>NC_072841.1:0-311749 GCF_013085055.1 Fusarium oxysporum Fo47 | reverse complement strand
GTGGACTGTGCTGAGATGCCTGCCACAATGGGGTAGTCAGGTCCACCGGCTGCAGAAGCGGCCTGCACCGCTGTTTTGATGATGGCTTTGCGCTCTTCTCGTGAGAGGAGAACTAGTTCGCCATTCGTGCCGAGATAGACGAGACCGTGCATGCCTGCCTTGATTAAGGCTTGACATTGGGTGTGCATTGCTTCATGGTCTACTTGTTGGGTTGGGTCGTCTGCTTTGTAGAGTGTGACGACGGGGGTGTAGACTCCTGGGGGGAGGGGCTTTGCCTTGGCTTGGATTGTGCTGCGTTCCATTTTGATGATTGACTGATAATGTGACTAGTGAATGATAGATTGGTTCTCACTTAGGAATGATTGTGTAATGAAGATATCGCTTGATGCAGTAATCGTCCATGCTATCTCCGAGCTCTTAAGTGCACCAAAACTCCAAAGCCCAATGCGGGGTTGAACGCCCGGAGACATTCCCGGGCGGCGAAAGCAGCCAATGGGAGGGTTCTCCGTGACCCCAGCCCGATACTCGGCATTTCCGGGCTGTAAACAGTTTCTGGAGATAGTAAATTGCAGCTTTGGTGATTAGCTTATTTTCAAGGCCTACAACTTGTTTTGTTCTTGGAGGTTCAGTCAATACTATCAGCAATCATGGAGACATCAATTGAGACGAGAAGAGTGTCTTTGGACGACTTGAAACAGCATAACACGGCCAATGACTGCTGGATAGCTGTTCATTCCAAGGTTTGGGATATTACACACTTTATTAATGAGCATCCTGGTGGTCCAGAAGGTATGTTGAGCAAATCTGGGGGTTGTAGCGAGACTAATCATGATGGCTAGTTTTGTTGAACCTCGCTGGTTCTGATGCCACGGAACTGTATAACGATGTCCACGCGCCTGATATCATCGAAGACCTTCCAAGCGACAAATTAATTGGGCTCCTCGAGGAGTCTGCAATTAGTCGACCGACGCCTAAAACTACCGAGATCGATCCCGTACCGCCCCCTACATCACCAACACAAACGAACGACGTCCCCTCGACACCAAAGACCAAAACAATCCCATCGTTAGATGCAATCTTAAGTGCTCCTGACTTTGAAAAGGCAGCGCAAGATTCCCTGTCCGCGAAAACATGGGCGTTTTACTCTTCCGCTGCGACAGATCTCGTCACCCACGGGAAGAATAAGGAGCTGGTGCGGAGAGTCATGATCAGACCCAGGATCTTGAGGAACGTGTCGCAAGTGAACTACAAGACCAGTATTCTTGGTTTCGATAGTAGCGCACCGTTCTTTGTTTCTCCTGCTGCGATGGCGAGACTTGCTCATCCCGATGGGGAGCTGGCGCTTAGTCGGGCGGCGGCCAACGAGGGCATCATCCAATGTGTAAGTAAACCCATTTGCCAACACTCAAAGTTCTTAGCTAACGGTTGCTAGATCTCAAGTAACGCTTCCTTCTCGTTGAAGTCAATAGTCAAAGCCGCTCCCTCAACACAGCCCTTCTTCTTCCAACTATACGTCAACTCCAACCACGAAAAGACCGTCGAGCTACTCAAAACGGTCCGTGGTCTCGGCGTCAAAGCAATCTTTGTAACAGTTGATGCGCCTGTACCAGGGAAGCGCGAGGCAGATGAGAGAGCTGCGCAGGAGCAAACTGTCAAGTCGGCGATCAGTGGTGGTGAGAGCAGTAAGGATAAGAAGGGGAGTGGCTTTGGACGTCTTATGGCGCAGTATATTGACAAGTCATTGTGTTGGGATGACTTGGCTTGGATTCGGGAGGCGAGCGGGGGTTTACCCATTGTGTTGAAGGGTGTTCAGACTGCTGAGGATGTTATTAAAGCGGCGGAGTACGGTGTTGAGGGTGTGCTGTTGAGTAACCATGGTGGAAGGTCGTTAGACGGGTAAGTCATATGTTCTTCCGTTGAAAGGTCAAAGCTAATCTTTTACAGCGCTCAAGCCAGTATCTTGGTACTTCTAGAACTACGGAAGAACTGCCCAGAGGTTTTTGATCAGCTTGAAGTCTACATCGACGGCGGCTTCGAGCGGGGATCGGATATCTTGAAGGCCATCGCTCTTGGAGCAACAGCAGTTGGTATCGGTCGGCCGTTCCTGTACTCTCTTATTCACGGCCAAGACGGTGCCGAGCATCTCTGCCATAGTGAGTTTTGTATGTCGCGCCACGACGATGAAGCTAACGAATTATAGTTCTTAAAGATGAGCTTGAAACCTCAATGCGACTTTGCGGTATAACATCGCTGAGTGAAGCAAGACCCAGCTTGCTGAATACGCTGGATGTTGATCATATGGTGGTTGGTAATGCGTACACACGTCTGTTATCGAAGCTGTAGTGGTTTTTCACGATGAGAGAGCACATCTCGATAGCACATAGATCTTTTCTCGAAGTAGCATACATGTACACAATATTACCCTGCAAATCATCTTTCACTCTTCTTCTATGTTTTGACCTCTGTATCTAAAGCTTCAAGTTGGCCTTGGCCTTTTACCGACATTGGCTATTGCAGCGTTGCGGACCATTTTCCAACCCCCTAGCATTTCCCTTACGTTCGTGGCCACTCAAACGCCATTCCAAATTAGGTATTAAGAAGGTACGAGCCGTCTCCAGCCCTACACCGATAGCATGCTCAGCATTTTACACATCAGCCAGAATGAGCGAGCCGAGCACGTGTACCCGACTTGTTCTCCAGTCAACAATCATGTCACATAATTATTTATTACTATTCCTGCATAAATATATTGATATCCTGAGACAAAACTCAAGCGATATGTGTTCTGCTAAAGACTGCCGCATTTATAGCACCACTCACCCCCCTATTAGCACCTTATTAGCCTATACTAGAGCTATTTACCTTAAGCTCCTGGTCTCAGAAATAGGACCAAGACCTGGAGTATTACTATACTTTAGACTATACAGCTGTAATAGTAACCTTAACCAGAGGTAGCTTCTAAAGCTATTTATAATTTAAGATATTACTTTTCAATCCCTTAATATACTCCCAGAGCTTTGCTATAATTTAATCCTTCTATGCTTAGAGTAATAAGCTAGTATAAGGCTTCTTACTCCTAAAACTTAATCATATTGCTATAATAAGTGGTCTTATACTTTAATAAATTATTATATCTAGACTTCTGCCTGTTATTTAGACTCCATTCTACCTATCTGTATGATAACTACATTTAACCTTTTTCTTAATTAATCAGGGCTATCCATGATCCACTTCCACTCAGTCACTACTAGTCACCAAACAACAGACTAACTCTAATATAGTTTTACTCTCTATTTACTAGCTATGGGTTTTTTCCTCTGCGGCGCCCCTACCTCGACCGATTATATTTAAAGAACCCACAAGCTATATTATCCTACTTAAGCGGCATATCCCCTTCAAAGCTTAGCTGAGTGATTCTTTCAGAATGTACTTAATTATGGTTTTCTGAAGAAACTAGGAAATTGGATTCAAGTGTTAGTCTCTTTGACAAGCAATAGGCAATGATTTTAGGACAGCGAATGTGGATTTATGGTGAGATGCTTTCTATAAACCTTGCATGAGATTCCAGTTGGCTTTTAACAGCCAACTCTCCTTGCTCTAACTTGTCGTTGAAAATCATGAATAACCATTTGGCCCTTTATGCTCCTTTGTTCTGGGCTACCGTTCTGGAGACTGACGTTTTGGCGTCGAGCTTTGCCATCTTTGCTAATCGCGTTCGGACTTAAACAAAGGTGTTGAGTACCCTTTGGATTAGCCGCTCTTGCCTTTGCATGTACATCTGTCTTGAACTTGGCCGCAATGGGGCTCTCAGCAGACTTTCCCAATGACTCTACTGCCATTAGGGGATCTTGGCAAGCTATCCCGGGTGCTTCAGTGTACGGAGGGAAGTCTCCACTGGAAACAAACGAACAATTTTCTGCCTCCCATTTAAACTGTTCGGCTACCGATGACTGGTCTGTACCAAGATATTCATTGAAATCATAGTTTTCCATTGAGGAGTTTTCTTCGCTTTGTTAAATTAGTTGCATTCCCGATAGATATAATAGCAAGAGCAATGGAGAGACCATACCTTTCACTGGCGGAGTAATGAAAATGACGAAAGATGGACTCGCTATTATTAGACATTTTCCGCTGTTTGCCGTAGGAATCCTGAAAAGTGTATTCGTCCCAGGAAAGCATAGTATTCTGAAGAAGCAGAGTGTGCATTTCTGAAATTGTCTGGCTCATAGCAGCAATGGTGTCTGTTTGCTCTGACGTCTGACGCTTCAAATAATCCGTGTCTCCCAAGATCGTGCCTACATCCCGCTGCATATCATCGCTCTGGAGGGCTGAAAGGTTGTTCTGCATCAGGATCGTATGCAGAACCGTACTGTTTCATTTTCAGTCAAGCTTCCATCCGATAGAGAACAGTTTTATCGCTTACCTGTTTCGCCCTTGTAATACAAGGTTTAGGTCTCTGATAGACTCCTCCAGGCTCTTGCTGATCAACTGACATTTTTCTTTGCCGTAAAGGGCCCATTTACCAGGCCCAAACCACTTGGTATGGTCCTCAGTGATTGTGTTGATAGATTTTACTGCCTCAAGGCATCTGTTGATAATCGTAAATATGAGGTCTCGGTCCTGGTCAGACGTATCCTCCTTCGGCCCAATGTCTTGCTGAATACGACAGAGAACAAGGTTTAATTGTTGGAGTTGGTCATATATCTTGCTTAATTCGTCTCTTGCACAATTGACTGAGTTGATAAAGGAAATGACAACTGGAACAGTTCTGACGACGGCCTCATAAAACCCCACGCAGCCTGCTGCAATAGAAAATGGATCCATTGTTGAGTTCAGCGCAAGCTCTCGCGTTTTCTCCAATTTGATGGTAGCACTACCGGGCATTTATGTTTACTGCCTCATGGAATCTCATGGAATCCTGTAGTATATAATTATTGACAGGCTATGCAAAATGAGAACAATAACAAATAATCGCAGGGCTGTGCATGTTATTTCAGCCCAATATGCAGGTCTACCCAAACCCCAACAGCCACAGCTTCGATTGCTTCCTAAGAACAGGATAACTTTGTTAGAAAGCCGGATACGAATCTATTTCTATCTCAACAGAAATAGAAAATATGGTCAAACGATGTTTAAGATAGTACCGTACGGCTGATGCGATGTTGAGCACATATCTAAAGGCCCTATGATTGGCGAGGAAAGCTCGGCCAACCTGAGTCAAGACTGCGGGCCTCTTCGCCCTGTGATTTCTGCTGGAAAAACCAACTCTGATAATCTGACATACATAAAGTTCGTATCATACAGGTAAAGCCCAACAGGGAGAAGAATTCAAACGTGCTAGTACCTTGCGTTAGACATCTCACTAGTGATGTCTGCATGTTGAGGCTATTGGCGGCCAAATTAATGAATGCCAAGATGTATTCCCTCCATACCCAGTGCCATATTTCCAGAATCTCATGTTTTCATATTTTATCATCTCCCAGTGCCAGTAATCAAACATTAAACAGTAGATATATATACTTAGTTTTATATAAGAAATATAATAATAAACCTAAAATAAGCAAGTAGCCTAGATTTAATCCCTTATAAAAAGCATTAACCAGGTATACAATCCTAAAAGTAGGCCTGCTTAGATACCTTAGCCTAAGCTTAGCCTATGCTTAGTACTCACTTAGCCTAGAGTGATAAGAAACTAACTCTAATAATTAAAATTGACTTTAGCATGCTTTAATTTCGCCTCCGAGTTCTTCGGCAAACTAAGCCTTGGCAATCTTTGCATGGAACGCCTTAACAGCATCCAACACCTTCCCATCAGCCTCAAGCCCAAGCCCATAAGCCCTAGAAACATCAAATCTCGCCGGCCAACTATTTACAATTGCTTCAATAGCCGGATCTCTCTTCTCCTCAATCTGCGCAAGCGCCTTTTCACCGCCAACCTCTTTCAGAGCGTCCAATATCTGCTGCACCGTGACCGTAATGCCTGGTAAGTTCACCACCCTCGAATCACCGAACTTCTCTTTTGGAACGTCTTTGATCTTGATGAGGTTCTTGATAACTGTTGCTGGACTGCATACCCAAAGCTCGAGGTCTCTGCTAACGGGTAGAATGTTGGGGACTCCTTGTAGAGACTCTCGGACAATTCCTGATGCAAAGCTTGATGCAGCTGCTGAGGGTGCACCTGGGCGGACGATAACAGTGGGTAATCTGACGATACGTCCATCGAGAAGACCGCGGCGGGAGTAGTCGTTGAGTAAAAGCTCCACGAGCAACTTTTGAATGCCGTAGGAGCTTTTAGGTTGAGGAAGTGTGCCAAACTCCGTCACAAGGTCCGTCTGGCCGTAGATAGCGCAAGAGCTAGCAAATATCACCTTTGTGCCGGGATATTCAGCCCGTAGTACGTCGAGGATACTCCGCACTGAGTCGACGTTGATCTTGAGTCCTAGGTCAAGATTGGCTTCTGCGCCACCGGACATGAGACCATGAAGGATGTAGACGTGGCTGAAGCGGTTGGACAGCAGGGATTTAACAGCTGAGGGATCTGTTAGGTCTGCTTTGAGGGATGTGACCTGATTTTCTGCTCCTGCGGGGACGGGAGGTGTGATGATGTCGGTGAGGGTGAAGTGAGCGGTGGGCATGTCTTTGAGGAGAGATGTGATGAGTTCTTGGCCGATGAAGCCCCCGGCTCCAGTTATTAGAACGTTTTCTTTTGTTTGAGTCATGATGAGGATTACTGCAAAAGCAAAGATGAGTGTTGTCTATTGCTAGTGTTTGCAAGTCTTGCGTCGCGGAAGTGGATATTGTGTCTCGATCTCAGAAAAGCCATTCTTTTTAACTTCCATTATCTCAAGGGTAAGCCATCTTGAGATATCGCCAATCTTCCGCTATGACTTACAGAGCCCCAGTTCCGTTGGTGGATATGCAGCGAGTGCTTGGTGCTCTTAGCCGATTATGGGTCGCGGTGAGAAATCCTATTGGACGAGTGGACACTCTTGGATCATACGCCACGTCTAGGCCGGGAACCAGACCGAGTCTGGGCTGAAGAATTGGATGCAAGATTGCGGCCAGCAGAAAGGCTTCTTTGCCAGTCACAGCTATGCGAAAGGTTCAGGAAATGGGTTCATTTTGATGTAGGGTAAGGAAATGAAGAAATTATCTAGGCGTTGGATACGTATGTAGAACATTATCCTTTGATACAAGAAGTCGAACTGGAGATGACATCTGGCTAGTTGACAGAGTTTAAATGTGTCTAATATTAATACATAGAGCTGTGGAACAGGCATGGAGTATGTGGTTAGTCAGAAGGAAAATGAAGCTATTCAATTTTGTTTACCTCTTCAAAGAAGACAGATGTGAAAGAGGGACGATACCTTCATAGTTCATGAGATGAGGTCATCGAACAATTCCCAAATTCTTGAATTTCACGGTCTTTACATAAGTCATTTGTAACATGGTTTATGAAGTTATTTATGCAATTCAGATCTATTTCTCAATTGGAGCGAACCCATCCCTCAACATCGTCAATCCTAACATACTTGATATGCTGCCGATGCCAAGTATACGCTACATGCGCAACATCCCTATCCCCATCCTTTTCAATATAAATACTCGGATAACTCAACTCCCTGTTCTCCTGACCCGAAGAACTATTCGTCCCACAGAACCCATCCCCATCTTCAAGCACACGCTCTCTCCACGTCAGCCCCTCATCCTCCGAAACTCCAAGCGTCAACGTCTTCCTCGGCGTTCCCCAAATCGCATCCTTCCCTGTCTTTGTGACCTGATTGGGTCGCTTATCATCCTCAGGCGTGATGTCATCGTACAAGCCTTGTCGCTTGAGGGTATCAGCTGAGGCGTTTGATCTGTTGAAGACAATGGCAATACGGCCTGATGATAAGCGGGCTGCGCAGATACCGCTGTTGGGGTTTGGGAGGGTTGTTGCTTTTGGTGTTTCCCAATCAATGCCGTTATTGGATGTTGAGCGGTAGACGTTATCTGCCCAGCGGCTGCGGTAGAATGCGACCCAAGATGAAGAGCCGGGTACTGGGGGGATGATGTTCATGTGGACAGATCCAACACTGTCTGGTGCTTGCTTCTCCTTCCAAGTTGCACCATTGTCATCTGAGTAAAGAACACCAGATATATCGTCACTTCCGATCCATCTGTGACCGGGTTCCGTGCGGCAGTAGAAAACTGGCAAAATCCAGGTACCATCGCCATTGATAACAATGGGTTGTCTGATAAAGATGCCTGTTACATCAGGGAGTAAACGGCTGGCCTCAGACCAAGTATGACCCTGGTCAGAAGATGTGCGCTTCAAGATATAAGCGCCATCCTGATTACCCGCGTCTTGCGAAGTATGAAGCAACCAAATCTCTCCATTGTGAGGCGCCCTGAACAAGACTGGGTTTTGACAACTTCTGTTCTCATCAAATGAGATCTTTTGCGGGGTAGTCCAAGATGATGATCCCGGTTCTAATCGAGACAGCCAGATACTGATATCAGGCAGCCCTTCTTGCGAACCACCAAACCATGTACATAACACAGTCTTGTCAGGGAGTTGCAACAAATTCGAAGCGTGCGACTGAACTGTCGCTGAAGGAACAGGAATAGTCTGAAGATTTGGTGTCATGATTGCTTGCGGTTATCGAGCTGCTTGTTGACGCTGCAATGAGTCTTGTCTTGGTGGTTTAAAGCATCGCCTCTTCTACGTAGATTTGTCTGCTTCCCCACGATCCCAGCGGATATTAGCCCGACTCTAAACCCACTATGAATGACTCGCTGACCAATTGGAAGGATGGCCGATTGGATGGCGTTGGAGGTGAGGGGTTGATGATCCTGGTGGAATAATGCGGGGAAGGAAATGTTCGGCGATATCAGCGTTAGTCGATCGGCATGAAGATGAGTGGCATAAAAGCGGCATTTAAAAACAAATAAAAATAACAACAGGACCTGTTCAATAGACACATAATCATCACATAGTACCATCCTCACACGTGCCTTCAAAATGGAATACGTCAGGTAAGCAAGTCCATCATCACCAAGACCCCCGCATTAACAGCCCAGACTCGGCAACACAGGTCTCAAGATCTCGAAGGTCATCCTCGGCTGCATGACCTTCGGTTCAAGCTCATGGCAAGGCTCGCCCTGGGTTCTCGACGAAGAAGATGGCCTAAAGCTTCTCAAAGCTGCTTATGACCAAGGCATCAACACTTGGGATACAGCTGATACGTACTCCAATGGCGAGTCAGAAGTCATCATTGGCAAGGCCTTGAAGAAGTTCAACATTCCTCGCCAAAAGGTTGTTATCTTGTCAAAGATCTTTAATCCTGTTATGGATGATGGCACAAGGCCTGCTAGTATCAATGATGGACCGCTTGTGAATCAGATGGGGTTGAGTAGGAAGCATATTTTCCATGCTGTTGATAAGTGTCTTGAACGACTTGGAACTGACTACATTGGTAAGCCTGTCTGACCTAGTAAAGTAAGTGACATACTGACTGTATAGATGTCCTCCAAATTCACCGTCTAGACCGTGAAACACCCCCCGAAGAGATCATGCGCGCTCTTCACGACGTCGTCCAATCCGGCAAAGTCCGCTACATTGGCGCATCATCAATGTACACCTGGGAATTCGCCCGTCTCCAATACATCGCCCAATCCAAGGGCTGGACCCCCTTCATCTCCATGCAACCCTTCTACAACCTCCTCTACCGTGAGGAAGAGCGAGAAATGCTCCCCTTTTGCGAAGCCACGGGCGTTGGCGTCATTCCCTGGAGTCCCATCGCCCGTGGTCTTCTCGCCAAGCCTCTGTCGAGCAAGAAGGATGAGGCGAATCAGTCGATTAGGAGCCAGAGCGATAAGAAGACGGAAGCGTGGTTTGCGGATGCCAATTTGGAGATCGTGAATCGGGTTGAGAAGGTTGCGGCTGATAAGGGGATTAGTATGGCACTTGTTGCTACGGCGTGGGTTCTTCAGAAGGGATGTTATCCGATTTTGGGGTTGAACTCTGAGAAGAGAATCAAGGAGTCGGTGGAGGCGTTGAATGTCAAGTTTACGAAGGAGGAGTTGGAGTATTTGGAGAGCGAGTACCGGCCAAGGAACATTCAGGGCATGTAGAGTCATGATTAGGAAAAGAAGCGCATAGAGGTTTGGGATAAATACATAGATGAATACCAATCAATTGAGATACTCCTTCAGGTTCCTTCGGTGTTTGGAAAGATAGCCATCGACTGCATATACCCATCTACATCGAGGAATGATGGATCAAAGCCAAAGATGGGTGATAAGCCGAAAGTCGTGTCCCATGTAGGTATTGTAGTTCCATCCATACCGGTAAACATATCAGGGTTAGTGTTATAGACATCTTCAAGGCTTTGATTGGCCTCATTTCCAGGCATCATTGATGAAATGGCATTCTGGACTTTATCTTGAACACCATGCGAGGTCAAAAGACTAGTCACAGTCTCCAAACCTCTAATCATGAGATTGGCCAGATGCCACTTGCCCATAGACAACGATCTGAAATGGCTGATTAGTCGTGTAATCTGATCCAGCGCTTGATCACGTCTGAACAGGTTATCCCCGTATTTATGTGAGACTTTGGCGAGAAACATGGCTGCGAATGCTGTCATAGAGAGAAGATAAGATGGTATACCAACGATGCTTGTGGACAGATCAGGGTCGGTGAGGAGGATGTCGATGATGGCTGATGCTGAAGTTACTGCCATTGAGGCTGTATCGAGGAAATGGCTGGGTATTTGGTTGGACTGGCCACGGAAGACATGTGAGTAGAGGTATAGTTGGGCGAGGTGGAAGTGGAAGAGAGCTCCTTTTCGTGGAAACGCGCCAATATTGGGATGGCCCTCTGGTCGGTGTTAGTTATGTTCGAAGAGGAAGCTGGGCCACTCACCTGGGAGCCTATCGGTCCATTTCGTGATCCACTGATCAAGCTGCCGATGATAGTGCCCTATCTGACTCAGATACAATCTAGGAATCTCCTCTCCTTTATCAGGCCCGAATAATCGTCGTATGTTACGCAAGATACCCATCAACTCGACCTGACTCATGAGTCTTTCATCTTGGTCCGTAGCCAAAGGACAGTTTAAGATGCCTTCCCAGTCTTGCGTAAGCCAATCGTCCTGGATAATCGCCGGTCTATCGTAAAGAATAGCAAGGTGCTGGTCGCAGATATAAAGAATAGACCAGATTCGAGCAGAGTCCATGGCTTCTTCGGATTGGTCCTTTATGGCTAGACTGTAGCTGTTGTGGATATTGCATTCTGCAGCTCGTCGGATTGCATGGCCTGACAATGTCCACGACAGATCACTAAGCCAGTATGAAGCGATGCTGAGAGCTCGGAAGTAGTCCCTGTCGCCTTGTCGTTGCAGCATTGACTTCTCGGTCAATCGCCGGAGTTCAGAATTGCAAATGCCATATACTTTATCGGCAGCTGGGTCGTGAAGCGCTGCGATGGTGAGAGTTGCCGCACATAGGATTGATGACTTCCGACGAAGCTGCTCGAGGGTTTTATAGGGGCAGCCGATAGAGTAGATGAACCCGTCAAGGCGATCTCGATAAACACAAAACAACCGCTCAGCATCAGCCAGTGAGATCTGTCCTTGTGAAATGAAGTCATTGATGGCTTGACTCGGATTCTCATTCCCACTGCCCGGTGACCGAAGCGCTCTCATTCTAGTCAGTGTATATAGAGAATGAATAGGCGCATGGGGCAACCTATCGTCTTCGGGCGTGAGTTTCGGTGAGTTGTCACATGATGGGCCATAATTGTCCTCCAGTTGAAGAGTCGTTGACTCTTGTGGTGGCGGTACTGACGAGTCCTTTCGCTTGTTCATCCGGGACGTCTGTAATGGCGGTATTTCTGGTAAGCCCATTATACTTCTCATCTCCTTGACTGCTGTGTACACCTGGTCAAGATCTGATAGCATGGCTTCAGATAACCTAATATATGTTAGCAGGATCTCAGTACAGTTGAATCCAAGCATACTCTGTCTTTTCATCGATAATGGTTTGTAGGTTCTTGCTAACGGCGCAGTTGCTCAGCTTCTTCTCTTTACACCGTCGACATGGTGGTCCAGCATCGTCCATAAAACATTTGATCTGAATAAGTCAGTCACTTCAATTTATCGGTAAGTGGCGGTGAGAGTACCTTGTGCTTCCGACATGTTGTGCATGCCCTGATATGTCTCGAGATGTGAGCAACGGGATGCTCCGAATTGGAAGTTATCGCCACTCGTTTCGGAGGAGGCTATCTCACTGATCAACGCCCATGCACCCTGCAGATCATTCGTACTGTTAACATACCACACTCCCCTCATACTCTTGCGTCGCAGTACTTCCGTTCCGCTTTGACATGATGATTTGTTATCACGTTGTCGCGAGTGGTTCATGGCCAAAAACACGTCAAAGTTGCTCAGATTGAAAACGCGGGGGGGGTTAGTCAGCGAGAATTACTCCTTTGACTAGAACTGATGTGGTAGGGATCTGTCGCTGGGGAAATGCGGAGGTGCACGGAGGCATCGTTAGTCCGAGTGCCTCCGCATGCTCAATGCAGATAATTCTATTCATTGTGGACCAGCAGTCATAAGAAAGTTATGGAGCTTTATGAAGTGGTTATTATTGAGTTATGCCGTTGTGCATATATGCATCTGCATAGGTTATGGCACCTATTGTGCTTGGCATAACATTATGTCGGTCCCACCGCAATGAATGAATGGAGATATTGAATAAGCATTCATTTCACTGTGAGGCGCATGCACAGTTTCGGTCCAACTCAAGTATGATTTTGCTCTCAATTTAAAAGAAAGGCTGACTATACTCACGTATCGAATGTGTGTCCCTCGTTGTTCTAACTTTCAATTCTTCAGCCCGATCAGAAATGCTGGGTCTGGTGGTTCTTGTAGCCAATAGGGGTGAAGACCGACAGACACGGACCAGCTCGCGGATGTCGGGTAAGAACCCTGCGATCTGTCGGCTACCCTAAACTCAATCGGAAGACAGCGATTATTTATCTCAATTGACATCTACGCCAATATCGCTGCTCCTCTAGATAAGCACAGTCATCATTAGACTCATTCATCATGACACAAAGCGGTACACTCATCTTATCTGAGGCTCTTTCAGCTCTGCCCCCAGTACCATCCTCGCATCAACAACTCCGAACTCAAACACGCTCCACCATTCAAAACCCCTCCTCACCAGCTCCCCTACTAGTTATCCTTGATGATGACCCAACAGGAACACAAACATGCCACGATATCACCATCCTAACAGTCTGGGACGTCCAAAACCTAGTCTCAACATTCAAGCAAGTCGGGACAGGCAATGGTTTCTTCATCCTTACCAATTCACGCGCCCTTCATCCCCAACAAGCTCGTGAGCTCATGATTGAGATCTGCACCAATCTAAAGACAGCTTCTCAGGAGACAAACCTTCCTTATGAGATCGTGCTACGCGGTGATTCCATCTTGAGAGGTCACTTTCCTCTTGAGCCTGAGGCAGTGGAGCATGTGAACGGAGCGTTTGATGCGTGGATCTTGTGTCCGTTCTTCCTTCAGGGCGGGAGATATACTATTAACGATATTCACTATGTTCATGAGGGTGATAAGCTTATCCCTGCAGCTGACACGCCTTTTGCAAAGGATGCGACGTTTGGATACAAGAGTTCTAATCTAAGAGATTACGTCGTGGAGAAGTCCAAGGGAAATATCACGCCCGAGAACATTGATTCAATCGACCTTGAGACTATCCGAGTTGGCGGGCCAGATGCAGTTCTGAAGAAGATCATGCAGCTCCCAAAGAGAAGCGAAACTCCTGTTGTGCTGGTCATCAACGCGGCTGCAGACGAAGACATTGATGTTGTGGTTACCGCTCTTCTACAGGCGTCGCAGCAAGGGAAGAAGTTCTTGTACCGAACAGGCGCTGCTTTTGTATCAGCACGTCTAGGCATTTCATCTATCCCGCCTCTTTCAGCTGGACAACTCGGCTTATCTAAAAGCGTCGGTGGTCTCATCATCGCCGGTTCATATGTACCCAAGACGACCGCGCAATTGGACTCTCTGGTTCAGAAGTCGGGCAACAATCTGACCACTATCACGCTCAATGTAAAAGCACTCCTCAAGTCTGACGAGGCAGCGAAAGAGGATGTCGCAAAAGCAATTGAGCTTGCGTCACAGCATATCAAGAACGGGCAGGATGTTCTAGTCATGACAAGTCGGGAGCTCATCGTCGGAAAAGACGAGGTTGAGAGTCTGGATATTGGCTCAAAGATTGCACTGGCTCTGGTGTCGTTCCTGCAGGGACTAGAGCAGAAGCCTCGTTACATTATCGCCAAGGGCGGAATTACATCTTCGGACATGGCGACAAAGGGATTGAGGATGAAGCGTGCTCTTATTGTTGGCCAAGCTGCACCTGGGGTTCCGATGTGGAGGTGCGATGAGCCAGAGTCGAAGTGGCCGGGGTTGAACTATGTTGTTTTCCCCGGAAACGTTGGGCATAATGATAGTTTGTATGAGGTTGTGAGGCAGTGGAGGGAGTTTGAGTAGTATATCTATCACTAAATAAGCACAGTATATAACTAGAATGCCCTGGGAACATGTCTATATTACATTGAATGACTTGTTCTATCTTGGTGCTGCTCTCACTATAGCTGCTTCATCCCCTTCACCCTGAGAAGAACTATCATCCCTTGTCGTAGCAGTCGTGAATGTTTTGTGTACATATATACCTCCATCGACTTGTCCACTGCGATGGAGATCATCAAGAGGGATGCAGTCAGAAACCACAATAGCCCGAGGCGTCATTGCTGAGCCATGGCCTCGCCGACGTTGAGAACTTCGGCTGTCGTAATCAGCTGGATCCGTCCTACCACTCCTCGATGTCGCATACTTCTTGATGCCTCGGGTAAGTAAGCCTTTGAGTGCTGGTAGTGAACCGACAACAAGAGCGGTTGCTGTTTCTACGGCACCCCAGATAGCTAGTCCAACGAGATCGACCTTTTTTCCAACGATGACTTGTGACATGCGTACAATGGCGACGCAGATGATGATTATACCCAGAGAAAAGGCAATTCCAAGCCCGATTTTCTTCTTCTTGTCGAGCTGTAGAGAGGGAAGTACTGCGATCGGAAGCGCCATGATCATGAGGTCGGTTGCAACGTCGACGGTCGTTGAGAAAATGACGTTGAAGGACTGTCTCCATTGTTCTCGCGGAGAATCACAGCTGCCTAAAGAGTAGTCAGTAAAAGATTAAATAACCAGAGATTGAGCTGATCGACTTACCATGGAAGTAGTTAGAAGGAGGACTGCAAGTAAGTACACTGCAGATGATGCACACGATGAGGGCCGATGCTGCAAAGACCGAAACACCATACCAACACCGACGAATGACAGGAAACGGCTGGACCAGTCGATAAAACAGCGCCAGAAAGCTCGCCTTGACTGACCATAATATGATCCAAAACAGCTTGATGATAGGGAATTGCCATCGCGTGATTTGACTGCGTTGGAACTCTAGCTCCTTTGGATCGTAGGCGATGCGACCGGCCTGGAGGTAAGTCATATACCACAGAGGATCCATCTGCTCAGTCTGCAGTATAGCCATGGTAAGAGTGCATAGCCACGCCCATGTAATCCAGTAGTCATCTGCAAGGAAGCGCCGATTCTGATGCCAGCGAACGAATAGTCGTAGTGATACGAAGAGTGTAGCGATGGTGAAGCATATCCAGACGATTATGATTAGTCCTTGGCGGTTCACGGAGCGAGCAGCGCCCGTGAGGGGAGCATCTGGGTCTGGAGGCGGAGGGGTTGACATGGCGATGTCTTTGCGTGGCTTGCATGATGAGCTACGGGACTCATAAGTTTACTGATATAGGGGAAGAGGAGTATTTCGCGTGGCGGCGACAAACATGTTGGTTCAGTAGTGATTGGATCGGATGCGACAAACTCAAGGACAAAGAAGCAGCAGCAAGGGTTGAGGCGATTGGAGGCAACGCCACAGCCGCATCACATTGCAGGTGAAACGGGAAAAGAAATTAGATCAAAGGGAAATCTTTACTGGTTGTCAACACTGATGTAAATCACAAATCGGATTCTACAGCTCACGGAATGCAGTGTGATAGAAGAGCCTGAGGGCCAAGCTGGGGAATATCTGTGGTCGATCGCAAGGCTCCAGAGTGGGCTATCATGTATTCTTTTCTTCTTCTTTCTGCAAACATTGGCTCTTGCTAGGTCAGAATGCCAATTAACTCATTTGCGAACTGGCTATCACAAGCATGAAAGGTGAGGAGCATTTGCAGAGCAGGGAACATGGGACAACAGCATCGGCCCTACGTACAATTCTTTCATTTGTTAACTGGATATGAGAAAAGAGATAACGATGTTTGCCTCTATAATTGCTTTTTCATCGACCCATTTCCGCTTGCGTAGCATTGAGGGACTCTCAGCCGCAGATGTTGTTGGTTCCAGGTACGACAAACATTGCAGATCTTACCGCTTGCAGTGAGCCTTACCAACGGTTGGAGTGGCAAACAATTACATGCAAGAATTTCAGGACCATCTTCGCCGTTTGGATGAGTGATTGCATTAATTGAAACCGGGAGTGGAGACAAGATGACGGTTAGTTCCGCTCTTGATTTCCTGTAATGGAATCTGCCCCTGGTTGGGATGAATCTTGGCATTGAGGAAGCGAAGCCATGTCTCATGCTTAAATGGCGGAGTGCGCGCAATGACCACGCACGAGTCTACTGTCTGTAATTGACGTTGACGATAATGGGAAGGATAGAGCTTTTGATGAATCTGGAAGAAATTCATCACTTCAACCAAGAGGAAGGCAGGGGATCTGGCGTCAGGATGGTCCTTAATTCGAGCCAAGTATGTCTTGGCGATCTGTTTGCTCCGGACTTGGTCTCACGAAATTCCGATAAAATGCACAATTGCATGGATGATGCCCAGTATATGATAACTCACAATTCACTCAGCATTCGTCAGTTTTGATTTGCAGACAATAAGCCGTTACATCTAATCTGGAGTCTCGCACCGTTGCCGCATAGCTGCATATCAGGGGTTCCCGGTGCCTGCATGATGTTTGTACCCTTCGCTTCCCACCAACAATTATTCCAGACGCTTCAATACCTGCCCCAAATTCACTAGTTTGATCCGAAAGTGAGCAAACAGAGGAGCCACCAACTGAACAAGATTGCCCAAGGGGACTGTCACTCCCGTAAGCTCACCAAGGTTTCACGACCTCGGACTCCGCTGCGGGCGAAATGACGCATTACAGAAAATAATGTTCCGCATAGATTAAAACTTGATGAGAGCCACTTAGCTGCATCCCCCTCTGTACCTCACCTCAGCTTTCTTTTTCCTGCGGCCCATCTATCAGCATGTATCCCGGGTCTCTTTTTCCTCTACTCGCGGTACTTGCCGTTGGCACAGAAGCGATTGGTTCAACACCGAGATGCAAATGCGTATGTATACGAAATTCAATCTATCATATCTGACTTCAGCTGACGGTTAAAGATTCCCGGCCAATCCTGCTGGCCTTCTCCTTCAGAATGGAAAGCTTTCAACAACAAGATTGGCGGCAGTCTTATCAAGACTGAGCCAATCGCGCAGTCATGCTACCCCGGCCCAGAGGAGGATCTGAAGCAATGCGCGTACGTGAACAAAATGTGGTCGGATCAGGATTTCCAGTCGTCGAATCCTATCGGGAGACCTTATCCGTACAACATCACCTGCGCACCGGTGGATTACGCTGCTGGGCAAGAGCCTACGACCTGCAGTCTCGGTTCTTTGCCTGTTTACGCCGTTAATGCTACTACTCTGTCACAAATCCGAAGTACGATTTCGTATGCACGTGAGCGGAATATTAGACTTGTTGTTACTGGAACAGGCCATGATCTTCTTGGTCGCTCTGATGGGTTCGGCGGTCTTGAGCTCTGGCTTCATCAGTTCAAAAACGGCATTAACTTTCAGAAGACTTACAAATCCGAGAACCAGTGCAAAAGGTCTAGCTGGAAGGGTAGTGCTATCAAGATTGATGGGAACTACCAATGGCGCGATGTGTACAAGGTAGCTGAGGCGAACAATGTCATCGCAGTTGGCGGTGGCTCTATCACGCCTGGAGCGATCGGCGGGTGGGCTTCTGGTGGTGGCCATGGACCTGCGACGAGGAACTATGGTCTTGGCGCTGATCAGATTCTGGAAGCAGAAGTGATGCTAGCTGATGGAAGAGTCGTCATCGCTAATCACTGTGAGAACACCGATCTCTTCCGTTCAATGCGTGGCGGAGGTCCTGGCTATGGTATCACTTTGAGCAGTACCATCAAGGCTCATCCCAATGTCAAGGTTGTCACGGCTCACCACTTGCAGATCGCACCACTGAAGAAGACAGAGAAGAATGCAGATCTACTCGACGCTGTGTCTACTCTGCTGCAGTCGCTACCTGATCTGAACGACGCTGGCTTTGCTGGCTACGGTTACTGGTTCCGAAACTTCCCCACCGTTTTTGTTGGGAACGCTACATCTGGCTATTCACACGGTGTCTGGACAATCGGCAAGGGCCGTCAGGAGGCTGAGGCAGCCTGGGCCCCGGTGCGAAGGGCTTTGGCGAAGTTTGAAGATAAGCTCTACATTAACGAGAGCTGGGCTACGTACGACGACTACTGGTCATTCTACCACGCTGAATCCGGGTTATACGACCCGACCGGCGATACCTCTGTCTTGACTTCGCGATTAATCGACCGCCAGAGCGTGAAGAGCTTCGAGAAAGTCCGAGATGCCGTCGAAGTCATGAGCGGCAAACCCGATGAGTTCGGCACAAGTGTCATTCTTCTCACTTCCGGAGGCCAAGTCTTCAAAGACGCTTCAGACAAGACAAGTGGCCTACACCCCGCCTGGCGAAAATCACACTACGTTCTCATCTCAGGCACGGGTATTTCTCGTACCGGAAACACTGCTGAGCGCAAAGCGGCGAATGACGACGTCACGTTCGTTAAGGGCGCTGCAGCGAAGAAGTTGGCTCCCAACACTGGCGGTTACATGAATGAGGGTGATCGCAATGATCCTGATTGGAAGAAGTCGTTCTATGGTAGCTTATATGGTGAGCACCTTCAGACGAAGAGGAAGTATGATCCTTCTCATGTTTTCTACTGTCCTACTTGTGTTGGGTCTGAGGAGTGGGTTGAGAGGCCGGATGGACCTTTATGTAGGATATAGATAGAACAAATGTAGATCGGGTTAGCTATAGCCTATTCAACGATGCTTCTCAGTCGTGTCTCCGGCGGATCCCAAACTATATCCTGAATGCTAAGCCTTTGCCTAGCCGGAACCGTCATGCTTCCACTCGCCGAACTAATTTCGATGTTCTCTTCATTCTTGAATAAAAGCATCGGCATCGTCTGGTGGAATTCCGCCAATGTGAACATGTCATGATGTCCTTCAGCCCGAGGGTTTAAAGCGTCCATTGCTCGTGTGCTGATGGCTTCGTAAAGGATCTTTGCATCTTTGACTGTTCCGGCGTGGAATAGGCCAACGCCCCAGCTTGCTATTTTAAGAGGATCGCCATCGCCGTGGGGAGTGAATGGGTTGCCGACGTTGTTGACTGACAGACAGGCGTTGATTCCGTACTCTTGAATTAGCTTGGGTACCATGATTGTACCACACGGTCGACTGAGCGGTTCACCCTGTCTTGAACCGTCAGACCCATGTCTGCCCATCATGTAGAGGTCGCTAGTTGGTAATCCGACAAAGTGAACAGGCAGTTTTGTCTCTCTCAGCGTTTCTGAAAGTCTGACCAGATCATCGTGAGTAGCACGAGTAAGTCTAGTAGCATGCCCAAAAACAACAGTCGGAGCGCCAGGGTATGTAGGCCACTTAAGAACCCTGAGCTCTTCAATGATATGATTAAACACAGACATGTGGGTTCCATCGCCATCCAGGTTGAATTCGATATGAAAGTCAAGGTGTTTCTTGTATTTCAATGCGGTTTCGATGGCCCAACGTATGTTCTTATTCTGCGCTTCAACGTCGGATTCCACGTACGGTGTAGTTCCAATAACATCAATCTTCGAACCAAGCTGACCAAGAGCTTTCACAAACATATCTCGGTTTGCCTCTCCCTTCTCTGTCGAGAATATAGGGTCCTGTGCAAAGGCGCAGATTTGCACTTCCAAAAAGTCCTCGAATTCCTTCCTTAGCCGGATTCCCACCTCCAGAGTTTTGAGTTCAGTGACAGAATCAACCTCAACAAAGGCCCTCATGAAAGTGACACCCTGTTTGTAACTTGCGGCTATTAGCTGAGACCCTCGTAGGTATAAGTCCTCCTCGGTGTAGCGTTTCTTTGCTTCAGCTGTATTGACCAAGGCTTCCTGAAACCCTCCTGTTTTGGGAGCCAGACCAGAGTAATCTGGGTGGTTTGAGGATTTTGGATGGTTGCAGGTGAGAAGATATGGTTTGTCGAGATGAATATGAGGATGACAGAGTGAGGGAAGCATTACGCTTGGTGTTGTCCTGCCAGCAGAAGGCTTCATGGAGGTCACCACTCCCTCTTCTATTTGGATATCCCATTGTTTTGAAGAGTCTTGAAACGGAAGAATGATGTTTTTGAGGACCATGCTGAGCTATACCGAGATTTCTTGAGGTTAAGATTGAGAAAATAAACTCTCAAGATCGTGAATCCATTCACAGTGTCATTGATTCCCCTCATCTCGAATTTGAACCAATCATGTTGAAATCTGGATGGATATTAGTCAGGGTGAATAATTATCCGGCCTTTCACCACTGTAACTTATGCTTTCACAATGACATTTATGAATGACTGGGTAAATATCCCGATGAATTGGCATTACCACCTAAAAACCTATAGTCGAAATGCTTTCAAGCCAGGTATATCATTTGCGCGGATAAACTCAACGTCATAAACAAGTTTATGCACCCAAACGATCTCCAATTCTGGGGAATCTGGGCTGATCCTCCGCACAAACGATGACGATCTTGACTCAAAGGGGTATCTTTCGGTAGTCCACCATCATCAAGTTCAACTGCTCCTCCACAAATACTCCAATTCAGGATCGGCCCGAGTCGAGATCATCACGAGTTGCTACATATTGGGATTCTCGAATTTTCCGTGTGACATTGAACTTTACACTGATGATCTTTTTCTGAGGGTTTATAAAGATGTCGGGCCCTTCGGTAACCCCTCAGGTTTGACTTTCGTTTAAACAACTTTTGCCAGGGTCAAGATGGTGCTTGTTACATCAAAGGGCATTACGACGGCGGCAGTGCTGTTCTGTCAGGTCATTTCGGCTTTCGCGGAGAGTTCGGATAGTGAGTCTTCATTTTTTCACATTGAACAATGGTTAACATGTCTGCAGCAATTCACGTCGACGGCACGTCTTTCGCGCTCAATGGCGATAACGTCTCATACCGCTTCCACGTCGACAACACCACCGGAGATCTGATCAACGACCACTACGGCGGCCCAGTCGCCGAAGATGGAATCACCACTGAAATCGGTCCCATCCAAGGCTGGGTAAATCTCATCGGCCGCGTCCGACGAGAATTCCCAGACCACGGCAGAGGAGATTTCCGTATCCCAGCATTTCAGCTCCAACAAGCAAGCGGCACAACCGTCACCGACTTTCGATACAAGTCTCATGAGGTTGTACAAGGAAAACCTGGGCTACCTGGTCTTCCGTCGACGTTTGGTGAGGCTGATGATGTGTCGACTTTGGTGGTGCACATGTACGACAACTACAGCTCTATTGCTGTTGACCTCTCGTATTCGATCTTTCCGAAATATGATGCTATTGTGCGGAGTGTGAATATCACGAATCAGGGCAATGCGACGATTAATTTGAGAAAGGTTTCGAGCTGGAGTGTTGATCTGCAGCAGGATAATCTGGATCTTATTGAGATCAAGGGTGACTGGGCGCGTGAGGGTATGCGCGTGCGTCGAAAGGTGGACTTTGGAACACAAGGGTAAGCATTGTTTCCGTAAAACGATAGCACAGGGCATTAACAGCATTGCAGATTCCAAAGCTCTACCGGTTACTCTTCGCATCTCCACAACCCGTTCCTCGCTCTCGTATCATCAACTACGACCGAGACACAAGGCGAAGCTTGGGGCTTCTCTCTGGTGTATACTGGTTCCTTTGCCGTTGACGTCGAGAAGAGCTCTCAGGGACTCACCCGCGCCATCCTCGGTCTCAATTCTCTCGACTTCTCATGGCCATTGAAAGCTGGCCAAACCTTCACCACTCCCGAGGTCGTCTCAGTCTTCTCTAGCAAGGGCGTAGGCGGCATGTCTCGGCAATTCCACCGCCTGTACAGAAAGCATTTGATGAAGAGTAAATACGCAGAAGAGACACGTCCTGTTCTTCTCAACAGCTGGGAGGGCTTGGCATTCGATATCAACGAGACTGCCATTGAGAAGATCGCCAAACAATCTGCAGACCTCGGCATCAAACTGTTCGTCATGGATGATGGCTGGTTCGGTAACAAGTATCCACGTGTTAACGATACAGCTGGTCTTGGAGACTGGCAGCCTGACAAGTCACGCTTCCCTGACGGATTGACACCTCTGGTCGAAAATGTAACCGACCTGAAAGTCGCCAATTCTTCCGATGAGCTAAAGTTCGGTATCTGGTTCGAGCCAGAAATGGTGAATCCCGAGTCAGACTTGTACGACAAACACCCCGACTGGGCGATCCACGCAGGCTCGTATCCCCGAACCGAGACGCGCAATCAATTAGTTCTCAACCTAGCTTTGCCTGAGGTCCAAGAGTTCATCATCGACTTCGTCTCCAAGGTTCTTCGCGAATCACCAATTTCCTACGTCAAGTGGGATAACAACCGTGGAATTCACGAGACTCCTGATCCTACTCTCAACTACAAGTATATGCTGGGTCTTTATCACGTCTTTGAGACTTTGACGAGTCGTTTCCCTGATGTTCTTTGGGAAGGCTGTGCTTCAGGCGGTGGCCGATTTGACCCCGGTGTTCTTCAGTGGTTCCCTCAAATCTGGACGTCGGATGATACGGATGCAGTTGAGCGTATCGCCATCCAATTCGGCACGTCACTTGCTTATCCTCCATCTGCCATGGGAGCTCACCTATCGCATGTCCCTAACGGCAACACCCAGAGAATAACCTCCGTTAAGTTCAGAGCCCATGTTGCCATGATGGGCGGCTCCTTTGGTGTTGAACTTGACCCTAGCGATCTAGAGCCTGAGGAGAGGGAACAAATTCCTGGTCTTATCGAGCTCTCTGAAAAGATCAACCCAATTGTCATCACTGGAGACTTTTACAGACTTGCCCTGCCTGAGGAAACCAACTACCCAGCTGGACAGTTCATTTCTGAGGATGGTAAGAAGGTCGTGTTATTTGCATTCCAGACAAGGGCGACTATCAACAACTCTTGGCCCTGGTTCCGACTTCAAGGTTTGGACGCTAGTGCCAAGTACAAGGTGGATAATAACCAGACGGTTTCTGGTTCGACGCTGATGAACCTGGGCATTCAATTGAGGTTTGAGGGAGATTATGATAGTCAGGTTTTGATGATTGAGAAGCAATAGTTCAAAAGCCTAGGCCATGAATCGACATACTGTAAATAACGCTCCGAAAATTAAAGGCTCGATCAGTAATCTCAATATCTCCGTAACACATGATAATTCGAACTGCCCATCCAACGCGTAAAAACTCACAAGGGAGCCTTCGCCAAGACAATCCCCTGATTCGGCGACAACTTTCCATCTTCACCCTCACGCAAGTACCCTCACGTAAGTTCTCAAGCAGCCTGAAAATTGCATCACCATAAGCTTAGCAAACAGTTTAATTCTGTGGCAGCTGTGCATTAATGAGTTTCTGCAGTTGACGCAGAGTGTCAACACTCATGGTGACGTTGACCATTTCGGAACCTTCGAGGCCATTGGAAGTAGCCACATCAGGGTTTGGATAGTACCAGCACGCGATAGCAATAATAGCATAGATGACCTATTAATGTCAGTCACTAGAATCCTTACAAGTTGGTCTTGACTTACCACGAGAAGTGAGCCCTCAAGCCAGTTGGACTCGCCATCACGGAGGAAGTTTCCAACCACCAAGATAGACAGGACAAGTAGTGCGATCATGAAAATCTCAAAGTTCAAGTCCATAGGCTTTCCGATGGCCCAGCCTACGAGAACGACAAGGGGGCCGTTGAATAGGGCAGTCTGGATGGAAGGCCCAAGGCAGTGATACAAAGCAACGTTGATAACACCATCTAAGAAATTTGTTAGCTGACACTTTCATGAGTGAAGCACGGCACCAACCATATGCTTCGTCAATAGCTGTCAAATGTTCAGCAGCCTTCTCAACAAAAGGCAATAGAATGAGACCCAAGAACTGATCAGGCACTCCACTTTCAACAACATGCTCAATCTTCTCAACAAGGAAGATCAAAAGAGCAGTCACAAAAGCAAGGGCAATCAACAGAGCAACAATGGTCTCAGTCATGGTAAACTTGGGCTTCTCCATATCAGCCTCGCGATCAGCATCTCGGTGCTCATCCATCTCAATAACCTCATCGAAGATGCTATGCTGGCTGCTGGCTTGATACCAGATGTAGAAGAAGAAGGCAATAATCAGTGCAATAGATGTAGCCTGACTAATGCGAAGGACATCGTCTTGGAGTTTACCCTCTGTGAATTTCTCGTGTAGAACTCGGAAGCCTGGGAAGTCGGGTACAACCTCGGCTTTGAGGGCGGAGTAGAATGCACTGGGAATGAGAAGACCAAATGCTGCGACAAGAAGAAGTCCTGTGCCAACCTCTGAGACAATAGCGTGGAACTTTTGGCTGGCTTGCTTGAGGCCACCAACGAAGAAACAGAGGCCGAGACAGAGAAGAAGATTGGTCAGGATGCTACCAAGGATCGCGGCCTGGATGATTGGAATGAGGTTTCCTTCATCGCCGTTGTCTTCAGGAGCGTTAACTTCATGCTTCGAAAGCAAAACAAGGAAGAGAATAATCTCAATGATAGACCCAAACGTCGTCTCGATGAGAATACCAGCTACTTTTGGCAGCTTTCGCGCAAACTCCTGTCCAGCGAATCCAAGCAGATTGGCAGTTGGAATGACAGCGATATACGCGGTAGCGAACTTCCAGAGATGCAGGCCAGGGAAGAACTGAAGGATGATGGCGATGGGGACAAAGGGCCACAGGATGTTCACCCATTTCGACGCGGTGCAGGAGCTTCGCCAGAGAACAGCAAGGAAATGTCGTGGATGAAAACCGCTTCTTCCGCTTTCTCCCTCGTGAGCAATGTGACTTGAGATCTGCGGCAGAAGCGGGGTTGATTCATCTCTGTGACCAGAGCCATGGCCTGGGAGGATGTTGCTCGCCATTATCGCCAGTCAGAGTAACGAGCAAACAAATACTCAATACTGAATAAGTTTAAGTGGAATAAAAGTGTAAATAGGCCTCAGGAGGAGAGAGAGCCAAGAAATAAGAACAGAAAAGACGATCAAAGGGGGCTGGGATCATAATAACGTGACGCTGGTGTTTGCGGTGGTGGCGTAGTGATATCCAATGAAGTTACAGTGATGAGACACATTGACAGGGGCTGAAGGCAGGGATCGAAAACTCTAAACAAAGCTTGTTTTGCTGACGTTTTTGCTCAGTAGGGTTCTAGACTCTTGCAGAAGCATTGGCCAGCTGCTTTACCCCGCAGAGTAAAATCTGATCTGACTTTTTCTTTGAGGGACGGTACGATGAGATTAACGGCTTAGTGAGCCAGCTGTCGTGTACTCCGAAGACGCTATGCTCTCACTGTGAAAGTTTATCGAGCTAAGGTGACTCCAGACTTATCGATAATGAAATCATCTCTCCAAAGAGGTTTAGCGATGTCTTACAGCCTCAAGACGGAATGGCGCTCTCGATACTAGCGCGCACAGGATCACCCAGGACTAAAAAATACAAGCATACCCTCCCAAAAAAACCCGTGATCCCGTCATCGGCAGTCATGTTTTTTTTGACACCAAAACCAACGAATGAGAAACGCGTCTCCCCGCACTCACCCTTTTTCCATGCAGGCGCTCACCGATTCTCACCGATGGAGAGTTTCATTCTCGCCTTACCGAGAATCACCTATTATGTAAAATGGTAATACACTTTAGTGCGTGTCGTGTTGGTCACGGCTACGACGGACCACATTGCGCGAGGGACTGGTATAGTTATCGTTATGTAAATTTTACATACAGTATACCTTTGTAGGTGAAAAGTCTGAACTCATGTGATGAAAATTTACCAATTGCCAATTTCTCTTCCTAGTCTATATAACTATTCTTCTTTTTCCTACAGATACAATATTTATAGTCATTCTTTCTTCGATCTTCTATCTACCCTACGATACATTCTCGATTTCGACTAGTCTCCTAAAAAGGTTTCACTACAGAAGCTCCATTGTGATTGGACAAACCGTTTTCGTCCAGCTTGATTCAAATAGCTTGGCTTACGACATCACCCGTGACGCATAATGCCTTCAGCGGTGAGAACTAATTTTTCTCCTCCTCCATCAAAGCAGCTCAAGCCCATACCGTTCCGCCCGATGAAGTCCCCCATTCCCGACTATCTCAACCGGGTGCTGGAGAATGCGCGGCCCATAGAAGATGGCAAGCCCGCCAGTTACATCGAGACGCTGGCAAAGGCCGACACGTCAAAGATAGCTGTGGCGCTGGCGATGGTGGATGGCCAGATTTACTCTGCTGGCGATGACGATATTGAGTTTTCTATGCAATCTATTTCAAAGGCGTTTGTGTACGCGTTGGCGATTGAGGATGCGGGGTTGGATAAGGTGCTGGAGAAGATTGGCGTGGAACCCTCGGGAGACGCGTTCAACAGTTTGTCTTTGGAGCGAGGGAGCAACAGGCCCATGAATCCCATGATCAATGCCGGAGCCATCACAGCACACTCTCTCATCGGGGGACCAGACTGGACAGCAGAGCAAAGATCAGACCGCATCCTCAAAGCCATGTCGAAGCTAGCAGGTCGTCAATTGCGTGTTTGCGAAGAAGTTTATGAGGCTGAGCTGAGAGACGCCAATCGAAACATGGGAATTGGTTACATGCTCAAAGCAGCTGGTATCATCACCGGCGATGCACAGCAGATCGTGCAGGGATATATCCGTCAATGCGCTATTAACGTCAATGTTCGAGACTTGGCGACTATGGCTGCTACTCTCTGCAACGCGGGCTGTCACCCTGCGACGGGAGAGAAGATCATTCCCCAAGACAGCGTGCGGCAGATCCTCTCTGTCATGACGACTTGTGGCATGTACGATGCTGCAGGCGACTGGGTATCGCGAATTGGGATCCCCGCCAAGAGTGGAGTTGCTGGTGGGATTATCGGTGCTCTGCCTGGTCAGATGGGTATTGCTGTGTTTTCACCCAAGCTTGATTCACGGGGCAACAGTGTACGCGGTGTCGCCATCTGCGAGCAGTTATCCAGCGACATGGGTCTTCACATGATGGACGTCAGCCAGATCGCCCAAGCGACAGTCCGTGTATCCATCGCGACCATCCTCCCAGGCGACAACGAGCCACACCACACAAACTGCAACAAAGAAGTCATCATCTTCAGTCTACGCGGTGTCGTGCGCTTCGGAGGTTCAGAGCGATTGACCCGCGCCATCACACGAGAACTCGGTGATCCAAACCCCAAGGATCCCGGGGCTGGCAGAAGCCGCTTTGTGTGCGCTGTGGTGTTCTCGTTCCGTGATGTGTTTTCGTTCAATGCAGTGGCGCAGAAGATTATTCAGGCGGATATTACTCGATTGCTGCTTGATGGGAGGACTGTTGTTGTTATAGACCCGGTGGGTGTTTTGGAAATGAAGACTGCTGAGTGTGCGGGTAGCAACCTCAAGATTGTGGATAATGAAACTGCTGCGAGGGATTTTATCGGAGGAATTGGTTGCCATACTGTTTCAAAGAATGATGAATGGTGATTTGGCGTTTTCAAAGACAACGTAGAAAATAATACTTATGAAACCAGCTGTGCCGACACGTACTTGTATGGATTGAAAATATCCATATCTTATACTATAACCAGACAATGATCAATATCCACCTGCGAAGTGCAACATATAGATAGTTGGCGTCCAGAGCCTTGTTATGGGCTGGAATTCAATCAACATTGCCGTGAGAGCCGTCATTGTGCTACCAGTAGGTTCGAAACAATGACGTATTAGAGGAAGTAAAAATTCCCAGCATAAAAATAGAGAACGCGCAATTAAAGTATTCCTTGCAGGCTGAATCCGAGTCCGAGGCAGGGTTCCATGGTTAGTCTGTACAAACGGGACCCGCGGACGCTGTTGGTCAATGCCAACGACACAGCCCCCACTTCTGAAGCTTATTGTGCTGCCTTGTATAAAGAGACCAGTGCACTGAAGATGAAGCGCAAACAGCATCCAAATCCCAGTTAAGACCATTTCGCTACCTTGAGGCAGATAATACAATATGCCACAAATTATTCATCTCGTGCGTCACGGCCAAGCCGTTCACAACCTCTGCGAAGCAGACAACGTTCTGCCTGACACCGATCTGACACCTCTGGGAGAAGAGCAAGCTAGAGGCCTGATCTCTAAGTGCCCAGAACTCGCCAATGTCCAATTGATCGTGTCATCGCCACTACGACGTACTCTCCAAACGACCCTGTTGGCGTTCTCGTCACAACTGAAGCGCGGGTTACAGATTGTGGCCTTGCCAGAAGTACAGGAAGTCAGCGATATGAACTGCGACACTGGCAGTGATCTCTCTGTGATTAAGGCAGAATTCCAACAACAACCGGTAGACTTCAGTCTCGTTGAGCCGGGCTGGCAAATCAAGGTATGTAATTCAACCTCACGTCAAGTCTGATCAGTGGGGCCGAATTAATTATGTGTTAGGAGGGTAAATGGGCTCCAGTCGTGGGAAGTATTTTAGAGAGGGCTCAGGCAGCACGGCAATGGTTGAGCAAAAGACCTGAGGAAGAAATCGTGGTTGTTACTCATGGATGCTTTCTGCATTTTCTGACCGATGACTGGGTGAACTCAGTTAATCCTAATGGTATGTTGTTGCCAATCAGACTTAGCTGTCTAGGTACTAACATCAATAGGTACGGATTGGGTTAATGCAGAGGTTCGCTCCTATACGATTTCGCATGACGCGCGCGAAGGGCCAGTTTTATGTGAGACCAAGGAGTCCAGAGAGAGGCGAGGAGTGGAAACAGTTGCTCCGACCAGGGAAGAACAACTAAAGATGCGACAGGCCGCTTTGAAAGCAGGGCTTGAATGGGGTCTCATACGGGCGTCATAGGTTTTGTCCATGGCGCATATTCTGCAGCATGAAGAAAACAGTTCTCGACCACGGGCTACCATTTTCTTTGAGCCCGGCTATAGTGAAATATTCAATTGCTGATATCTGAGATTAAATGCTACCAGAACATCAATTATGTGGATGAGATAGGCTTCTTGGACATGGTTGCAATGAACGCCGCCAGCGCAGCCTCAGGCTGGTAGGCTGGAACTTCGTGACCAGCGCCATAAACTCGCAGCCAGCTCAGGTTTCCAGAGGTCTTGAATTCTCCGTATTTCTTTCCACCAACAGTGAATGACTTGAGAGGAGCCGAGACGAATGATTGCGGGGCAATTGAGTTGAGGGCCCTGTAGTTACCCATCCAGTTGCAGATCCAGTCTAGACATTGTTAGATCTACATGGTATAGATCACGGGAGTCAGGTCAACTTACCAGCATCGCCAGCCCAGATGAGAACTGTAATCTTTGAATCAATGACTTGCGAAAGTGTCGGTAAGAACGATCGTCCCCCTGTAAAGAACTCGTTAGTCGCAATGGTGTATACAGCTAAAATGGAAACATACTATCACCGCTCGCGATAAACTTGTTATAAGAATCATCACCACATTCCTGGTAGTCAGACTGCGCACCAATGGCATTCATCACAGACGCAGATGTAAGATAGGTGGAGTAAGTCGCCGGGGGGAAAGGGTCATTGCTCGAAGCCCGGATGTCGTAGACATCAAAGTCTGCAAGCCTCTCTAAGGGGCTCTCAATAGCCGAGCTGCAGACGTCGTCTGCGTTACCACAAGCGGCATCGTTGCCTGTGAGACCTGGGCACTTGGCAAACGCAGGGACACACTTTTGGTTATACGTGTTAAGGTACTTGCTATACTGAGTTGGTGTGATGAGCTTTCGGTAGGTGTTGTTGGCGGCGTAGTCGATGTAATCTCTATACTGGTTGCCTATGTTACGTGTCAGCATTGGAACCGTGTCTAAAGGCGCAAGAGATCTTACCAGGATCGATCCAGCCGTTGTTGATACCAAGGGCTACGAGGTTGATCTTCTCGCCCTTAATCTTTCCAGTATCAATAGCAGCGTTCTGCTGCTCAAAGTAAAACGCAAACTCGGGACCATAATGTCCACCATAAGACTCAGTAAAAAGACCAAAGTCACGGTTCTCATACTCAGGAAACTGAGCGTAGAAAGCTTGGAGGAGATTCCAGACTCGAGGAGCAGCAGCGAGAGTCGATACAGCGTCGTCAGTGCCGTAGCTGAAACCAGTGCCGATGGGTTGATCAACATATAGCTTGAACGGTCAGTGCATTGTAGTTCTGGATAGGGGGTTGGATTTACCATGTTGGCAAAGGTGTTCCATGAGTTGGGGTTCAGAGTAGGCTTGGACCCTCCGTTGTTGAAGGTACAGGGCCCATTTTCCTGAAACAAGCCGATCATGGAACTGCAGCCGGGTCCACCATTGAGCCAGAGGGCTAGTGGAGCTGTTTTGGCATCCTTGCGTGACTCAAAGAACCAGAAGAACATGTTCATATTGTCCCCTGAAGAAATTATCAGTCAGAAGTTGCCAAGGGAATTGATGAGAACAAGGTACTTACCGACGGAGAAATAGCCAGAGTGCTGGTTAACACCAGGTGTCGTCTCGCAAATTCCAGAGTTCGAAACAATCTTGGTCTTGGAGCCAGTAGCAGCATGCTCGAAGACCTTGTACTTGATGCCGCCGTCTTCTTGCAAGTACCTCTTATCGAGGCTGGCTGCAGGTGTGCAGCTGCCTTGGCCGACAAGGGCAAGCGCCGTGAGGACACTCAACAAAGCTGTCTTCATGATGATTGAGGATATCGAACTTGGATGGAAGAACCGTGGTTGTACAAGAGAAATACTGCCAAGACGGGAGGATGTAACTACATATATATAGATCTAGGCGGTCTCGATCGGGCGCTACTATATCCCCGGACAGTCCGCATTCCATACGTTCTACTATAGCCGTATACTATACCAGCAAAGCTAACAAATTGTCTTATCGCTGTGAAAGATTAATGCCACCTTCCTGATTAAAGGGGGAGATCTTTTGTAATGCCAAAGGTTCCTGATGATCCGGAGGTAGGATTAGCCAATACAGCGCGGGAGTCAGGCGACAGTGGGCAGTGGGTACTGTCGATCTCTAGGTCATACTGGGCTTGTGAAACAAGACAGTGTCTTGCTTACATTGGCCAGACGGAATCACAAGGCAGACAAACATACTTCTCTTTAATCCAAAGCTTCAACCGTCTCGTAAAGATTTAAATTTACGCTCTCCCGTATTATTCATTTCGGTACATGCTGTGTCATACAGATTGAGGTGCAGAAGCCCATCTTATCAAGCCTCATCTCGACCTTCCAGAACAAGCGATCTCCCGAGCCACGAGATCTAGGTTTCGGCACTTTTTAGCCGTTAATCTGGTGACGGTGCATGCATGCTACTGCCGCTGACTTGCCGAATATCCGAGCTCAGGTCCTCTGATTGGCGCACGAGCTTATCGAGAATTCATGCTTAGAATTAATTTTCTCACTAACTAAACCCAATATCGCAATGGTATGCAAAGATGTCGTACTGAATAACCAATTGCTGCCCTTGAACTTATGTAAATTTCCGCCTATAGATCGTCCTGAAAATGGTCCTTGTTGTTATATAGTACTACTTATAGAAGTTATATTATATACGTGACAGCAAGACTCTCCCTGTTTGCAAACGACAGAGATTGAATACATAGGGTAATGATAAATCTATTATTTGTACTTGACATCATCCTTGGATTCGATTTCAACCTTTTGGCCGTCAGCGAATGTGTATCGCTGTAACTGTACCCGGTTTATGATCGGAAGCGATATTGGTGTTTCTTGTTCCATGGCACTGCTACGATAATTGACGTCTGAGGCAAATACTTGCAATGTACATCTTAGAGGTCAAGCCCACGCGCATGCGAGGTTTATCTTGTGTCTTTGCTAAAAAGGCTACGCGACTGCTTATATTAACAAAAATATATCAATTCCATGTATATGATAGCCCCAGCAAGTATTTGTTGGCACAAGATCAGCCTGACAATGCTTGGGAGAGGCTCACTGGATAAGTATCTATTACAGGGTATAATCCCTGCAGATCCTCGTTTTATTCCGAGCCAAGCTGCGTCAAGTATGGTAACAGAGACAGCCAATGATCATGTTCAAGGTCAACTTACAAATAAAACTTCTATAGATTCATTGAGATGTTTCCCATGGCGAATTTCCGAATACTGAAGGCACCACCGATGTCTGTTTTCTTTCAACTAATGAATTCCTCGTAATCTTGATCTTTGATTACATAACCCCGCAGGGCTGAACTGGGCTTGGCATTTTCCAACACAGCCTCAATAATCAATAATGTTGTTTCAGGCTCCCTCTCACGACTTCCAACCTCGACCTTTTCATCACCATGATGTCTGACCCTCTGAGTGTCGCCGCCTCGATCGCAGGACTAATCTCAATCACGGTAGAGGCCGTCAAATTCCTCAGCCCATATGTCTCAGCAGCGAAAGAGACCCCGCAGGTCGCGGCGCACGTCTACTCGGAAGTCCAGAGCACCCAGGTCATACTGATGGGGCTTCAGAGCCTGACAAAGAATCTCGGATCTGTCAAGGCTCAGCATGCCGCGCTCATTGGGGTGAACCAGGTCGTGGCGGTCCTTACAGATGGGGTGCTTCTTTACTCGGACTTGCATAAGGAACTTCAGTCATTGCGGGCGAAAGATGGCGCGGAAAAGGTGCCGCTTAGAGGTCGTTTGCAGTGGGCATGGAAGGAGAGTACGTTTGTTACTCTTCTCAATAGACTGCAAAGTTTCAAAAGCTCAATGACACTTGTCTTGATGATTCTGCAAAGGTGCGTGTATCATGCGATTACTGGTTCAATATCTGACTCATTCTCAGTGACGCCGGTGAAACCGCAAAAGAACATCAGGAGCAGCTCTCCAATAATGTCAAAGTTCTTCTAGACAGCAACGACGACCTATCACGTCGGCTGATGAATATTGAGGACGTTTTGGATGCTCAGACAGTTATTTCAAGGCGCATGAGCATTCTCTCACTGAGTGCATCTCCATCTCAAAACACAAGTCAGCAACCAACTGCGGAATCACCAGCTACATCCATCAGCACCGATAACAGCCTTGCTATATCCAAGTTTGACTTTGAAGACGACCTTGAGTCATCACGCGTATATCGCCGTGCAGTGAGAGAAACCATGGACTATTCATTCCGAAGCTCAGTTGCAAGATCACAAAACTGGTCTGTCTTCTCAGGCCTGAGTCTAGGAGACATCTCTATCATGTCTGTCATCGCATTGCCTGTGTATCAGGATGACATCACCAATGCTGAGCACTATGATTTTGGAGACGAAGCTGCTCCCACTTCTGAGTCGCCTGGGCCAGTTACAGACCAGCCTTTGCTGATGGAATGCCTCGAGCTAAGGCTCAAGCTACTTACGATACCGGGAATGCAGAAGTATTTTGACATGTCACGTTACGCACCTGACGATTTCTTCCGTGTCTGGCATGTCTTTGAGCAAATCACGCCACTGGTAACCCTTGTTCGGGGTTTAGACATGAATGTCAACCTGGATATCGGTCAACCTGAGGACCTCACCATCTCTAACAGGAAGGAAATAATACTATGGTTTGCTCAGTACTGCCACGATATTCTCAACGTAGAGACAGGCAATTTAATCACAGTTAAGGACCTAATGGGAGGCGGCTACCACGGGATTCTAAGAGTAAGATGTGCGATAAAATATTGAAGAGCGTCTCGAATACTAACGGTAATCCAGGTTATCTCACTCGTTTCGAGTATTACTAAGGGCCGTGTGATCATTGGTCCCTCTATAAACGACTTATCATTAGTCAAAGCACGGGTCAACGCCCTTTCTCCGGAGCTTCGAAGCTTTCTGACCAACCAACGTCAGTTCATTCAAAATCTCAACGAACTCCTTGAGATCAAGGATCAACTAGAGATGGATATGAAGTCAATATTTCAGGACATCAGAGAGCTTGTAGATTTTCAAATTATCTTCCTCATTACCATGGAAAGGTTTATTCTCGGTTCCTCGGCAGAGCATGAGTGGGCTCCATTATTCAATTATCTCCTCAGGAATATCGAGGTGGAAGCTGTGTCATATGCCGCCGAAGGGACTGCCAGAACCAGAATACAACTTTGGCTGAAAGAAGGACATTTCAGAGATAAGGATAGGATAAGAACACTGCTGGCAAGATGTCTCGATATTCTGCCCACAAGAGCTAAACGTGTTTCTGCCCTCTTTCAGTTAGCCGAGATATGGACAAATTTATATCTGATTCCTGATGCTTTGTTACTAACAGCATGGATAAAGTACTTGAAAAGCCAGCCAGTTATCTCACAAGCGCAAAAACAAGACAACGACAGCGCCCTATCATCCATATCTAACATTATAGTTCGACTACAGGAAGAGGATAATCCTAAGGATACTAACGCGCTTATCGAAGTCCTTAAACAAAGAGTGCAAGACTGGAAATACATCGACCCAGATGGCCTCGGCGAGTTGATTCTCTCCAAGACACTTTATGTGACAAAGGATTCCAAGAGCACACTGGTAACCGGCATTAGAATGTGTTTCGCTACTAGACTAGACTGACGCGTGCATGATAGTACGACGTCTACCTCTTCCAGCATATGCTCCTCCTTTGCAAAGAATCTCTCGGGTTACCTATAGGAGACCGGCCGTTTTATAGGTCGAAATCCTTATCCGAAATGAAACAAACAAAGCTGCTACTGAAAGGGCGATTGTACCTGAGGCAGATTCTCTCTGTCACCCCGACTCCTCTGCATGGTATGTCTTCGCCCTCTTTCAGGTTCATCCCATTCACTAATGCAAGTAGATACACATATATGCGAGGTCCAATGGGGCGCGGACAATAGCAACAAATCAAAATTCTCACTTGTGTTTCCAGTCGAGTCTGAGATGCGAGTATGGGCATCAAAGATCGATGAGTATAGAATGATGGCAATACTCATGGTGAAACCAAAAGGTGATCCAGAAGAACTGGACTCACCAATAGGCGAGAACACAGATGAACCTCTACCTGAGGATTTGGTGGTACGTATGGAGTCATGGAAGCGCTATGGGGTAATAAAATAGTCAATTGGGTTTCTTTAACGCGTCGGCTTGGTATATCTTGGGGTATTATAAGCGTTACAAACCGATCAATGAGTACCACTAAACAACTTCCTCGAACGTCACCGCATCGACATTGGCCTCAGCGTTGGCGCAGCTAAATCCAATAGAAACACTAAGATAGCCATACTGGGTAAGCTTATCCTCCGTAATTGAACAAGTAGTGTCCAGAGGAGTCCATTGCCCAGCAGCAGCGTCGGCGCTGACTGTCACCGAGCCACCTTGGACAGGAACTATGTTATTAGGGTCTCCATAGTAACAGCCGACTGCCATTGCATTGCACCCATCGCCGAACTGTGTATTGGTCGCAAAGTCGACTCGGAGCTGAGCAGAGAGACGATAGACGCCTGTCTTGAGAAGAGACTTGTCGATCTTTTGGTAGACTCCATTGTTGTACGACTCGCCATCGGAGATCCCGAACTGGAGGACTGCGTAGGCTGGACCTTCGTAGGGGGACGAGGAGCCAAGTTGAATGGCATCGTTTCTCGATAGCCAGGGATCTACTGTTCCGAGATCGAAGTTGCCGTTGATGAGAAGTTCTGTTGGCTCTGCCTCAGCGGTTGTAGTGGTTGCAGTCTCGGCGACAGTCGTCGTGCCTTCAGTGGTGGTTGGTACTGTAGTAGCCTTGCTGCTGGTGACTAATGTAGTGTCGATGCTACTGACGACTGTCGTACTCCCGCTGATGGCGATGGTCGTTGATGCCTCGGTCGCAGACGTGCTCAGAGTTGTTCCATCCTCAGTCAATGTGGTAGTTGTCTCTGACTCGGTTGCCGTCTCGGTCTCACTGATCGCAGTACTGGTCTCGATGGTAGTGGAAAGGGCAGTAGTAGTGTCGGATTCAACTGTGGCAGAGGCAATTTCAATGGCAGATGTCACGATGCTCTGGGGCTTGCAAGGGCCAGCATTAACAAAAACCAACAAGGCCAGGTTTGCAAAGGTCACAATTAGCTTGTTTGAAACCATTTTGGCAGACTTCTAAAAATGCAGGTAAGGAAAAGGGAAACGAGCGTGGTGGGTTTGTGAAAACGAATGAACCAAAGGAGAATCAACAACAAGAGAAAAAGAGGACATTCACCAGTTTCAATCCAGTACACTACTGTGAAGTGGCTCAGGGGCATACACTGACTATTGGAGCCTTAGCACGGTTAATGGTCGTGGCATCCGATAGCGTCTCAATAGCGCTGAAATCTCCCCCTGGTTGGACCAATAAGGTTCTCAGCTTCACGGCTGGTTCTATAGATAAAATAAGAAATAAATTAAAAAAGTAAGCTTGTATTAGGTGGTGCTTTTCTCTTTATTCGTACTTTCCCTGGCTTTGTAATCGTTGAACAGGGCGGGAGCTAATCATATCCAAGACTTCCACGTTGGCATACCCTTCATTGAGCCCTTGTTCTGTTGCCTCGATAGCTTGTCAACATTACGATACCACTCTAGTCCTTCAATGCTTCGCCAAACGATCCCTTGTATCCATTCTGCTCCAAGTACAACCGAAATTGTGCGTCTTCGCTCTCAAGCTCCTTGTCCTTGTCTGGGATCAGAAACCAGGCAACAAGTCCACCGACAGCAGCAAAAGCAGCTCCGATGAGAAACACCGCTTGAATACCTCGCTGCTTATCGGAGAAAGAGTCTTGAATAGGTGTAAATGCCTGTGTTCCAATCGCCGCTCCCGCCTTGCCCATTGCTGCCGCAAAGCCTAAGAAGTGGCCTCGGAGAGGTGTTGGGAAAGACTCTGCAGCACAAAGAAACGTGGCGACCTGTTTTATAGTTAGCATGTCTCCAGGTAGCTGTACTGTCAGTGGTTAGGGCTTACACCAGGGCCCATCTCTCCGAGTGCGTTGAAGATGCCATACAGCACGATGAACAAAGGGAACACGGACTGGATCGGGGAAAGCGCTCCACCGATGATAAAGCCTAGAATCGTCCATCCAAGAAAGCCCAAAGTCATGGTTTGTCTGCGACCAATGCGGTCCATGAGTAGCCCTCCAACAACGCAGCCAGGGAGGTAAAAGCAGTTAACAACAGTACCAAATCCAATATTCTGTTGAAGGGTGTCGTTGGGATTCAGCGTAGCAATGATTGTCGAACTAAAGATTCCGAATGGATATGTCTGTGGCATACATCAGTATAAAGGCCGAGGCTCAGCTTGTGTATTTATAGCATTGTGCTTACCACAAAGTCGTAAAAGAACCAGGCCAGTGATGTTCCAAGCATTGGCTTCCAATATCTCTTGATTACGAGCAGATATGGTATGTCATGCTTGATCGCATGTTTCTTGTATTGCGTTGAGTCAAACTGACGAAGTCGAAGAAACAGAAGAGCGACTGGCAGGATAAATCCGATGCCAAAGTTTATTCGCCAGACACCGTCACCGACATGTTGATGATACGCTGCGAGGACGATCAATGCTACGACACCTGCCATAACGAATCCGAGATCAATGGAAAAGTCTGTTGCAGCAGCGACTAAGAGTCCGCGTCGGCGTCTAACAAAGGAAGTTTCGTCAGAGGCTTCGGTACTGCCTGTGCCGCAAGTCGGGTATTCTCCTATCGAGGCCATCAGTTAGATCTTTATCTCAAATCAGGTCCCTTTTCGGTCCTTACCACCAGCACCAAATCCTGCGACACCTCTTCCAACAATCATCATCCAAAACATGCCCAGCTCAGTCTTGCCATGTGCCGCAGTCGCGAGTATGATACCCAGCACCAGGAACAAGGTAGCAAACACAATACCAGTCCGTCTGCCAAGTCTATCAATGGCGTAGCCAAAGAAGAGCATACCGAGGACCTCGCCGATGAGGAATGCATTGGAGAGTCGAGTCTTGATCGAGCTAGAGAAGCTGTCTGGGTATAACTTGGCAAAGATAGGATTCATGTATCCGATGATCTGCGCGTTATATCCATCGGAGAACAGAGCCAGTCCGCTTGTCAGTACTGTTGTGATGGCTGACATGCGTGACTTGGTGGTGATTTCAACGTCTGTGGCATTGACAACAGTGTCATTTTTGAAGGATTCATCGTCTTGATTGCTCTTTGGAGCAGGCGTATCTTGAGGAGCTTTCTTATCCATGGTCCTAATCTTGTAGTTGATAGTATAAAAAGGATCTTATTTAGAAGCATGTATCTTGGAACATGTCCAAGAGGTCCTTAACTTTTATACATGCAAAGACAGCGCCTCCGAGCTTGGAGACCAAGGATGTTCTTGGTTTGCAACACCCTTCTGCAACCAATTCCAGCATAGTTGGATATACAACAAAGATAAAAGACAGGCTTCAGCGTGCCCTGATTATGGAACATTATTGGATGCTGTGATAAGATTCTTTGTCTTCTTCAGGAACCGATAGCTCATTGTGTGCACGTGGGCAATGTCCTTGTGTTTGGTTGGGCTTGACAGTATTGATATCTTGGAACGGTTGCCGATACCCCGAGGAAAACCCAACGTCTACCCTCGTATGGGTCTCCATGTTTTCTTACCGCAAAACTTTCCTAATTCCCGTCTAATAGCACTTAGCTGTAGCTTGGGTCCTGGGGGTCTGGTCTGAAGTGGGCCATGCTACTGTGTTTAGTCGAATGCAGACATGAAAAAGTATTAGTCTCGGTTACTCGGCATGCTACAGTTGCATTTTTGCCATTTTATCTGGGTACATGCTGTAATTGTCCTGTCTCATTGCTCAGAGCAAAAGTGTCCGTAGCGGGAGACTAATGCAGCTAGTGAGCGATAGCCGACAGAACTTGATATCTTATCTCGAGCCGAGTAGCGACCAACCCATGGCTGATGTCAAATGAGAATGCGCATGGAGCTCACGAGACACATATTTCAAGGCGAGTTGGGGATCAAAAGCATAACGATAAATATAAGTATGGATGTTACTTGATCAAATCAATTATTCCGCTGAATACACCTGGAAAATCAAGACCTTCTTATTACTTGTTAACATCCAGACTTTTTGCTTATACTCACTACACTCAACCTTTTAACATGGTGGTCACCGATTATCAGATTTCCTTCTTCAAGAAGAATGGCTACTTAATTGTCCGTGACCTACTGCAGCCTGGCCAAGTCAAAGACCTTCAATCATGGGCGGAAGAAGTTCGGAACTGGAAACCGACTGAAGATTCAGAATTCATGCCCTACGAGGTTGGAGATCCCCTGAAACACTGGTGACTTGGTAAGAAGAAATTAATTGTGAATTAGGAGGTCAATGACAAAGGCCACACTGTTCTCTGCCGAACTGAGAACTTTGCCGATTGTCACAAAGGTTTCAGCAATCTCCTACGAAGCCCAAAGCTGCTTGGTCTTCTGAATGATCTTGCAGAAGAGCCTATGCTTTTGTTTAAGGAGAAGATTAATTACAAACTCGCTGGAAGCGGTAAGTAGAATGCCTATGGAGGCGCACCCGTCCTTGTCTGGAACTGACAGTTCATAGGCGGATTCGCGCCTCACATTGATGCTGTTGCCTACACGCACATCAAAGATGTCAAGCACTTGACAATTTTACTGAGTGTGGATCCTTCCAATATTCGCAATGGAGGACTTGAAGTTGTTGATGGAAGCCATGAGATGGATGTTCCTATTAACAAGGCTACCAACTGCATTGAGTCGACTTGGGTTGACTCTCACACTTGGACGCCTGTTGAACTAGAAGCTGGTTAGTGGCCCATGTTTCGCACCTAAATTACCATCACTGACCTCTAACAAGGCGAGCTACTAATCTTCACTTCTTACCTGGCGCATCGCAGTGGTGCCAACAAGAGTAGCTCAGACCGCAAGGCGATCTATGCAACTTACAATCGGGCTTGCGAGGGGGATCTGCGCCAGGGTTACTACGAGCATAGAAAGCAGGAATGGCCGGCTACACATATGCGAAAGGCTGGGAAGTCTTATGAAGCGGGGGCGTTGACCTATGGCTTTGGATCTCCTATGCTTAGTGTGGAGGCTGGAAAGCAAGTTACCTTTTGAGTAGCGGTGTTTTGTTTAGGCTGTGACCTATCATTGTAGCTTAACTTTAATTTGACTCTAGTTTCAAATCATCTCGGTTTTCTTTAAATTTCCTGTCGATGCTCCATTAAGCTTGTGAGTTGTGAAAGTCAAGGTTCAACGCATGCGAATGAGACCGAGGCGCAGGTCTTGAAGCTGAAATCTGTTATCTTGACGTGATTTCTATAGGTATTTATCTGTAGGACTGCAATATACTGAACAACGATCGCATTTTATGGCATATGGATGCTGCGATCTCCGCTCATCGATCATATCAATGAACTCCATGCACAATTCCACAGACTGCACTAAAGATATAAGCGCTATCATAGCCTACAGGGACCTTTCACCACTAGAGTGTACTAAGAGGTAAATGGCTAGCCTGGATGCCGGACCTATGTGACCCACTCCAAGCGACAGGCGAGAACCGAGAGCCGAGAATCTTGGGAATTTCGCAGATATGCAACGCATGGAACCTCATTGGCTCTAAATCCATTGATTAGGGATGCGGAATTTATACATTAGGAATTTTTAGTCGCCTTAACTAGTAATACTTGTGGAAACGTCAAAGATTCAGCGTTAGTTTATAACTTGGACTTGTTTTCCCACCATGCCAACCCTTCAGTGCATATTAATCACCATCACTTGAATATCTACACAGTCAACGCAGTCATGGAACTTCCAACAGTCCCCACGCCATCTTCCGTGGCTGAGTACGTTATATCGGTTCTTCAAGCCTCCGAAAACACACCATACATTGGAGAACCTATCTCTCAACTCCAGCATTCCCTTCAGTGCGCTGCCCAAGCTGCAGCAGCATCACCACCAGTAGACGAAGCCACACAAGTTGCCGCGTTGCTCCACGACATCGGTCAATACGCACCCGCCAAAGACCTCCGCAAACTCACCGGAGGTGAAGCCAAAAACCTCGGCGGACAAGCAACAGGCACAAGTGTTGGTAGAGTCGGCCATGAGACATTGGGTGCACAATTCGTTCTTGCGCTGGGCTTTTCTGAGAAAGTTGCCCGTCTTGTGGAATCACACGTTGCTGCCAAGCGGTATTTGTGTGCAGTGGATAAAAGGTACTTGGACAAGCTTTCCGATGCAAGCAAGAAGAGTCTTGCATATCAGGGTGGACCGATGAACGATGATGAGATGGGTGAGTTTGGTTCTGATAAGTGGTGTAAGGAAATGTGTCAATTGAGGTTATGGGACGACGAAGCGAAGATCGAGGGACTTGCGGTCAGAGACTTGGCTAGCTGGAGGCCGGCATTGGAACGACAGTTAGAAGGAAGACAGGGCAACATGATATAGACACGTAAGTTCTGCATAATATTTATCATGCCCATAAAATATGTATACCTTTGATCATTTCGACGGTAGAGTGGGTCATGAAATAGAACAAAACATATTCGAGACTCAACCAGATAAGATTCATGAAATCTCAAGGATTATAATAAAGCGCCCAACGTACCAGTAGATGCAAGCATAAGAAATATAATAAAACCCACTTTTAATTAATATCAAAGATCGTTCATACGAGTCTTCCCTCTGGTCCTGATGGGTACGTGAAATACGTCGCTCTTACTTCCGTTCTACAGGGTAGTTTCGCATCCTTGAGGTTATTCCAACCCGAAGTGGGGCAGTAAACAACAAAACAGATAAGAAGGAATCTTGCCTCTCGCTTACAGATAAGGATCGTCGCCTGCAGATAAGCCCCGCAATCTGCACTTCTCCTCTGAGCCTATCAAACACGCACATGGTCATCGCCCAGGGTTAGATCTGGGGCTCGCAAGATCTCATTACGCGCAAGGCTCGTGATGGGGAATGAATTGGATTGACGATATCATGAACCTCTTCATCTCGTTACGAGCACTGCAGCGGAATCTCGGCACGCAGCCGACCCGCGTTGAGGTGTTGGGCCATCTTTAGTGCGCTCCTCTTCAGTCTATAACGACGACCGACAATCATGCAGACCACGAGGCACCAAGGCTATCGTGGTCGGGTCCGGAGTGGCTGTCTCACTTGCCGAGCCCGGAAAGTCAAATGCGACGAGGCCAAACCTGTCTGTAATAACTGCACACGGTTACAACGTCAATGCACATACAAGCCCCGCAGAGTCTTTCGGCAGACTGCCAGCGCCGATAACTCGCCACCCGGTCAACCATCGTCATTCCACTTTGAGGGTATACGTCAAGAACCAGAGGCAAATGATATCAACCAGTCCCACTCAAGTCCATCACTTACAGATGAGTACGAGCTTCAAGGGACATCAAGGGTGCTCTCGACTGAGAGGACGAATCAAACCCCTTTTCTATACGAGGGCAGGACGAATGTAGATGTCACTGCTTGCTTACAGAAAGCTCTTCAATACCGAAGTGCAGTTCCTATCGTGAATGACAACTACGAGCGCGATGAGTCGCCATTGAATTTGATATCACGAGATATCGAGTTGACCACTACGCTTGATATCCTTACCCTCCGCACCCAGTCCCCGTACATGACGGAACTCTTCCTTGATACAGTGGAATGCCCTGGAATCACGCCATTCGACCCTATAAACTGGAAACTAGCAAAGCAGCATATCGTACATCTGGGAAAATCATGTCTGGCTATTTCTTCCGGTATCACAGCTGTCGCAACTCTATGCAGGGACAGGTCTTTGCGCTTTCGACGTCTGAATCACTATCTCACTATCACTCCGCGAGGAAGAATGTCGAAGAGCTCTTGGAAGATGACGACAAGGACTTTGACCTTGTCTTAGTGGCCGTCTTTCTGTTGTGTATGTTTGAGTTAATACACTCTGGAGATATCGTGCCATACCTGAGAGAGCCAAGATTGATCTTCACTCAGAGGCTGCAAGCTTGGACACAGACTCAGTCTTCACGCTCGGAGCTTTGCATCCGCATAGTTACCTGGTTGAAGATTCTCTATTCAGCCTCCTTTCGAGGTGGAGCAATGGGTCTGCTATCTGAGAGGGTAGTTAGTCTTCTCCCTAATTTCACCAGCCCAATACCGATCCTCAGGCCTCCTGCCAGCCAAGAGCCAGAGATATCCAACCATTTATACGAAGTCTTGAGCGATCCAATATTCGACTTCTATTGTCAACTTCAAACGTTATCTGGAGAAATTGCCAAACTTTCACTTTACCATCGTTCACGCACGAAACGTAAAGACCAGCAGGAGGTTGTTGAGCGTATGGCGAGTTTAAAAGCCCGACTTCGAGCACTGTGGGAGAGACGGTGCGCCACGCAGCGTCAATCTCCAGAGCATTTGCGCTCTCAAATGGTTCCCCGAATCGCAAACATGATTTCAAGTCTCATCAATGTTTGTGAGGCTGCATATCATGCTGAGTTCATTGATATAGGCAGACAACTCGGCGATCCCGTGTCTCAGACGGCAGATTCGAGGGATGCTTTACACAGGATCAAGGAGATTCTGGACGATTGCCAGGGTGAATCAGGGGGGATTAATCCTGGCTATCTGAGACCATTATTCCTCTGTGCTATAGAAAGTACAGACAAGGAGCAGACCAATTGGGCGGTGGAGAAGCTTGCCAACATCCAGAACCCTGTCTATCGTGGAGAGTTCTTCTCGGCGTTTGCGAAGGCACTTTCAGAAGCACAAACGCGTAACGATAGGAGGGTTACCTCGAGGTATTTCTGCATCTGGTATTTTGGAATCACGCCACCATTTCTGTAGGAGTGCAGGTAGAGCCTGGGCTGAGAAAGATTTATTAATAACAGAGGGCATCTAACCAACCGTACTGTCGACATAGCTGCCGCAGATAACACAGCAAAGGCAGTAGGTGATATAATGAATGTAAGTAGTCATGCTGGCAAGAGGCGCGCGAATTGGATGCAGCCATATTTGAAAAAGGGTATATTAGCTTCTTAAATCCAAGCCTATATCCCTAAATACACAACTATTACTCTAGCTACGAAACTGCGAGTAAAGCCTGGTGCTTCTCTTTTTCCAAACTTCCATTCTCGACTAATAGCTCCTCACCTTCCAGCATTGACTTTGGTCGTTTTGGAGCCTTTGCCTTATCTAGATTTGCTGCAAACTGCGACTCCAACGCCCCGGCATTTTGAAGAAGCACCTTGCAATTAGCACAAGGAGCCATCAGGTTCTTCCAAACATCACTGGTAGAGTATTCTTCATAGTCGGGATACTCCGCCTTTTCCATGAATTTGCTTTTGAGAGCGAGGCCAGTCATTGAAGTTTGGTTTTGCTTTTTATCTCTGGGAACTGATTAGCAATAGAAAAGAATCTCCGCGATGCGAGCATACATACGCCAAGAATCTGATAGCGAATGGGTACGTTTCAGCGCAGTTTCCGTACGGTACCATGTTGCGATCGGCCTTCTTCTCCATGTTGGGAGCTGTCTTGTTTTTGAAGTCGTTTACCTGAACCATGGGCACTTTCTGACATCTGAATAGCATATCAAAACGGGCCTCTTGTGCACGCTCCCTCCAGGCTCCCGTATATGTGTCAAGCTTCACATCCGTTTCGAACTTGTCCCCGGCATTGGATGCCCCCAGAAAGTATTGCCCCCAATGCTGCTTGGTGGTCTTGTCGACTTCAAGATACCACGTACATTGGAAAACAAACGGCAGCTCACCCTCGCCTTGAATACTTGGCTTCCACTTCCAATTAATATCTATTTCGCCTGCGATACGTGAGCACCAACGCCCGTAGACTGCTGTGAGAGGGAGGTAGAAGTTGTTTTTGTCAGCAGAGGCCGGCGCTGGTCCCAGGAGGCTAAGGAAAAGGCCAAGGAGATCGAAAGGGCACCACCATTGCGGTACTGGACCTAATGAAGCCCGTGGACTATGCCTGTAGTACCAACCACTGACGATGAATTTGGATGATGTTTCATCATCCTGTTTCCAGTCACGGTTCATCAGTCGTGCAATATGCGATGATGGTTGCTTTGTTATGTCCTTGTACAGACTCCCCTTCTCGAGCCTGTTGCCTTGGTCAGTAATTAGGCACTGAAACCCATAAATGTAGGTAAAAATATGCATGACTTACGAAAGAAGGACCACACGATTGTGAATTTCCGTAAGGAGAGTACCTAATTCTTTATCTCCGGGTTTGATTCCACCTGCGTCAGCGGTCTCCTTCATCCATTCAAAGATCTACTACAGCATTAGCCTTGAGCCCATCCTGAAATAAAGGCATGAGAAAGAGATGGAGCCTAGTGCAAGTACTCGGCTAGAGCGTACAGTACACACCTTGTCTCTGTTCCATTTATAAGCTGCACGGAACCAACCTTCCCCCGGATTTGCCCAACAAGGTTCCAGAAGGGCGAATGGTTGGCCTGGCATGCTTATGTTCTTGGTGGATGACTAAATAAAAGTGAGATGAGCCCTAATTATCAGGGTTCCTACTGCTGTCTGTGGATAAAGAGAGGTAGGAAAGAACAGTTTCGCTTTTAAAGCTGTGGCATACAATTTCGCCCCTTCCCCCTTCGACAAATGCACGTGATAAAGATTTGCACATAAATACAGGCCCCCGTTCTTCATCTTTCCGATCTAACTCTTCTCTTGCAAGCATACCTCACCCCCCTGGTTCAGCCCGAGCCGCAACGAGAAGTACCGACCCGTTAAACCAATCTCAGCTGCCCAAGAATGGTATGTAGGATCAACTCCCCCTTGCATGTCTTGGGTCTGTATTACTTGCTGCACAGTACAAGCTTTCTCTGACCGGCTCACCAGTCTATCCCCGCAAATCTTGTCCCCGACGACTGGACTACTGACTCCGAAGAGATGGAGAAGGACTTCTACTGGGGGGACAAAGGGAGTGGTAGGTTGGCTGCAGCCGCTGTCGGTATCACCAACCCGGAGGGTCTTATGATCAAAGACAGGGAGGAAGGAGGAGACGCCTACCTGTTCCAGGACGCAAATGGAATCTACATGTGGAGTATGCCCACGAATGACGTGTACAAGTACACCAAGCCTACCAGTCGCGATGATATTCTAGCCGAGATGCGCAAGCCCGCGGGTCGCGGAAAGGTAGAAATGACGTTGATGCCTCGACGTTCTTAGATTGGTGCATGAGCAGGGTGCTTACTGTATGGAGCTTAATCGAGATAGCAATGATATGACATGAAAAACGGTTGACACCTGGTTACCTTTGCTTTACCGCTCATGTAGTACATGTCACAAATGCAATGTCTGCATACAAAAAGTTCCATACATCGATCTTGGCATGCTCTTGGCCCAGCTCTTCGCTTTACTGCAATCGGGCATGGCTGTATTACAAGCTCTGTGCGCTTGCAGTCGGCACAGGGAATCGAGTTAGCTCCTGTGTCAGACGGAGTAATAGCATAGGCTGCCAATCAATGGCTGAGATATGCAGAAAAACATCTGCCGTGTTTCAGACGGGTGATTGGAGCATCTGCATAGTCACCGACGGACCGCATATGCATAGTCACTCTTTGCTAGATCAGGAACACCGACTACTGGCATGTATTGGAAAGAAATGCAACATATCATCGTTGCGGCTGAGCAGGGACACTTGTATGTCTCTGGACCGTGGGGGATCTGCAACTCATCACAACATCATGATGTGAACACCCTAGATGTGACATGTGACACATGCAGGTCTATGGCCGAGGAAATGTTATGCAGTAGATCAAAAATGGACAGCGTCGTCTGCAGATGTGAGACAAAGCGCCCGTCTCACGATACCCTTATAGGCAAATGGCTCCCAATCCTTTAACCGAGGTTTACCAGTTCTTGGCGCCGACGGAATGTAGGTGACCTGAAGTAGCAATGAAACAGAGAGAAGAGAGAATCTCCATTTCTAATACCACTGCTCTCCTTAGGTTCAGTTTGGTGTCTCTTAACAGGTACAGCAGAGATTGATGGTTAGATGTAGCGCGTGCAAATGGCTGTTCACTTCTCGAAAACAGGCGTTTTGTATATAAAATTTCTTAAAGGAAGTAACAGAATCCTAGGAAAGACCCATGGTTGTAATTCAATGGCGAAAGCTCAGCATTTCGATCCTTTTACTGACAATACGAGACCACTTCTTTCCATTCTCCCTAATGCTTAACTACTTCCACAGATAGAGGAGGATTGTCCACTATCATCACGTTCGGCTCCACCAAAGGGAGTGCAGGATTCCTGCAATATCTCGCCCGAGACTGAATAGTCGCAGTTGCGGTACCACGCCCTGGAGCATTGATACTAGCCAACCCAAGCAGAAAGCTCAACTCAGGCACAGCCGGCGCCATGACCCAGCCCTTCTCAGCCCTAGGAAGTAACCGAATGCGCAAATAGTACTTATCCTGATTCTGGTCGTAAAAAGTCGTTGGAATCACATTGAAGCGCAGGTTCGTCAACATATGTGCACCAGGTCCAGTGTAGTTCGACATCAAAGCGTATGTGGCATCGTTTGGTGAACCAAGTGCTATGTCGATGGTGACTTCCATGAGTAAGTACTGGTTGATATCGCTTTGTTTAAGGACGATGGAGAAAATGAGGTCTTGGGGAAGATTGAAACTATCTAGGACGACTTGGCTGTGATTGTCGGCTAAGTTGCTGCTGACGCGTATGAGGAATCGGGGTGCTGATGCGGGCTCGGATCCAGGTGGTCTGACTTTATAGGTACGAGTTCCGACTTGGCTCTGATGGGCGTTGGTGGGGATGTTGTCTGGGTCGCTGACACTTGGGCCTTGATGAAGTGGCATCGCTCGAACATGAGGTGACAGGTAGTTTGAGAGCACATCAAGTGGAGAAACGTAGTCCGCAGCTCTCACGAAGCTATCTTCATGACTTGAATCATTGTACTCATCTTCATCATGTGGATCATTCTCTACTGGCGCTGCAGAGACGTCCGCACCACGGGCAGAAAGGTTCTTGACCCTAACGGCTTCCATCATGTTGATAGTTCTCAACTCCGGGCTTCCGTCTCCCAAGTCAGGAGGAGCCAAGCCTGCTATCGCCTGCGCAGCCGTAGCACGCTTAGCCATGTTGATGGTCAGGTTATAAATGGGATCGTTGAGTTGCATTGCAAACAGTGCAGAAGTCGAAGCGTCATCAGCAAAGTAAGGTCTGCCAGTTCCTTCTTGCTTCCCCATCATATCTTGCAACACTTTGAGCTGTACATCTGCAAACGCGGGAAGGTGTAGTATACGCAAGTCATTGAGACTTTGGTTGGGTACAGAGTTCCATATGAAGATGTTTTTCTCCTCGGCTGGAGTGTATATGATCTCTTTGAGTGCCTTGTGTCTGTCCTTATCTGTTTCCCTAGTGCTTTGGTCAACAGTATACTGCCGTCTGATATTTACCTTGACCTCGGCAGTGTCAAGGCCACGAGCAACAGCAAACCGCTGCTGGTGCGCCGGCTGCGTGAACACGAGGGATGAAAACTGAGCAGAACCAGGGACACGGTCCATGAACGCCATCATGACGCCATCCGCAACAATCTCATGCCGCAAAAGAGGTGCACCAGCTGGGGGATCCTGACCAGCGGCTTTGAGGGCGCTATCGTTGGACAAGACCTCGACGCGCAGATCGGGAAACATGGTCACCAGGTCTGAGCGGAGGTAGAAGCCATAAGCAGGTATTTGGACACGATGGCCCATTCCATCAGGTGTACGACCGATGTAGTCATTGAGTGCTTTCTTGATAGCGACGCGGTCCTCGTCAGTACCGAAATGGTTGCCGAGGGATAGAGCGCCGTCGATGAGGGCGTCGACCCAATTCCTGTCGATATGGAAGAAGCGTAAGTTCTCGGGCTGGAGGTAACTCGGATCAGGTATGAGATAGTGCGCTGGTACACCGGCGAGAAACATCCTGTCGATCAACCATGAGAGTACCGTCATCCAGTCTGAGGATTGCGGATCATTTGTCTCATCGTAAGGGTCGCCCGATCGACTTGAAGCCAGTTTGCGAACAGAATCCAGCGCAGCAGCTGGGTACTTGTCCTCAAAGAGAGGCGAAGCAAAGGAGAGCGTCGGTCGATCGCGACGCTGGAGCTTCTTGTGATGCCATCGACGCTTGGCTCCTCCATGCCTGAACACGGGTTTGCCAGGCTTTCTCTGATCAGGTGCTTCCCCAGGCTCTTGAGGCTCAGAACCACGCTTCTGAAGATGGATATCTGCAAGTCCCTTGACCATGGAGGAAAGATCCTTGAGAAGATCATCGCGAGTGCGAAATGCAGTATCCTTAACCTCTTTGACGGCATTGATCTTGACTTGCTTCGCTGCGGCGGCGTGCACTGCTGTTCTGACACGTCCCAGCGCAGCAACAAAAGCTTGATCACCGAGGGCCATAGTACGGCCAACCTGCCAGGCCACAGAGTATGTCACATCCATGATGCCCAAATTCTTGTCAAGAATTTGCAAGTCCACGCCCGAGGTTGAGCATTTGGTCAGATGCTCCAAGGTAAGCACATAAGTGGGAGTGAAAGGACCTCGATACAGCGCTACAGTTGCCTCGCCTGTTTGAACGCGGTATTTGACCAAAGTATAACCATCGCTCAGACGGCGACCAACAAGCTGCTGGGCTTTGTCTGCAGACGCTTTCAGAGGCGCTATGACTTCATCCGGGGCTCGCAACACATCGAGAGTGCGACCCAGATTCTCAAAAGCATCCGGTACATTGAGTGTATTTGGTGGGAGGACTGTATAGTTCCAGCTATAAAGGGAGCAGAGGGCAACATAGCGGTGGTTCTGGCCCGGATAGGTCATGGCCTCCACGCCTTCGATGGATACTAGATGTGCGCACATGGTGGTTGGAATGACGTTGTCAAGCGGTCCCGATCTGTTGCCGACGACGATGCTAAAGACAGCTGTGTCCTCAACACCAGCGAGAGCCATTCCAGAGCCGTTGATCTTGCGCACGTGGGAAAGGTATTTGTACTGTGATGTATCCGGCCCACTGCCCTTGACTCGATTACCCTTATCGTCAAATGTCGAGAAGAGACTGGTGAACAGCCCTGGCTGTACGAAGATGAAGTCCCCACGGCTATCTTTCATAGAAGGTGGTCCGAGTCTGTCAGTGATTGGTGTTGTCACATCAGACTTTAGCTTCCACAAGTCATCGATGCTCATGTTGACTGTCATTGTGGATGACTGCTTGACGGGCTTGAGAACGCCATCGCTAGTGCCGCTGAAGATACTGCCTGCACCGTCCAGATCCTCCGGGGGCAGTCGAAGCTCGTCTTGGGAAAATGCAAGCACGACAAGCCATGGCACACGGTTGCGCGGTATGCTGCTTGCCTTATCCGCGCCCAAGGCTACTCTCTTCATCTGCGCCTTGAGATCCATGTTGGTCCCGCCCTTTGGACTTCCCAACCTCTCCCACGGGAGGTGCGGATCTGTCAAGACGACATGCGGCAGGATTCTATGATCGTCGCTGTAGCCTGCTGGAGGATATGTAGAGTGGACGCTTCCATCCGGCAGGGAGAACTGCGGTGCATCAACGTAGAAAGGCTGCTCTGCCTCCAAGTTGAGTTGTTCGCCGTTTGCTTGGATGGTTTGTTTTACTGAGATGATGTGCTTGGGGCCCGCTTCGATGCCTGGGGCCCAGAATGAATTCAGCTTTTGTTCGCCTGGGGGCAATGGATCAATCTCATCCTCGACGATCTTGCCGTCTGCGAGGACGGTCACGGACTGGAAAGCGTTGAGACGGGCATCAGCGCGATTGGCGGCGACAACGCGGCGAGAGTGCCGTATTGTTAGATGGCGAGGAGAGTCTATGCGTGTACTCTTGCCTCCTGGATAGATGCCCATGGTGTCTTGTTCTTGCTCAGTTGTGTGGGTTTGCCTATGGTGGACGTGTCCAGGAGGGTTCTTAACTGGGACTTGGGGAGAGACTCTAGAGACGCGGTATAATTGCCATGAAAGTGAGCGATGTAAAACGGCCAATGTTTGCTGCCCGCTCTTGGTCAGAAAAGCCTCCTGTGCGCAACGCTGCTTCACCTGTTGTGGCAACGGTGGATACATCCACGATGAACAATTGACCCGTTTCAAGCATTATCTGCATATTCTAAATCTCATTAACAGGGCGTAGGTGTCGGGAGGCATTGCAGAACTGCTGCGTCTTTGGGGTACAGCAAATGGAGGCCTGATGCATATTTTTACAGGCTGTGCGATTGTAGTTTACCATGCTAGAGGGGTGTCTGTATTGCCCAAAGCTATATGGGCAGCATAAACGTATCGGATGAAAGCCCCAGAGACATTTCATGCATAGCACCATCAATGCTCCGACCTGCAGATGCGGCCCGGGCGGGGTAAAGTGACAACGAGATCGAAATATGTAACCTATTCCTAATCGAGCAAGGACTATCGAAATCATGATCTGATCTGATATGCAGGAGATGAAAAAGGGACTTGTCAAGTGAAACATGCGCGAGACATACGTAATCATTCATTCGGCCCGACGGCGCCGCTGTCGATTAGCACAGATCGTTTCTCTGCCGTTTGTTTCACATGCCGTGTCTCACTTACTGTACCCATTCTACATCTCAGACTATATGCTTTGATGCCAATGGCCTTATCGGTTATACAGAAGCGGGGTAAAGCCTACCGAAATGCAAAGGTTGTTCAGCTCATGCAGTGTGCGTATCTCGACTTGGTGAGGTTACGAAAGATGCATGCGGTGAGTAAAGCCAAGATCGTGACGAGAGAATGAACGGCATTGAGGAAAGAGGGAAGAAGAACGGGGTTCTTGGACTGCCCACCCAAAGTTACAGGAGACTTCATGAGTTCTCCTGAACGAAAAGCCTCTCACCCTAAACTGCCACGAAACCAAGTAAATTATGGCTCCAATCACTGCAGTAATCGACAAGATCACCGCCGGCGATAGCGTCATTAAACTCTTCTACTCCACCGGAAAAGCCCAGCTCGGTCTTGCGTTATGGTCAGGCACAAAAGATGCAGATCCTGAGAACCCCATTCAGACGCCTCAGGAAGTTGGAAATGACCAGTACATCCTCAATCCATCTCAGATGGCAAGCGTCAATTCCCAAGGCGTAGAAAGGGTCTTTGCTCTTACAACAGACAACCCTTTCAAAGTCACCCCAAATGATTCGTACAGTCTATCAGAGATTTCCGAGTCAAACCAGAAGGAACTCCAGAGTGTGTCCATTGGCAACACTACGCTGGCTGCCTGTGGGGATGGTGACAATGCTTGGGTCTACTATAGCAGGTGAGTGAGGCACCGATATGGACTGGAAATAAGTCGATTGCAAGACAGCTAATAACCTTCAACAGGAACATGGGTAACGGCAGAACCCTTGTAGAATTGGACCTCCAGACTTCACGGAGCACTGACCTCACATGGACCCATGATCTCTGGATCAACTCTTTCGCCGCTGCTTGGTACGATGACACAACTGGGAAACGCTGCGTAATTTACGAGGGGAGTTACCTTGTAGATTATGTCGTCGACAGCGGCTCACGTAAGTATCTCGCTCCCATCTTTCGAAGACTTCTGCTAATTGCCTCAAAGCCGGCACTGCAATATCCTCAACTGGAGACATGCAGCGCAACACTCCAGTAGCCGTCGCATTTGACAATGGCAAAGTCTTTCTTTACTACTGTGGCAGAGGCGCCGCCGGTGGCATTCGGCGCACCATCAGGACTGACAATACTTGGGGTACCTCTACACTTATTGATAGTCGTACCATTTCTCAGGATAGCCAGCTCACTGTGGTGAGGGCCAATGGCATTAATCATTTGTTCTTTGTGGCGAGGGATCAGAATGAGGAGGAGGATGATTACTTTGTGCATTACCCGGATGAGATCAATTAGTTTGAATAGCTGGCAATCAAAACTCAGAGAGCAGTTGGACCGTCTTGTGAATGTGACAAACAACATCACATACATGAAGAATATGCACAGATATGAGATAAAACGATGACAACCTTCTGTTATGAAGCTGTTTGTGGCCCTTCTCATATTGACTGCAATTAAAAGAAACATATTCCATATTGATCTTAACTTGCTGGACTAGAGTAAATACAAATTGACCATTCATGCATTCTGAGGATTACTCGGAGCAACGATCGGGTTTCTTAACTGCAAGAACCCCTCAACGGCAGCATACGGTCCATCCTGGAACGCAGGCTTAATCAAATCACCCTTCTTCTCAATACCAAATGCATTATAAACAGCCTGTAGATCCTCATCTCCCCCTTCCGCGACCTCGTCCTCAGCATACGGCTGAAACCAACTCCAGTCTCCTCCACCAAGAGAAGGCAGCAGTAAGTTACGCTTTGGGATATCCCGAGCGTTCTTACTCGTCAGCTTCTCTGTTTCAAGATACCCAGGGACATCGTTGACGGGCATGGTCAATGGCCCTGCGTGGAAGAAGGCTGTCATGGTGTCCATGGCCTTTTGCCACGTCCACGGTGGTAGGAGCAGCTCTGCTGCTGGTAGGAAGGATGAGTACGCGTGTAGGGGTGTGAAGGGATCTAGGATAGCGCCGAAGATTGACATCTGGGCGTTGCGTTGGTTCTCATAAGCTTGAGGCTCAATGGCGGGTGAAGAATCGGAGAATGGGGGCTGCCAGAAGGGACTAAAGATTGGATACTGGTCGGTATCAAGACGAATCAATGGATCCGTAGAGTTGCCATCTGGAGTGAAGAAGGTCTTGATCTGATCATAGTTCAACTCATCAGACCCAGGACCCGTTGTGTCAAAGTAACCGACAAGTCCATCGTAACCTGCCTCTTCATTTCCGAGCCTTAGCTGGAGCTCATAGTATGGGGTTTTGTCATCAGCATCCGATGGCTTCAGGAGTGTGCGCTCAGGATCAACCACCTTGACCTGAGTACTTTGGATATCAAGAGGCGGTCCGCTCAGCTCAACGGACCAGCCCGTATTGACGAGGGCAAGTGGCTTCCCTACGATGGAGTTGAGGAACTGCGCGTAGGAGTCAGGAGCTGGAGGTAGCTTCTGCTGCGCCGTCGTTATCATGCCCCAGAACCCGAGGAGATACTTCGGATCAGCCAACTTGGAGATGAGAATATCAAGCTCTCGTGTATCAGGAGTGGGCTGTGCATCTGGATCAGGACTGAAGGGTAGCCACTTGGGTGACTGGAGAGTCCCCAGAGGACCGCCGACACGAACCTCACGGTAGAATGTTCCGTCTGGGAGAAAGATCTGTATGCCGTAGTCGGCATAGTTGGTGATGACCCATCCCCATATTGGCGTCTCCCATTCCGTGACAGGCCGCCATGTCGCGGCGCCTGGAGAAGCTGGGCTGCCACTCGGATCGTCAGCGATGCGTCTGACAAACTTGGCGTTGATGCGCGCCGGCTGATTCATCTGCGGTTGCAGCTGCAGAAACTCAGACTGCTCCGGATTATCTTTGATCACCGTATTCGCGTACTTCTGCCCATCTAGTGTGACCTCCTGCGGAGCATAAAAGTTGCTTATGCAGGGGTAAATTGGCGGTGGCCCATCCCTTCGTGGTCGCTGATCAATGGCCATGAGCGACTGGCCAAACTTGTCGATGACGTTGAACTTGCGGAACCGGAACTGGCCGTGCGTCACAGGCTTGAAGGGGCAGTGCTCACTGTCGGTGAAGTTGACCAACGCGGCGTACGGGGTAAGCGCTGAGTTACCGTCGATGAGCTGCAGTTTGTCCTGTGTCAGGCCAGCGGGGTCAAAGGTTGCCGCTGTGAGGACAGAGCTTGACTCTCCGTCGCGACCGACGACTTTGTTTTCGGGCTTGAGATGACTGCCTTCTGCTTGTGTGACGAGGCCACTCATGAAACCCGAGAGTGGTGATGAGAGATAGGACAATTCACTGATGTTTGCAAGGAGATTGTCTCGATCCTCTTCTGGAAGATACTCGTCGAGAATACTGGGCGGGGTGTTCTGGAAAAGCTGCTTGATCTTGGCACCCAATGCAAAGCTGGGCTGAGGCAGAATCAAGACACGGCCAGACAAGACGCGAATGTCCTGCTTCTTCTCACCCTGCCACTTGGACAAAGCATCCCAAAGTGGTGGAGTTGTGTCGCTATCAGAGGGAACACTGATGCCATATCTGACCAGCTTGTTCTCGGAGTGACGGGCGGTGTGTTCATCTAAGCTCCAGAACTCAAACGGAATGTGAGTGTATTCCGCCTCCCACTCAGCGTAGAGAGGAAACCATGGCTGTCTGTCACCCCATTGGTCACGCCAGCGCTTGTCGGTAGTCAATTCGTCATGAAATTGAGGATAGAATTTGCCTTCGCCTGGTGTACCTGAGTCATTGCCTCCAGGACGGAGAGCGTGAAATTCGGTGATGAGTGCTTTGGCAGCTGCTGTCAAGACAGTGGGCAGTTTGTTGTCGACCAGACTTGAGATAGTGTTAAGGTTGCTGGGTAGATCTTGATCGCTTTGAATGGTCTGATATGGGGCCCGAATAGCGAGATTATCGAGATAATCAAGCGCCCAACCAGATGGGATACCACCAATGAGAACGGTGGGATCATTTCCACCGTAGAAGACAGGCTCACTTGTCGACTCCACCGTGGCCAAGAGGCTGTTTCCTAACAGAGTGGCGACCTGTGATTCAAGTTGTCCGATGCGGGTTTGGAGTCCATTAATACGGCTCGAGATCCTGCCAGCTTCAGCCTTGAATGCTTCATTCTGATCGTTGCCCTGATTATCGCTCTGGCCTAGATCGCTGGCGTATTTCCACCAGAGAGAAAACATGTCCCAGCGATACTGCAGCATCGCTCGGTTGCAAGAGTCTAGCAGGGTCTGGGTGAGGTTCAATTGATTGATACTCTGGATGGCTAGAGGGTCAGGCTCCTTGGGCTGGTTCGTGCTCTTATCATCAGCCTCCGCGAAGAAATATCGTGTGCCACCTGGAGAGCGATCGTAGGACCAGTTATAGACCGAGTCCTTGGCCTCTCTCTGACCCTCGACACCATCATCGCGCGATTGAAGGAGAGATTCAAGGGCCAGGATATCTTCCTCTAGTTTAGCGACATCCTCTGAATCCCCGCTGGCGTCGCCGCGTGCGTGACAATAAGCTAATAACGCATCCATTGGAGTGGTACCAACTGCGACTGCAGCCTGTTTCGGATCGCGCAGACGATCGTTGAATCCATCGGCTGGGACAGTCTTGGGTTTGTTCTCGTGATCCCAGGCCACGTCGTACATGCAACCATGACAGAGGATGCGGATTTGACTTTTGAGATCCATCCATGGGTCGGGATTTGCTTCATCTGTCCCTTGAAGGGTCATGAAGAAGGACTGCAAGTTCTCTCCATGAGTGAACTCGACACCCGCGTTCCAGAGGGGATCAACGGTGTCTTTCCAATGCCATCCCAGCACGTAGTAGCTGGCTTTGGCGTAGTCCAGATACGATGGCTCCTCTTTATCTCCATATTCGAAGTTGTCCAAGATGCTGAAGACATTGGCATTGTGCATCTGGAAGTCAGCAAAGAGCTGGTTTCCACTTCGCAGGAGACTGATGTCTGGAGGTTCAACAGTGGGGTTCGGATTCTCAGTCCACTCAGCCAATGGTGTCTTGCGCCCGATAAAGACCTCAGCTTGCTCATTGATGTTGACATCAGTGCCGGCGTGTCCGAGCACGAACGGCGCTACATCAGTCTGTAGATCTGCCTGGATGGGGATATCTTCCAAGGACCAGACATAATCGCTCTCAACGACCCAAGCTTCGTACTCTCGGTCTTTGAAAGCATCTTTGGCACTCGATGGCTGGATGCTATCCAATTCGAGCTTTCTTATGACGATCCAGCGTGTTGGAGGCTGTAGAAAGTCTGGAGTTTGATGAGGGGAGTTGTCACTGGCCGCGGTGGCTGCAGCATCAAGTCCCCGTCGCATTCTCTCTCTCTTCTTTCTAGATTCTGGTACAGAATCGGTTGAGGAGACTCCCGATCTGTAGAATCGGGGAAGTGTCCAATGGACATAGACGCCATGACGATGGCGGAGCGGTTTTGGCTCCGGACGACCACCCAGGTCAGTCAAGCGGGAATTGATAGAGGCTGGGGCGGTATTGTGCAGAGCGACGTGATTTTGAACATCGCTCTGGAGCAAGAAGCTATCAAGCCTCAAGAAAGTGTAGTTGGGTTGAGTGATGGGACAGATGCGCGCCGTAGTGTCTTGATCACTGCCCGTACCGCATACAGCTGGATTCAGGACGAATGCATCCAGTTGCATGGGCACCAAGGCGACCTCAAAGTCCTCAATTCCAGTATCTTGAGTCATGATGATCAATTGGCGTACGTCTTTTGTTCTCGGTACGGCAACGATTGTATCTGAACAAGGCTGAGTTCAAATCAAGTCTTCGATGGGGGAGCTATGGTGATGGTCTATTCCAACTACCGCATCTCATGATGAGACCAAGACAACGTTGAACCAGAAGCCGGCTAAAATTTCTTATCCATCTGGTAGACCAAATTAGAAACCAGTCTCGCAAGTACTGACGGATTCACATGTCCCCTCATCATGCCTTGATTTCTCAGTCGATCTCATCTTTCCTCCCCCTCTTTTCTCTTTTCGGGCCAAGCCAACACGGCCCGTATCGCATGCACGGCAACAGATCTGGATCTACCCGCATTCTTGTGTCACAGCTCGTCCAACAATCGAGATGTGGGGGTTTTCAGACAAACCTGATAATCGCATGCAGCATGCAGATGAGGTGGAGACGCAGTGAGACAGACCTAAACACCTCTCACGCCCCCCATCAACCAAACGTACATGCATTTGATCCACATGCATTTAACGGAAAGCTGTAATGGCAACACCAAGTTGCTGGCCTGCTTGAGAGCGTATTCGGGAACATGTTTCTCAGGGTCTATCATGGTCCCCAGCACTGAGCACGACAAGAATCCTAATCTCCTTCCTTTCTCCTGCGTATTCTAATCATTCGCTGTTTCATCTTTCCATTCTAACCTTTTGTTAACTCCCCAGTTTTCTGCCCATTCATATCACAACACCTGACCTTGAACCTTCAATACTATCTTCTCAGCTTCCTGGTGCAAGAGGAGCAAGCACCCACCGCGTCTTGCATTCAGTACGCAAGACTCAGAACTTCTCAGTTCTTTCTTTAGATATTTCTCCTCTTGGCGAGCAAAATGACTATATCGTCAGACTCCAATGATCGTAATCCTTCCAACAGGGCTTTGGGGCCATCCGACGCTGCAACTTACAGCATCTATGCCAGCTCTGCGGGTCAAAGTCCCGGTGAAAATATTCAGGTTTTGGCAGCAGGAAGTAACCTGGATAAGTTCGTGGCAGGCCTTAACTCCAGCCAAGTCATCACTTTATCCAGCGCGCCAAACCCAACCGCCAATTTCAACGATTCTGACGAGACCATAAAATGGTTTCAGAACCTTGATGCCGATGCCAGTGGCTCCATCACCGTCGATGGGTCAGCAACAAAGAGCATTGAAAGCTTCCAATTTTCCCTCTCTCAGCCCTGGCCGCTTGAATTCAGCTCCGCCAGCGATGTCCTGCTCTTCACATTTGGGTCCACCGGTCTTCTGGGTGGCGATGAGACAGGATCCCGAATTGAAGCACCTGGCATTGACTCTACTGGCAACATGCTGATTTGTGGTCTTGACTTTGCCAACATGGAAGATATCACCGGGTTCACAGTAAAGGACGTCTTCAAGAACGCGAATCAAGAAGGGATGACTGATTACATCCCTCTTGTCATCCTCGGCCTCGAAGTGACACTGAACAAGCCTCCCGCTGATGCAGAACCTAAGAGGAACGCTCTGTGGTTCGTCCCATCAGCGGATAAACGGCTAGAGACCCGTCTACAGTTCCAGCTGTCAGAGTTCGACGACTTGCAGGAACTGTTCTCAATTGCCCTAAACGGCCTGATGATTGAGAGCGCAGATGTCGTGTACAAGAGCAAAATGCTATTAGCCGTGACAGAAAACGGCGAGCAGCCTCTCTTCGATGGTAACGTGACATTCAGCATCGGATGCTCCCTCAACAGTGCTGGAAGTACAGTCTCTATGCTCGCTGGCGTTGAATTCACCGCTACCACGATTGACTTTACCTTCATGTTCCTCTCCCCAGACCCACTCGCGGGGATTTTACAATGGCTAGCTGGGCTTACAGACGACGAAGAGGTTGAGACTGTCGTCAACGATATTCTTGGAAAGGAAGAAGGAGGACAAAAGGTTCTGCCGGCCGCCAATTTGCGAAGACTGCGCATTGGGCTCGATACCAGGAAAGATCCGCAGAATCCTAGACTCAGTTCGTTTTCTTTCGATATCGAGGTCTCTGCGAGCTTTGGCCGTGGGGAAAGCACTAATACTCCCGTTTTCTTGATCACATACAATTGGAATAGGTCTAGCGGTACTTATGGGACTCTTTCCGGACAATTATGGAACGGTAAGTGATACGCTGCTTCATTCTCTTTGTTCGTTGCTGATTGAAGCCATATTCTAGATTTTGATACATTGGATGACCTGGATCTGGAGCCAGAGGGGGAGAAGTGGGCTATTTTGAAACCACTGACGGCTTCACCTGCGTTGTCTATCGAAATTGCCACTCTGATTCCTGGCCAGACAGTGGTCGATATCCCAGACACCCTACCTTCCCAGATAACCGTTGCATCCATTCAGTTATCCCAGGAATCGTTTTCCCTTAGCTGCCAGGCGACTGCGAACCCGCCTAGCCCAGGCTCAGCTCCTCAACCCTATCTTGGCGAGGTTGTTCTCGCTGCCTACTTCAACTGGGGCAGCAGCTCAGGGTTCACCTTTGACTTTGGGATATCAGTCCTGATCGACCCCCCAGAGGATTCTGAGCTCGATCTTCCTGCTTCCTTTGTCGGAACCCTCGGGTACAATTCTGCTAAAAGGTCCTGGGAGCTCACGGCTTCCATTAATGGATTGTATGCAGCTGTGCTAGCCGAGTTCTTCCACGATGATGAGAAAGCCCATGTTGGGCCGCTGATTAATTCCATTGCTATCAACACCTTGTCTGTTGAGTACACATATGAGCAACAGAGCGGTAATAATCCCAAATCTGTGGGCAGCAGGTTCGCTATCTCTGGCGACTTGGTCATTGCGGGGTTGAGATTGAATCTCGACTTCACCTACACGTCAAGTGGCTTTGCTTTCTCTGCGGCCCTTAACCCGGCTCAGAGGGATGCCACTATTGGAGACATCTTGACAGATCTTCTTGGTTCTTCTTTTGATATACCAGACTTTGTCTCCGACACCTTGATTGTCGGCGACAATCAGGACGCGTTCCGTATCAACATCCAGAAGATGAAAGACGATTCCAACGTCGAGTCATTCCAGTTCATTGCCAGTCTCAAAATTGGCCAACTTCAATTCCTATTCTCCCAGCTTCACAGCACCAAATGGGGTCCCAAGGATCCTTCAAAGCGACTGTTCAAAGCAGCCATCAATGGCTTTGGGAACATGAAACTTGAGATCCCTCTCGTCGGTTCGCTGTACCAGCCACTTGATGAGCTGTACTTCCTCTTCGCCCAGGATCCCAAACCGCCAAGAGCACCTGGACAGCTCACTGGGCTCACGCGAGAGGATATTGGTCTACTCAACAGCGGCGTATTGAAAAGCGATCAGCTGCTTGTTGCTGATAAGATTAAGCCTGACAAGGCACAGCCAACCGACCTTCTAGTGCCGTCTGGATGTCACTTCGCAGTCATTATTCGCAACATGGCCAAGGGTGAGCGCGCGTGTCTGCTAAGCTACGGTTTCATGACACCCAAACCTTCGTCATCCCAAGCCCTGGTCTCTGGTGCCGAGCAAAAGGGCAGAAGACGCACCGAGGAAGAAATGGGCGATGGAGGTCCCAGTGCCCAAGCGCCATTCAAAAAGGATACAGGGCCGGTGGCCATCAGCAACGTTAGTCTCAAGTACAAAGCGAAGACACTGTCGATCGTCTTTGACGCTACCTTCCAGCTTGGACCGATTGGATTCTCTCTTCTTGGCTTCACCCTCAACACCCGATTCAAGACACTGGACGAGTTACCAACAATCAGTGTCAACATCGATGGCTTGGCAGCATCCTTTGACAGGCGTCCATTGACAATCGCTGGTATCATCGTGCACGGAAATGACGGCGCCATGGATTACTACGCCGGTGGTCTGATCATCGGCTTCCGTCCCTATCAGTTCCAAGCAGCCGGCTTCTACGGCGTCATCACACTGCCAAACAGCAGCAAAAGTTTCCAGAGCGTGTTCGTGTTTGCAAAGCTCAATGGTCCACTCATGACGCTTGCGTTTGCTGAGATCAGTGGAATCTGCGGTGGTTTTGGATACAATAGCAGCGTCAAGTTGCCTTCAGTAGATCAAGTGTCGGATTTCCCCTTCATCAACAGCGGTCGTCTCAGCGATAACGAGAATGCGCAGCAAGTGCTTATGGAACTCGTGGACCCCTCAGCTGGTGGATGGTTTCAGCCACTTGACAGCACGTACTGGGGCGCGATTGGCATGAAGCTCTCTGCGTTCCGCATGCTGAGCGTTGACGCAGTGGTCGCTGTACAGTTCGGTGACTCGGTCAAGCTGGGCATTTTCGCTGCAGCAGTCTGCGATATTCCGTCTTCCAATTCACGACTCAAGCTGGCCCATGCTGAACTGGGTATTGCAGCTGTCTTGGATTTCGACTATGGATTCCTCAAGATCGAGGCGCAGCTATCACCCCGCTCATACATCCTCAGTCCCAACTGCCATCTTACCGGCGGCTTTGCTCTCTGCTACTGGTTTGATGCACCGCTCGCTGATCGGGCCAGAATAGGAGACTTTGTCTTCTCCTTGGGCGGGTACCACCAAGCTTTCCGCGTTCCTGTCGGTTATCCTAACCCCCCTCGGCTAGGTATTAGCTGGGACCTGGGTGGTGGCTTGTCCATCTCTGGAGAAGCATATTTTGCCATCACTACCAAGGCATGCATGGCTGGTGGACGTCTCCATGCTGCGTTTAAAGCAGGACCTCTCTCTGCCTGGTTCGATGCCTTTGCCAATTTCCTTATCAATTATCGACCCTTTTACTTTGACATGTCAGCTGGTGTCTCAGTCGGAGTCGGATTCAGCATCGATTTCTGGTTCATCCACATTCGCATTTCAGTCCAAATTGGTGCTGAGTTGTACCTCTGGGGACCACCTGTTGCTGGTCGCGTTCACGTTGACTTCTGGATCGTTGCTTTCGATATCAATTTTGGCGATCACCACCCCAAGATCGACCCTGTCAGCCTGTCCGAGTTCTACGAACTTGTTCTTCAGGACTCGCCTGCATCATCCTTTGCCTCTGCCTCTGCCCTGATTACAGGGAAACAGCAGCAGGAGCCCATTGTAGCGTCCACTTTGACTAGACCCAAGAATGAGGCACATAACTTCCTTGCTGAGTCTGGATTGTTGAACCCTGATGACCAACCAGAGCGAGGACAGGAAGACCCCTGGACTGTCCGAGCTGGTGCTTTTGTGTTTGTTGCAGAGTGCAAGATGGCCATAAGTACGGTCAAGACAAGCGAAAGTGGTACTCCAATCTTTCAAGGCAGTGACGTTTTCAGCAAGCCAATGGGACTGACAACACCCATGACTTCGACCCTCCAAATTCAAGTGATCCATGAGGATGGAATCGACCGCGAAGAGGACTGGCAGTTCGAGAGATATACCCAGATGCTTCCGAGCGCTCTATGGGCAAAATGTAAGTTCTCTTTACCGCTTCGGAAACCCTAGCTGACCCATCCCAGATGACCGCCGGACTGATCCACGCCAGAGTGGAAACAACGTCGACGATTTGCTCAATACCAATGATGGCAGCCCTCCTCTCATGACAGGCGTGAGAGTCACTGCACCCAGGCCTACCATGTCTCCTGATCCATTCCCAGCTTACAAGGTTGCAGACGCAGACCTCCAAGAGCTGACCGCAGAGCGGAAGCTGCCTGTCATGGTTACCGCTGAGAATGCATGGGAACCAGTCAAGCCGAATGATGTTGTGAAGCAGCGATACGAAGACATTCATGAGGCTTGGGTGAACCCTTCACTGGAAGAAGAGGGACAGCAAAGCTTCGTGGGCGCCTTGGCCGAGGGCTTGGGCTGGAGTGACGTGGGTCAGTTGAAGAGCCTTGCTGGGATTCCGGAGAGGCTGAAGAGGGGCTTTATGAACATGTATGTCGCGTCTCCATTGCTGACTGCTTGACTTGGATGATACTGCGTGTATTGCTGCTTTTATTCCAAACATGATGACGGGCAGTAGCAAGAATAAATTGAGAATCACATGTTCTTGAGCCTATTAGTTCTTCATATGTGCATGGTTCGTCTCCAACTTTTACTGTAATTCAACCCTTATCTAGATGCCAATAAAGCATTATATGAAGAAGACCAGTCGGAGGTCGAGCTGCTTGTGCCACGCCACGTTGCGCATGAGGCACCAAGATCTTTGGTCCTGTTCACGTTGTGCAAATCAGAGATGAAAGGCTGAGCGCAAGGCAGATCAGCACACCCCATGTCCCAGTATCCCATTTACCCCTATTTCCAAAGGCACTGTATACCTCGAGGCACAGCTTCTTAGCGCGGCCCTTGGTGCACATGCGTTAAGGAAATCTTGTCTTAAACCAAGAGCTCCCAAGCCGCCTTGGCAGTAATGCCCAAAAGCATAAATGAACTTGCGGCAAAAGTGGGGAAGCGCAGGTTAAGGTTGTTGGTCGTGACGTGAATGATGCTGTGAAGGAATCTCAGACCGACATAGCCCCACGCCAGGCGCACCGTGACCCTGTCCGTAACACCCAACAAGGTCAAAGCAAGCATTACGGCATAGAACTGAGTAGGTTGCTCGAGCAAGTTATTGAAGTTATCAGCCGGCCACTGCACATATGGAGGCAGTTTGTCTGCTTTCTGCCTCTTAACAGTGGCGGGATCGAACGTGACGTCGTACTTAGAAAGCGCTGGAATTCGGCGTGCATATAAGAGGCCTTCCATTGCGAATGTCCAAGTGCTGAGGCCGACCAGAGGACCCAGGAGCGGCAGATTGTGAATAGAGGGAGACATGATGCGTATCGGAAAGTTGTTTTATAGATGAATGAGTAGATGTAATTGTCTCGGTATAGGTATGCAGTCAAGGGAAGAGCTGCGCATCTATGATAGTGATTCAATAAGTAATAAAGCAGAAACTATAGAGATTTATATAATTATCGCTTTGCTATGCGAATATAACCTCAAAATGGTAAGTGGTACATAAATCCGTTAAGTCCGCCAAGTCCGTCAAGCTTACCAAGTCCCAACCGCTTAAAGAATTTTCCTACTCAAATTTATAATCAATTCAGCCAAACTGACTCAAGAACTTAAATTAATCTAAATATGGAACATTTCTATCGCGACTCTATCCACAAGCTGATGGATATGCCAAGAAGGGTGTATTATGTCGCGTGATGAGATTGTCACTGTTAAAGGGGTCTGCTGAACCTCGAGCTAACCCTGTTTCTTAGTGGATCTATTACGCCTGGTCTCGCCATGACTTATGCAATGTAGGATTTGCCAGTATTCTAAGGATTTAACAAACTTACTATATCCTCCTTTCGGGCTCCAGAGTGTCGGCTTCCATTAATTTGCAGAGCACGCGGCCTATGGATAGCCTTTTGCGTGTAGTAAGAAGCATTGAAGATGGTACTAGGCGTACTTGGCAATTAGCACCATCTCAGCTGAGGATCTTTATTGCTTTTCTATTCTCTCTATGATTGAAATTTAAGCTGGGCTGTAGGAATACTTGAGTATTTCTATCAAGACCTATCAGATCGGTCTGTTTAGTGTTCACACACACATATATATATACTTATACCTATTTAATTATAGATAGGTTCCCTACTAGGCCCTGCCTTTTCCTTATCTGCTGATGTCGTACTTCCATGATGGTCTTTAGCTCCAAGCTCAAGGTCTTGACTGTGTAAAGACTCCCCTCTGCCTTGTATACTTCCAGTCCCATGTGCATGGGCTTCGCAGGGACCAAGAACATAAGCATCTTCTCCATGAACTGCATCATCTCCCAAAAGCAGTTGATCCTCTGTCATTCTAAGTGGAATTCGTAGCACATGCTTAATAAATAGCATGATAAGGCTGGTCCAGACAAGGTTCCAGCCGATTATAAAGCATGCACCCGCCATTTGGTACCCAAGCTGCATACCGTTACCAGCGATGGCTCCTCCGGGATTGGTCAGACCAAAGGCTGCGCAACCATCCACAGTGGCCCAAAGACCTGTACCAAACCCTCCAACAACACCAGCCACCATGTGCGTGTGCATGACACCAAGTGTGTCGTCAAAGTTGCGCTCCAGAAAGGTCATCTTCTTGGCCAAGACGTTCATGGTGAACCACGGAACGGAGCCTGAACCAACACCAAGAAGAATCGCGCCCCAGCCGGCGACAACGCCAGCGGCTGGTGTGATGGCAACAAGGCCAGTGATCATTCCCTGCACGGCTCCAATGACGGAAGGCTTCTTGAAGTATGCGATGTCCAGACCCGTCCAGACAAGAAGCGAGACAGCAGTGCAAAGATTCGTGTTCAGTACTGCGACTCCTGCGTCGGCAGAGGCTGCGTAAGGATCACCACCATTGAAGCCGTTCCAGCCAACCCAGAGGATGCCCGCTCCAATGAGAACTGCCAGAATATTGCTTGGTCTGGCATCTGCACGATCACTGCTGAGTCGTGGTCCGATCCAGTAGCTACCGATAAATCCTGCTGTACCCGAGGACAGATGGATGACATATCCTCCAGAATAATCGATAACTCCGAGCTTGAAGAGGAAACCTCCTCCCCAGATTGAATAAGCCCCAACAGTGTAACATAGAGTCAGCCACAGAGGAACATATATCATCCAGGCGTAAAAGTTCATCCGACCGAGGAAAGCTCCGGCAGTAATGACCAAGGTAATGGCGGCAAAGACGAATTGGAAGTACACCATAGTGGCCATGGGGAACTGCTGACCAACGCCGATGGAAGGAAGGTATGATTGCTTCAGCATCGTGTCAATGCCGAGGACATTTCCGGGTTTGGCAACGAATGGAAGCATATACTCTCCAAAGGAAGCCTTGTAACCCCAAAGAACCCAGCAGAGCAGCACTGAGGCAAATGCGTATAGGGCCATGAAGGCACTATTAATGGCCCATTTTCGTTTCATGATTCCTGCATAGAGGACCAAGAGACCGGGGATCGATTGTAGCGCTACGAGAGAAGCGGCTGTAAGTTGCCATGCATTGTCACCTACGCGACGTCAGCCATTGAATGAATGAACGAGAGATGGTTGCCCTCTTGGACGATAGAATATCTAACCACTTACCACTTCCAACACCGGCTTTGGGGTCTGGCGTCCACCAAACGACGGACGACGCGGCTGCAGCAGCCGAAGACGTGGTTGTTGCCATAGCTCACGCTATTAAGCACCGTACTGCGTACAAAAAGAACACAGTCTTATGACGTTCCAGCGCAGGCCCACGGGAGAGTCTTCAAGTGCCGGGAATAATGTTTGGGGTCTTTAAGAGCTGGAATCAATGGTGTTTGGAAGGAGTATTTATTCTGATTCCAATTGGAAGCGTCACCATGTGGATCAGCTTTATTATAGCCAATGTCATGTACATACCAATGGCTTGAGATTGTGAATTTACGTAAGTCGAAAATCATCAAGATTGTCGATAAGTATTATCAAGAGCATGCAGAGTGGGTTTGTGCCGAGTTGCCGCAACTGTGTGGTATGTTAAGCTTCTAAGCCAGAACAAGGTTATCGCAGCATTGTGGTTGGCGACTGCGTGTTCGATCTTTAGCCAGAACACCTTTCAGTCTAATAAAATTAGACCAAGCCAATAATACGTCAGAAGATAACTTTGATTGTGTCTGTGTGCGCCCAAGTCTTGAATGCTTGGGTTAAGTCTTACGTTTTCCAAATCTGTCGGGGCTAACAACCTTTCTCAGTCTTTATATTATATAGCTTTGGTAAGCCAGTCAGATAGATAATGAGATTGCCCGTGGGGAATCGTCTTGGCAAAAGCTTGTCTGACTCTAAATATAGATTCAGGCATTATGTGTGCAAGATCGGACTAGTCGTCGTAAATTGCTCAAGACCTACTCCGTAACGCTATCTTATCTCGGCTTGGACGGCAGCTACATCGTGGCGTCAGCAGACGCTAGTCTAGAGGTTGACGATACCGAACCTACTGTGGCTTGTGAACTGATAAGATATATCGAATAAGGGGTTAAGACTCTCATAAGATAGGGGATTACTAGGTGATGGATGGTATGTCGTCTGGGGAGGAGATGGTTGGGCCAGTAAACGGTGTTTGTCTTATCTGGCGCTAGTACATAATTAGCTCTCCAGAGCCGATATTGCCGAGTTATACAGATATGTTCTAGGACATGTATCCCAAGCGTTTATTTTCTCTTATTAATTCCTGGTTCCCCTTCTCGAAGGTAATTATCTTTAAAAACTAACACCAGGGTAAGTTTGGTTATCATTAGTATTATTAAATACAGCTATAGTATTTATTAATCTGATCATTGTACCTCTGACTATCTAGTGAGCTTGCAATATGTCTTTAATTACAAGTTGGGAAATGCTTTATCTTTAAATTAACATGCGGGGTAATATTATAAATATACTTACAGGACCTTCACCTGAGTTATGCTCTTGGGTGGAAATACCCTCTTTGCAGTAGAGTATAAATCAGCGACTTTGTCTAATTATAAATATTTTGAAGGTGAAGAGCAACAACAAAGAAAAGACTGCACAAGACGATATCTTCCAATACTCTCAGCTGCAAGCTAAATGTAGACTGCCAATTAGGTTCAATTAAGATGGGGTCTTCGTCATAAGATGGAGAATTAAACAATCAGTTCAATGATATCAAAAATGCGAAGGAAAAGAGTATAAAATTGTATATGAAAAGGCATGGAAAAGCTAAAGTCCTAAGGGAGATCCGTCCCTTTATGTCTGTCACCAGACATCCATCTGACCCTACCGAGGCTAGACCTCTTACCCTGGAGTGCTTGCTACAACCGTCATAATATTTAATTAAGACTAGTTTGTAGACAAAAACTACCTACTGCATGCTTAATAAGATTAGACTCACCGAGAGTTGGGCTATTGAAATTGCTGCTGGTATCTTCTAAAGACTACTCCGTACTTGTGTACGACTAGACAAGCTTTCTTACAGGCGAGAAAGCTGTCATCTTACGTCTAGCGTAATCCCAGAAAGAGAACCCATAACTCATAGAAAAAGCCAGGGGGCCCGGAACCGGGAACCAATGTATTGGGTCAGAATATCTTATCCCATTACAATACAGGTTGCACAGTCTTCTTCCATCTCGTCCGGCTTTCAGTGGCTTCCAAAATGCTATTCGCCGTTAGTACTTCCTGCGCCTATATTTTGACGGTGACTGCGGGGCTATTCTCCTGATGCCATTTCGGCACTTCGTTTAGGCGAATAGTTCGATGTTGACTTGCTATCGGTATAAAGCGGAAAGGTTATCTGCTGAACGATAGTTACAAAGTACCCGATGTGCCCGGCTCAATCTCTGATACTTCATCTTTGCAAATATTGCTCTATCCCAATTAACTGTCCAACCTAAACCTTTTCTAGAGGCTCCAGTACAAGCTGGCCGTATACACGCACTCTTCTTTCTCACACTAGTTGTTACTCCTGTTACCGACGCAGCACATGGCGCCATCTGTTGAACACCTCAAATTCCAGATTCTCATAGTGGGCGCCGGACCTGTCGGTTTGACCGCGGCTGCAGCACTCAGTCAAGATGGGCACTCTGTAACTGTCCTAGAACGACATCCTCACCTCCAGACCCAAGGTAATACACCTATTGTCCAACCAGCCGCCGTACGAGCGTACACGCACATTGGGCTAGGCGCAGCTCTGGCATCTATCAGCATCACTGGCCATGGCCTCTATTCTTGGCCGTATAAGGACTCCTTCGGGCCTATAGGTGTTCTCTCTTACGGGAACGTGAAAGCGTTTATGACTGAGAGGCCAGCTGTGCAACTGATGGCTTACGATGCGTCGATCGTAGCTGGAGTGACTGTTTTGTTCAATTGTCAAGTCATCGGGCTAGACCAGAACGCGTTACCCGTCAGATTGTGGATGGCAGATGGCCAAGAATACACCGTCGACCTCATAATTGCAGTGGATGGAATCAAGTCCAACATTCGGCAGATCATATACCCGGATAGAGCTGTTGAGCCAGTCCCTACTCCCGAGTGCATCTTCCAATCCCAGGTACCTAGTCACATCCTCAAATCAGACGATCGCGTGGCTCCCTACCTCGAACTAAATACTACCCACGGCACACTGGGTCCTAGCAAGTTCTCCATTTGCCGAGCGACAGTGGAAGGCAACTTCACAATAACATCAATAGTGATGGATTACGGACTACCACCCGCATAAGGCGATATCAACGCTGGTTGGACCATGCCTGGCAATCCTGATGAGCTTCGAGACATGTTCAAAGCCTTTCCGGTACCGCAGCGCGCCTACCTGGAGCACGCAAGCAAATGCACGAAATGGCGTATTGCCATCGCTGCCGAGATTCCCAAGTGGATTTGCAAAAGCAGCCGCGTGATCCTGTCGGCGATGCCTACTACTTCAGCAGGCATGCTCCTTATTAAGCCTAAATTCACCATACTGTCCATAGTAGCCGAAGAGCTCCGCCGGCTTATATATGGGCTACGTTGCTTGCTCTCCGCCTTAAGGCAATGTTATACCACAAATTGAGATACTTGTTCAAACGTCCAACTTTCAGCTTTCTTACGCCAGGTCTAGACTCGATGTACTCGCCATTTCAATAGTCCAAGAAGTGGCGGCGCCACAATGAAACTCTGACCACAGTGCGGACACATCCTTCCGACAGCGGGAGGAGGATCACAACCCGTAGGGGCTAGGATTAAAGCCACTCAACAGCCAACGGTAATTTCCGCTGTTACTCTGATGCAAGAATGAACAGTGAGTTCGGTGGTCTTGTGTGAGAGGGAAGAGATGACCTTTGGATGCTGGCCCCAGTTGCACACACAGCAATTGCCATCCCCAATGCAGCTATGCGTTTCATAAGTACTGCTCGGTCTGAGGCCCTTGATAGTTACTCCAATTTCGTGCAAGGGTTCGGCATTCAGCTGACCAACCATTACTATCAGTGTCTCACAAATGATATAGCACGGAAATGAATTCTCTCAAACTTTACCTGAATAAGGAAGTCATTTCTGCGTTGAGCTCATTTAATTGACGCCACGCAAGCCGTCAAACGTTCTTATTGCACCACAGGTAAAAGCTTTAGCACACATTGATCCACACTTGTTCTCAATTGAATTGGGCTTTCAAGGTGTTTGATAGACCAATATACAGTAGCGGAGACGATACGTACGTTCCAAAACCGTTCCACCTAATAGCTGATACCCCAACCTCTGGCGAACCTGAACATTTCCGCTCGCCACCAGAGTCGCGATGGATGGATAATAAGCCAGACCCTGATTCCAGGCTGTTGTGTTCGATAATCATGTGCGAAGAAGCTAAGGTTCCAAAAGCCTAACGGACCGTTCCTCCCGACTTTCAGTGAGGTCTTCTTTTAGTTATGCTGAGACGTCTGCCTTTGAAGCAGGACATTGCAAAATAGAAATATGTGAGAGCATTGAGCACGGTCTTTAGACGTCAGAAGATCATCAATGAGCAGGGCTGAAAGCCCCTTTTGCACACGGACATTAGGTTCAGTTGGGGGGATTCTGATAACCCAGTATGCTCTATTTGATGCAGTATCAGAAGTTAGTTACAGATATCCTGCTGAATGGACAAAATACCGAGGTTCTCGAACTGTGGCCGATATGTGTTATTGGTTGTTGAGCTTTGCGGCTGAGAGGATTTTCCTACCGCGTGATATTATGTGCAAGGTAGTTATGCAAGCCACCTCAAGTCTAGATTCTCGGCCTTCATGCTGAGGTTGCTAAACGAGTGGTATTTAGTTGAGGCTGGGTTCCGTCCTTTTGCCTTCCTTGCCCCTTCACCTCGTCTATTAACACGTATTGAGCAGAAGGCATTGCTTCCCTCTCCAAAAAGGAAACCCCATATTCTTGACACCAAACAGATCTGCATCCGAAGGGAGACAAATGATATAAGACCCAATGACCACTGATTTGCACAAACCCGATCCTGTGCCTCAGTCACCGGCACAGAAGCTAGCCCGACGAGACGATATTGAGAAGCTGATCTCTGGCACACTTACCCTGACAGTTGCCCCAGATCCAACATGCGGATATGGCGCGTTTGGCCAAAATTGGTTATGTCCGTTGGGGGGGCGCTGCGTATGGGAATCAGGCGAAATCAACCGTGCGTGGTGCGAATCGGGCCGCCCGCCCGCAACTACGTGTTTTGACAGCACCGACTACTACGACCCAGCCAAGTGTAACATTGAATGTCAAAACAACGTCTATAATGTTTATTGGTGAGTTCAAATATCTTTTATTTCTTTCGGCAGTTAGTTTATTCTGACACACTGTTATATTTGTAGCGGTTCGGCTGCCGCGCCCTTGTGCGGTACCTTTGCATTTAGCGACGGCGTTCTCGCCTATGGGTGCAGTATATCCGCATTCACTATCTTATACGATAGTATAACTTCTTTATACCCTCGCGAACTTGACACCGTGGTCGTTGTGGATGGGCATCAAGTTACGGGTGGATCAATGAATTCGAATTTGGCAATAACTATAACAAAACTAGTATCTGCCACAAAGACAAGCCTCCCGATTGCAACATCTGTACCTGGATCTACGTCTTCCAGTCATAGGTCAGGTACTAATGTTGGTGCGATCGTTGGTGGTATAGTTGGCGGCCTGGCCGTCATCGTTATCGCAGTTATTGGGTTTATGTTTCTCCGCCGCCGGCGAGGCAGAAGGGAGAATGGATCTGGGTTGGACTCAGGCTCGTCACCCCAGCCTCAATTCATACCTAATGCACCAGACATGGCCCAAGCCGGACACCAGTACGATACCGTGCCGGTTCAATCAAGCCCTGCACCCCCTTATCCAAAGTCACCTCTTGTTGAGGCGGCCAGCCCCTCATCTCCTCATGCAACGTCGCTTCTTGTTGAAGCACCCAGTCCGAATACTGTATGGAGTCATGAGCTTGACAATGGGAGGACGGGTCATCATCGTGGGTCGATTCAGGAGATGGGTTAGGATTTTCAATTTCAAGTCACGGTTTGGCTTCTTTTAGTCGATGATTGTTCCAGATTGAATTTGAATGTGTGAGGCGTAAAATTATTACATTGCACTGAGATAATACGTTCCGGGACTGTTAACAACTGACAGGTCTACTAATAGTGAGATCTACGTGGAAGTATTATCCAGGCAATAAAGACAGAGGTTAAGCCATAACACACGACGGATCGCCTAGCAGATTATGATTTAGATAGGACCCTTTGATTTTAGTAGTGCTACCTGCTCTTGCGAAATAGCACAGAGCCGGGGCTATCTTTATATATGGCTAAGTAGTTAAGGCTTATGCTAATACAAACTAATTACTAAATAAGTAAGAAGCTTCTAATATATAATCTATACAAGTTCTGCCTAGTTTATAATTAACTGCTTTTTGATTGAATATTTATTATAACAAATAAGATAAAATAAATATAACATAATTTTAGAATTATTATTTAAATATAATATAAAATAACTTATTTATTTAACTAGGTTCAGGCTATAATTAAGGCAGCTAATTATAGTAATACTGACTTAATAAAGCTTTATTTACTAAGAGGTAATAAATATTTAAATTATATTAAATTTTAAGAATACTTAGTTATATTCTTTAAAACTAACTTATAAGCTTTAAAAAAAGATATTATATTTTTTAATAATTTTCATTATAAAAAAGATAACCTTTTTACTGCTTGAAGAAAAGGTAAGTTATAACATACTATAATAATAAGTAGTAAGGTCTTATATTTCGCATAGAGGCACCTAGCTTGTGCTGACTATTCTCCTTGGCTAATGCTATGCTATAATGTCCGAGGTGACTTACTAGATCCTCTCCTATAAGATGTATTCTTGCTGACGATTATATAAATCAGACCTTAAACTTATTGGCCAGGTGTTCCATAGCCTGGGTTTTAAATGGGCAAACCAATGTCTAGAGCCCTTATCATAATAACCTTACGAAGAAGTCAACGAGGAGCGCACCTGGAAGAAATGGGCTGCTGAAGAAGTTTATCACAGCGCGCTTGTTGGCCACTACATTCTCGACGGCCAACTAAGCTATCTCTCAGGTCAGCCAAGAGCTGGTACACTACATGCCATAGATACTATCAAGCTTTCCGCTTGTTTAAAGGCTTTTAAAGCGCGGGATGCTCAGGAGTGGCGCCGAGCGATGGCCAAGAGCAATCCGAAGGGCCTGTGCTCTCTCAGTGATATTTATCACGAGATCTTCACCATTAAGGATACGCGTAAAAGCATCACTAGATGTACATGTCGTACTTGAATGTCTACACACGTTGGTCCGACAGAACCGCGAGGCACAATCTTCAAAGTCGATCGTCAAAATACCAGCACTCCCCGATGTGAAGCAAGCTCCAGTGCGGGTGTTCTAGCTTTTAAACACATAGTCCTTTGATAAGACCGAGCGCCTAGAGTTAATGATTAGATAGCACTTTATCTGCCTTGACCTGTTCTGCGACTCTATGGAACCTTTTGACCAAATCTGTCGACATCTTCAGATTGACCAGCACATTTTTAAGTCAACAAACAGCGGCAAATAGCTTAAGGACTCGATGGAGTGGATTAGAGGGACTACTGGTGCCAGATGTGCCCTTTTACACGCCTTTGCTATACAGGACAGCGTCAATCGACTCCCATTCAACCGCACAACACCTTCTGGGTGCCCTTGTCTATATTCGCCTCCTTAGTCATTTATTGGCTTAGTCTTCTAAATGGTATGATATCTATGTCTGTGCCTGCATCGGTACACTTGGAGTCTACACTGATTGATCAGACAAACACCGGGAGCTTAGGGCAAGATGTCTCTTTGAGATTCAACGTCATAAAGGCCTGGGTCTTTTTCCAAAAGACAAGCTACGGTACAGGACCAGCCCGAAATCTGCCATTTGAGATGAGAAAGATGCAGACTATAATGCATGGGCTTACTGGCCAATGGGGCATGCCTGTCGAGGTGGTAACCGTTTTGTCACAACTAGAAACTTTAAAGCCGATGGAAGATTAAGCAAGAACCCATCAAGTTCTTCGTCCTCTGCGAAGCGGAGATAGATAGACTGCAATAGTATATATGTATTTGTGAAATAGCTATGTGTTTGTGAACAAGATGTATCGCTATTCGGCGCCAATGAACTTTTTATGCATGCTCGCAAGGGTCATTAACATGGCGAAGCATAGCTTGGAGATTCAGACCAGTGTCGCCGTGACAGATTGCGTCGCCGATGCTATTTAAATGTCAGATCTAGTCGTTATCAAATGGGGGCCATATTGAACTTACTGTGAGCTGCACTTGTCACGAATATAGCTGACAACCCAAGCTGCCTCGCTCATCTTGAGGTGAGTATTCTGGGCGGCCCAGTACTCATTCGCTACACAGATCTTGGCCTGGCCCCATCTATATTCAAACTGCCATTGCTGGCCGCTAGTTTGGAAATGGAGAAGGAATGTGTTACCGCCAATCTTGTAAAGTTGATCAATCAGTCCTTGGATGTCCTGCGAAGGAATGGATCGCCAGCCGCCGTTATTGCTGCCCGTGTTATAGCAATAGTCGCCTCTTTTGAAAATTCCTTCGGGTTCATGCTCGGGTTTCGATATGGCGGCGGCCATGGCGGCTGGAAGGCCGGCGATTAGGGTTAAGACTGAGGGGAGATGCATGATGTTTTGATATGGAAGATTGATGAATGCAGGGAGTGCTAATGATTGCTGAGAAGCCTGAGAATTAAAAAAGCACATTCAAGATGCGTTTATATATAAGGACTATATGGTTTAAACCTCGGCCAGGTGTTTAGAGTATCATATCTCATGTGTTCAATAGGTGGATAAATTACAGCTGACTAAGTGGATGTGTAATGACTTGTGATGCTTATGAAAGCCTTTGGTTATATAGAAATACAGAAAAAAGAGACAAGGCTCAGGTAACACTAATGCATGTAGTATGGTAAACGAAATATCCTCGTATTTCGGCGGGGATTTTGGCGGGCCAAAGTGGGCTTTGACCCGTTATGTTCCTTTCCAAGCATCGGCACTCAAGTGGCACGGCGGAAAAGGCCCGAAGCGGCCGCCGTAACCTAACTTCCTTTTAAAGTTAATTGTATATGTAAATGGTCCCGTAAGTAACATTGTCATTGGTGGAGTACAGTCCAACGATGTTATTCGCCTTAGCTTCCAGCTATTGGCGCCATACTATGGCGGCCATAGGACTGTGACAAACGCCCTGAATCAAATTCTCAATCCCTACTGATGTCCACATTCATACTCTAGCATGTCATCTCGAACTCATCATCGGAACCCATAGGCAATACCCATCAATGTTCTTTAGCAGAATATTCATTGGCTTCGCTCGTTAACTTATTTTCGTTATCTTCCTGAGACACCTTCTTTTCATCCTATTTAAGTAAGTCCTCGTTGTTCTTGTGCGTGGATGGGTCGGCTTGTGGATCATTTGTTAAAATCAGTCTCAATGGTTATGCAACATTTATGAACAATTTGTAAGACTATTTTTAAATACCCTAAAGTCCATTTGGTAGGCTGAATACTTCTTCCATATTGAAACATCAGAACTTTCCTTACTATCGCCACGAGTCTCCGGCTGGGTTGTACTGGTTGACGGTTTTGCCTTGTGAGTGATCGTGATTGTTACATTAGATGTGATAGGGTATGTCACCTGCATCGGCTTCGCACCTGAGTTTCTAGTGACAGGTATGTTTATTGCTTAGAGCGTTTTACTAGCAAGAGCCCTAGTACTGATTGCAATTCTACTGGCTGGGAATTTACTAGTAATAGTGAAGGCAAAGGCCGCCGCGCGGACTTCTCACGTCTCTCCAGTAGGTGTTGAGGCGATGGTTCCTGATGACTTGAGATCATTAGCAACTGAAAAGGCATGCAGATGGTCATTCTAATTAGGGTCTTTATCTGCTACTGTGTTATCGCCTGATATCTAAGAAGCAAGCTCCTACAATGGTTCAGATAGCGAGCAAACTAGCCCTAGGTACTCCTACTGAGTCAAAATTGGAAAAGGATTGCCAGAATCTCCAAAGTCAATATTATAGCAATATACCAAATAGTCAATATGGACTTTGCCGTAGATGCGAGGTCCCTCGATCTCTAGTTTATATAATATTTTACTCCTGATGTGCAGTTGATGAGCCGTATACTTTACGCTTGATAAGTTGATCACGCAACAAGCTGCGGTCTTCCTTGATTTGGTGACTTCACCAGCAGGCATAAAAAGAGAATGGCAGGCTGCGACACCATTTGGAGTCAAAAACCAGTATAATAGAACACAGAACCTGCCACACCTCAAGCCAGATCCACAGCACGTTATCCAATACGCTCAACGCGCACTTCAAGGAGTGAATCAATCAGTCATCGGAAAGGGTAAGGGCTCTGTGGCGAAGGACAAGATTGCTTAGACTCGCCTGTCGGGTTTCCCTCACTGCTCCCTAGAATCCCCTCTTTGACTACACCCAGTGACATTGCTCCGTGAAGTGTTTCCGGGGGCTACCATGTCACTACTGTCCATCCCCCTGTTGCGGGGCCGACGTCCGTGTTGAACCCCCCGATCCTTCCTTTCCCCTCAGCGTTTCTCCGTCTTCCAATTTTGTTCTTGTTACCCCGGTTAGTCTGGAGCTTTGCGCACGGATGTCGACTGATGATAGGTCACTCTTATCAAATTCTCTTTCTTACTCCACTATGCAATTTTTCCGCAAGACTTCTCTATCCCGACCGGAGGGCGAAGCAGACAAAACATGGCCAGCCATTGCCATGGGCTTCTTTGTTGCATTCGGAGGAGTACTATTTGGTTACGGTGTGGCCCTATGCTTATTGTACAACCTCTCCCAAAGCTGACTTCTTGTCCAGATACTGGAACAATCTCAGGCATCCTCTCTATGCCCTACTGGCAGAAAATCTTCAGTACTGGCTACATGGACTCCGATGGCAACCCTTATATTACTACTTCCCAAGAATCAACTATTGTCTTGATCCTTTCTGCAGGCACCTTCTTCGGAGCTCTAATCACAGCCTTATTCAGCGATTATCTCGACCGATGACCTGGTCTTATTATTGCCTGCTAGGTGTTTAACCTTAGTGTTATTCTTCAAACGATTGCTACTGCTATCCCAATGTTCATCGCCGGCAGATTCTTTGCCGATATCGGCGTCGGCATCGGCGTCGGCATGGCCTCGGCAATGAGTATGCTTTCTTATCCTATAATCCTCAGCTCTGGTGACTAATTGGTCTCATCCAGTCCCCCTCTATCAGTCCGAAACTGTTCCCAAATGGATCCGAGGTGTGATCATCGGGGTCTACCAGTGGGCTATAACGATCGGCCTTCTGCTGGCTGCGGTCGTCAATAATACTACGAGTATGAGAAATAATACGGGATCCTATCGTATCCCGGTTGCCGTCCAGTTCGCTTGGTCGCTTGTCTTGTGCTTTGGAATGCTGGTTCTTCCCAAACTACCTCGGTTTCTTATTAAGAAAGATCAGCTAGAGAAGGCTGCTTGCTCTCTCGGCGAACCCGCCGTCTTCCATCCGATCACCCTGCCTTGAAGGCTGAGTTGGCCGAGATCCAGGCCAGCTATAATTATGAGAAGAGTCTTGGAGAAGCGTTCTGGTTAGACTGCTTCCGCCCGCCTCTGCTGAAACGCCAGTGTACGGGCATGGCTATTCAGGCTTTGCAGCAACTTAGTGGGGTGAACTTCATTTTTACGTAAGTAGAGCCATTCCGAACTGAGAAGATTCAATGACTAACTAAGACTTCGTATTGCATTAAATACTTCCAAAATTCTGGAATCTCAAGTGGCTTTGTGATATCTATGATTACCTCTGCTATATATGTTACCTCGACAATCCCTGGCATGTATGCGATTGATCGGTGGGGCCACCGACCTCTTCTCCTATTGAATGCTAGATTATTATTTTATTTAATTTATATATTATCTTTTATTATAGTAGATTTATTTTAAACTTTCAATTATAATTTTAACCTGTAACTAAAATCTTATTAAGATATCCACTATTATTCTAACCCTGCTTCTACTTATAATATTTATCTATTTCAAAGTAACTGGCGTAGAGCCTTAGGAGTAAGTGGCTTTCGAGGTTTTGCAGCCTCTTGTAGGACGTCTTTAAACAAGGTTTTAGACTATACTTCTAATTCAAATCTAGACCGCCAGCGGCTGAGTAAATCTCCTACATCCAATTAACATCAGGTTCCGTCATCATAGCACCCTCTCGATCGTGCGAAAATCCAATCTTTTCATTATCCCCCGTGAATCATCGGCACGTCGGTGGCTGCTATAGGGATCGAGAGGAGACTTTAACTTTAGGGCTAGAAGTGCACCTTTATACCTGCTAAGTAAGTGGCTTGGGAAAATGATTGTTTAATTACGTTAACCATTTTACTATTTCTGGCAGTCTTACCTTTCAAGTAATAAGAAAATATTAACAGTAGATATATAATAAACCTCTCGGATAGTATATATAAGAACTATTATCCCTAGCCCTTTAAAGTTTTAATTTTCTCTGACTACTTTTTATTTAAAATCTATTATTAAGATTAAATAAGCTTTACCCTCTGGATCAATACTCGGTTCAGTCCTCCCTGTTACCATGTCTTACCGAACTAAGCCTTGCTTCGTTGGTTCTTTTAAAGGGTGGGATGACAAGGCGCTGGAACATCCTAGTTTGCGATACTTGAGCAACTTCAACACTGACTTCTGCGAGACCAAGGTCTCCCAGTCGGGGCCGCATACTAAGTGGTTCACGCAGGATTTTGAGTTCCAAACCCAAAGCGGGCAGACCCTCAGAGGAGAGGAGGCCTGGAAGAGGCTAATTCATACAACCCGGCTCTATGACAAATTTTCAATAGAGCCTCTCTCTGCTTTTATCCAGGATACGGAAGACGGATATAATGGCATGGTGTATGCGAATCTATACACTAACTTCGTAAAGCCAGGAGAGAAGAACTGTTCGGATAAAAGGGGAATCAATTGGGAGCTACGTGTGAGTATCGTTTAGGATGTGCAGATACGCCAGCCAAGTACTGAACGTGACTTAGATTCCGAGGGCTTATTATCTTACTTTTGTAAAGGATTCCAGCGGGCTACACGGCCTGAAAGTCAGTAACCTGGTTGTCATTGGGGATGCCTTAGGCACTATGGCGGTAGCGGTTCGCAAGGGGATAGTTTCGCAGGAGAATGCATTTAAATTTTAGGTGAACACAATGAACCCATACTTTACATACTAAATTGCTCTCCTATCTGTTGCTGTCCCTTTTTCCTTCCACCGTATCTCGGAGAATTGCTGCTCGTGACCGAACAATCGCCTCCACCTTGATCCGCTGCGTCTGCTCTTGAACGTCACACCCGGGGAGATATCAGTAGGGCAAATAGTCTGGTTCGTGTCTTTGCAGGAACCTTACAATACTGGAGTGTTATTGGCTTCAGTTAGGATGTGTTTGGACAAGTAAATCTCCGATACAGAGCAGTTGAGACTTATGATCTTTGTCCGGCATGTTCCGGCTTGATCTCCGCAGGAAGACGGAAGGAATTGGGAATGTGAGACTATCAAAAAGATCTATCATACTTAGCATAAAACCACCATACTTTCTTCGCATTTCAAGCTTACTTGGACTTTCAAGTATAAGAATTCCATTTTCTATATCATTTTGGCTGGTCTAGACAAACCTAGGACTTGAGGTGCGGGGGTCCTGTAATTGGCTTTCCGATGGGGAATTCCACTGTGATTTGCTCACCTACTACTATCTTAGAAGCTTAGCCAGCCACGGTTTGGTAATCGGTTCGGTGACTGTCTGTAGTCCTTGAATTTCGAGATAACAGTGCTAGAAGTCTCGAAGTCACGTCGAATGTTCCAGATAACAGTTTTTTAACAATATGAAGATTGATATTGGAATGATCATGTTGTAATAAGCTCATGCAAGCCGGCCGACATTGTATCAAGTTTTGCCACTGACTTGATTAGTAATTCGAACCGGCCTCCTGTGACTTGTAATATATAAACTGTGTACCATATGAAGGCATCTTACTGCTTAGACTTAAAGTATATTACTTAGTAAATCCTTAAAATTTAAAAAATAGAATTCTTACGGAAAATATTATAAATTAAGACAATTAATTAAATAAAAACCCTATACTTTTTTTTAAAAAAAAAAGATATCTTTAAATAGTCCTTTTTATAGGAAATATTTAAAATCTTTATACTAATTACTAACTAAGCTAGATCTTATATAATAGCTATAATAAGAAGAATTTCCCCTCTTGTATGACTTTTTCACCTAAAATTTAGTATAATCCATCTGTCTTACCCTTTTGTATGTGTCTCACGGTTTTGTGCCTAACTAAGCTTGCTTAGTTGCCGTCCCCCCCCCCCCCCTGCTCGAGCCAACGGGTACATTTAAATCATAAATTCTCCACAGCCTGTGGATACCAGTAGTGCGAAAAAAAAAAAACTCCAATTGGCTTTGTTATCTCAACCCCTGCAGAGCAACAGTCGTTTATTGGCTCAATCATGAGTGTGGTTCTCATGAGTTATGAATCCATGCCGCATTCAAAATGGGATTCACTTGAGAGTTGTATAGGGTAGTACTGATTGCAAATGGATTTGCAAAGTGATTACGGAAAACTGTCCAAACTGCTTTATATAGACATGAATCAGCGAAACGGACTTTTAATTACTAATTAAGTTCACGTGTTGAGTGTTCTCACAATCGAAGACCATGAACAAGGTGTGTTCGCGAGCCACTGAAAGTGCTTTTACAATAACAACGTTCGGAGGCGGTTAGGAGTTCATGTCACCTCCGTCATCAAAAATATTTCACAACGCCAGGGTTACTGTGCCTAGAGAAGGTGTTCTGCCTGTGTTCGTAAATCAGGTTCTGCCAACGCCGACATGCATGGATTCTGGGATGGTGGGCACAGATGGATTCGAGGACGATGTCGATTGCGCAACATAGCTGTTGGAATATGCAAATTCAAATGCAAGGTAGGGCTGTCTTGGAAAAGGAACTGATCGGCCTTGTTCGCGGAAAGAAGCTCATCCGCAATGCTGCCCAATCGTGACTGTCAAAGAATTGCAACACTGGCTGGGCGCTCAAATCAAAAGTGGCATTGGATATTCATGGCTCCACGTCAACCTGCAGTGGCTGCAGTTCGTCACCAACACCATATTCTCCCCTTCATCAATGGTCTATCTTCCACCTCTGTCTCACTGTGATAAGGGACCCTGACCAGCTGAAAAGCAGGCTCGCGCTTGGCATTCTCCACTCGTGACCATAAATGGTAGGAGCCTTGTTCTGGACTATTGGTGGCTGCTTAATATTGCTTGCTATCACATTGGCAATTGATTCTTCAGTCTCAATTCAGAAATGTTTCTGGCCATCGCTCCACACCGGTCGACGACAGTCAATCTTCTCAACTGATATGACCCCACAGAGCAGCCTGGTCAAAATATGTGGCAATATGCCCAGCAATTGACAGCCCTGAAGTTAGGCTATATCCCATGAAAAAACACACAGGACCTCTATCTCTTCTTACCTACCAACGTGTATCTGTTGCATCTAACAATTACATGTTTCTTTTCGAGCCTGAGCTCCAGTGTTCCATCCGATCACAATGACTATGAGCCTCCGGCTTCTCTTGTTAGCCGTCATGGCAACAGCTGTCAGCGCTGCAGATGATGCCGAATTCGCTTTCAATCTCCTCTCAGATATTGCACCGTAAGTCAACTGCGATTTTTTGCGCTGAGTACGCGACTTACAACGGTGGTGCTTCAAGAGTTCTTGCGCTTTTCGGCGAGCAATTTGCGAGACAATTTATGAGCGAAAGCTTGACTTGGTACGACCACCTCATCTTCGCCATGGTGCCATTAGGCATTCTTACTGCAATTACGGGCGCCATCCGGGTCCACGGACCCCAAGTAGCGAGATCATTCATCGGACGCGCGCGAGAAACTCGGGCGTTGTCTGAGATTGAGCTGATGTCTTCAACATCTCAAGAAGTCTGCGAGCTCTTTAATGGTAGCTCGATTATCCGCGCGATGGGACGTCCCAAGATCACACAATTCCTCATTTTCCCGGAACGTTACGACACCCTTGAGGGAAGTTACAAGAAGTTCGACTTTCCATCGAGAGATACTGAGCCAGTTTCTGAGCCAAAGGATAGTTCATGTGGAATCCATTCCCTTGGAAGTGCTATCTCAAAAGACGTCGAACTCATGAAGTTTGGAAGTAGGTGAACCATGCTTTTCATGTCAATTTTTGCTAATCATTATGGGAATAGGATACCAGAGCCGCAGCACTGCCTTATTCCAGGAATACTTCGAGCGTACCCTCAGATTCTTTGGCAGCATAACGAGTCGCGAGAAGACACCACAGTCAGATACAGAGGAGCAAAAGCCCAAAGCTAGTACGGATGCAAAGTGGTACAATAACGACCTCAAAGCTATCTCGCAGCCAGCCGAGCCGCCACAAGGGCCACCAAATTTGCAACTGAATCTTACATCCGATTACGAAGATCAAGGTTGGTTCACGAAAGGAGGGGAAATCATTTTGGCTGCCATTGTTGCACTTTTCCTACAAACCAGTGTCATTGCTTTTGCTGGTGTTACGACATATTATTTGAGCCCCAGGTACCCTGATTTACTAGAGTCCAAAATTTATGGGTTTCCTTGCTATGTTGCGGGATCGTTTCTTCTCTCGATTGGCACGGGACTCTGTTCAATTATCGTCGAGCACAGCACCATTGAGCATTGCTGGGAGTTGGCAAAAGGTGTCGAGAGCCCGAAGGGTGATGCCCTCATGAAGAAGGGCCAGCCGCGACTAGTATGGGTCCAGCAAAACCAAACCGTCAACGATCAAGGCTTCAGTGGTTTTGTGATCTTAGCTGGTGCAAAGCCACGCGTCATTACTTCGAGGCGAAATCCTCTCAAGAGACCCCAGTCCCAGACAGGTCTGAAACCACAAAGCTCACAGGGCACTGCAGTTTCTAAGACTTCAAATGTCGAAGAGGAGCAAGATGTACGTCATTTTCGTATTCAAGACGACTTAATGTGTCATTTCTAACATGATTCTAGAGCTTTTGGGAGTGGCTAACCGTTGCCGCTGCCCTATCCGCAGGCATTGGGTTTACAGCCCAATTCATGGGCCTGCGTGGCCTTGCATTCCCATGTTCCATTGCCCAACTTCTGGGAATTTTTGTCATGGCTCTCGTACGAGCCGGCGTGCGTAGACGCTTAGGACGAGTCCCGGTGAACTTCCCTGCGCTCTCCGGACACGAACTTGACTTTCTTGCCACGCAGATTGCCCTTTCCCCTAAGTTCCGAAATTTCCTTTGGTATAGCAAAGAAAAGGTTGGGCTGCTGGAGACAGAACGGCCGCGCACTGAACCTTGCCAGTGGAAGATCAGTGCCCCAGACCCTGGACAACCTACACCCTTCTTGTTTCGAACACCGGAAAAGCTCATGAAGCTTGAATCACCTGAGCACAGTGGCTTAAAGGACGACACGTCGCCATCCAGTCAGCAACTAGTGAGAGTGAGGGAAAGATTAGGTGACCTGTGCACCTGGGCGTCTAGGTCTTCAGAGAGTGCCTTATCGCTCGCCCAGTCCATCGAACTCTTCATGAACACATTTTTCTTAAAGTCCACAGAAGACGAGGAGGACGTCGAAAATGATCAAGCGATGAAATCTTTCAAGTGGTTGATTGAAGCTACCAAACCCACCACTACCAAGACATATGAGGAGCATGACTTCATCCAAATTCCTATCGAGATTCGTACCGAGGGAAACAAAAAGAATTGGAAAGTGGATCTTGGAAAAATAGATGCCGCACTTTCTTTGTGGATGGCTACAATTGAGAAGGAAAGGTCTCATGACACAACCCAGACAAGTGAACCAGTGGATAGTGTCAATTCCGCCGATCAACCCCCTTCTGAGTGGAGACGCACCAAGGTTGGCGATGACCCAAAGTACAGCTTTTGTCGCATTGTAGGAGACAACCTGGAAGACGAGGCACTCAAGCGAGATATCTCTTGGTGGGTTGATAGTTTTGTGGCTGAGCAATGTGACCCGTGGGGGCAAGGGAATGTTGAAGATTACAACGAGCAACGTTGGAACCCAGCTAGGAACAATAGCGTGGATCTCGTGATTGGGTTTAGTGGAACATCAGACAACGGTATGCTCATTCCTACTCATGACGAGAGCAAAACAGATCTCCTAACATGTATAGCTATTGCGCGGGAGCTTGCTATTGTTTCGAAAGCTCCCCTCTCGGTGATCCTGGCTCAACATCTATTTACAAGCTTTATGTGGAGTATCGCCAGCCGACTTCCCCAGAATATACTCACTAAGGACCAACACGAAATCATCGTCGACGGGTCTCAGACGTTCGACTCATACAGCTTTGGACGAACCTGGCTCCGGGTTAAGTTTAGTCACCGCAAGCTCAGTACTATTGTTCGCAAGATGGAATCTTTCGGCCTGGGAAGTTCGACTGACATACTTCTCTGTATGATCCCGGCCCTCAGTTCTCAGAGAATACTGCCTAGTCAGGAGATACTGAAGTGCATGCCTCGTGTTGGTCCAGGGCAGGGATGGGGCGAAGTCGCAATCTGCTACAAGAAGCTCTTGGAAACAGTCAAGGTTGGCAAAGTTGCGGAAGATGACCGATTCAATGCTTCCATATTCACGGTGGCAATGGATTTCGTTTTTCTTGCTACTGAACCCTATGATGAACTAATAAAGCCGTCGACAGAGCTAGATGAAGAGCTCGAGAACCTTGTTCAGAGTCTCATCGGGCCTAGATTCTCAGGTATCATGGAAAAGCTTGTGCCGTTTTATCGTCTTCAACGACGCCAAAAAATGCTTCGTCGCATGCTCCAGAGATTTAAGACACTAGAAGGCATGTCGCAATGTCTTGAGATCTTTGAGGGGGATGACCCACTAGATGAAATATTTGCAACGAACGTGGTGGGCTTCACTCCCAATCATCTCAAGGCCCGTAGCACTACGGAATTTATGGACGTAAGTCTCACAACAGAAACATAACTGGTAGATATCTTGCTTATGGTTTAAAAGTTCATTCGTTCTATTAGAAGAACGATCAGAAAAGGTGGTGAGTCATTTAGTCCTTCTGTTTGTATAAACTCCCATAGCAAGGTAACTAAATTGCTCTCCTTCTAGAAAAGGATTCGGAGGAACGAGATATCTTCGGTTGCACCCCTTACTACTATTACTGTCTTCTTGAAGATATGTTTCATCTTTCATTCTTTCTCTGGACCTTGCAAAAGAGAGTTTGGGGACTGCCTAGGCTAGTTGACAATCTTGGCCGCAGCCCCATTCACATTGCTGCCCGGGAGGGAATGCACCAGAGTCTCGAAAGAGTGTTTGAAGAGCTAAGTGACGAGGGCAAGCGGCACGTAGCGCGTGCCAGCGGGTTTGACGGCATGACCTATCTTCATCTGATAGCAAGAAGCGGAAATCTGGATTGTCTTAAGTTGATAACGCCATGGGTAAAGCCATTACTTTCTAAGCCGGATTCCTGGGGTCGCCAACCACTTCACATCGCGGCAAAGTTTGAGAATTACGATTTCGCCCTCAAACTTCTGGAAATGGGAGCTCGTTTCGATCAGGTTGATGAGACCGGAAGAACCCCTGTTGACTATTACGTTGACCGGAGGAAAGATCGCAGCGGTAAACCAGATGAGGCGCCCCTAGGAACAAATCTTTTTGAAAAGTTCTTGGAACTTGCGATGGAAGATCCACACCGCCTGTATAGCAATGGGAAGACCTTCCTTCACAGTGCTATCGAGATCTCAGACGAACGCACCATTTACAAGCTCCGTCAAAAGTTTGACATTGAGGCGCGAGACAATGACGGGCGGACAGCTCTCCATTACGCAGTTTTGGCTGGTCGGAGATCCATGGTACAGTCACTCATCAAAGAGAAACTTTGTGATCAGGGGATGACAACTGTTAATACATTAGCCCGCGACTCGCATAACATGACGCCACTCATGATGGCGGTGAAAAATGATTTGGTTGAAGTTGCAGAACTACTACTGGACTGGTTGGGTCTGAAAAGCGCCTACGAAAATGATGAGCATGGCAGGACTATGCTTCATTACGCTGGTGGTGTGGATATAGCCAAGTGTTTGATTGCAAAAGGTTGGAGCCCATTAACTACGGACCCGGATGGACGAACCGCACTGCACGTAGCCATTTCTGCGAGAAATGAATCCGTGGCGGTATATCTCTTCGGAGTAGACCAAGTCCAGAAAGACCCTTTCGACAAACACAATGAGTCTTTACTTGTTACAGCATGTAAATCTGGCGCCTCTGCAGTAGTGCCTCAAATCATTTCAAAGTTTCCCCATATAATCAACGACAAAGATGAACAACATCACCTGCCGCCCATCTCATGGGCTTGCCGGAACGGACACAGCGAGATCGTCAAAACCTTAGTTGACCACAACAAAATTGACGTGAATATGGCTGTCGAGCTACCAGATCGAGACTCTTATGTACGATTCGAGGGCTACACTCCATTACACTTTGCTGTACAAGCAAAAAGCGAACTTTGCGTTAAACAGATTCTTCGACATCCAGACATAAACCTCGGCCTTAAGAATAAGTATGGTCAAACACCACTACAAATGGCTCTGGATGGTGATTATCAAGAGACTGCCAAATTACTGCTACAAGACAAACATACCACCGACGAAGAACGGATGAGATTCATTAAAGTCTTTGTTTACCGTTCGTCTAGTGTGTTTTATCACATTGTTTCAGATGTACTGGGAAGCTTTGAGGACAAAAGCCTAGTTCATAAGTTCATGCTATGGCTTGCTGATGGTTTAGCGACCACCCACCTTCCGACTTCACTCACTCTATTTGGAGAGCGTCTCAAAAAGGGCCCTTGGAATGATTTGAGCCTGCCGTATCATGTTGCTATCCTCCTTGACGACGTTGATTTGGTGAAAAGGTTGAGAGAGCACCATGTAAACGATGACACCTACGACGAAGACAATTGGTCTTGGGTGGACTATGCTAGACGATATGACCGAAACAACAAGTTTACGAGCCTTGTACGCAATATGCAATCCTTACAGGTTAAAGCAAAGCCCACAGCGTTGGTATCAACCGACCTCCCCAACAGTATCGAGATTACTGCTTGCCGAGCTCATGGTCACATAAATTGCTCTCAGGCGCACGGTGAGATATCTTTATTTCTCCAAACTTTTAGGTTAGACGCTAATTATTAAAAGATGTCAGGGTTACCGAGGAAATAGAAGACGAGAAATATGTATGCATACGTAGTAAGCATTGCGTTTCTCCGGATGACAAGTCCTTCTACTTCGAGATCAAAATCCATAATGATTCGCCTTCTCAGTAAGCCACAACTCACTTCTTCAGTCGCGTTCATCCAATTAATCGTCTATATAGCATTGTGGGTATTGGATTTCGCGGCTCGCACGACGATGAGGCTGAGTTTCCTGGCTGGGAACATCGATCATGGGGCTATCACGGTGACGATGGGGGGCTATACATCGAGGGCAGTCAAGCCAACCCAAGCTCGGACTTTGGAGAGAGTGGAACGTTTGCTTCGGGTGATGTCGTAGGAGTTTGCTTGAACACCAAGACAGGAAAAGGCTTCTGCACGCGAAACGGAAAGACGTTAAAGATGGGTGAGTCTTATCATAACAGAGAAGTGTGCCATGTCTTTTAGGCCACTAAACTAACTGCAAGATAGGGAATGCTTTCAAACTGCCAGACAGAAGATTCAACCATGGAAAACTATATCCTTGTGTTGGGCTCGTTCTTGGACGTAGGGGCAAGGGGCTTCATTTCACTGTCAACTTCGGTGATCTCCAACTGCACCCTTTTAAATACCAAGGCAGTTTGGAATTTGACTAGATTTCTGCTGTGTGATAAGAGACGGTTTGTTACTAGTCAGGGTTATTATTTTGTTAAGGTAGTATACTATTTATTCTACTTTTAGTGTAATACTACTTATAGATAGTAAATCTCTGTAATGCTTAGCTAGGACTCTTGCTTTATAATATTTTAATAGTTTAAATTTTCATTCATTACAAACTTTGAGGTTCTAGCGAAGAACGAGTATTCGCCGCCTTCGCGTTGGGGATTGGTCTGTTAAAAGATCGGAGGTTCAAGTTATAATGCAACCCCGAAAACCTTCACGTTTGCCAAAACGAGTCTGCGAAATGGTTAATAATTCGTTCGCGGCGCTTTGAGTGCTTGAATGAACTACATAGTTTGGCAAGCCTCTGGTTTCCCCTCTTCTAACGTGGCGCTATATGATTTGTCACCTTACGCTTGAAGTTTGCTAACCAACACCCGAATATCGACTTTCATTCACTGCGAATGAATACACTACAGCATCAACCAAATTCGACATAACGGAAAACACTGGACCTGATGTAGCTGAGACGGTCTCGTTGCCTATGTACATAATTGTCCATCAGGTGAAATTCCCTGGATCTTTCCCCGCTCATTCTCGTCACCCGGCTATTGCGTCCGATCACTCAACAATGCATATACATTCGACAATGAAGTATGCCCACCATCCATAATCATAAATGCTCTTCCTGACGGGCGAAAAGAGTCAGTTTCCTCCGCTCTTGACTTACCATTGTCGTGGTTTAGCCGTCCCACAGGTGGGGTCTACATTGAGGTTTGTCATTCCACTCTAGGATAGCAAGCTCAAGTATGCTGGTTTGCAGGGTTAACTGATAATCTTCCAGACCGCTTACAAAATACACAACTCGGTATTACAGAAAAGGCTTTGTAGTCTAGAATTAGACAGTTGGTTATATGTAGGTGGAAAGGTACTTTTCGTTGAACAGGGACTCCCTCAAATTGAGTTATGAACTGGAATGCTTGCCCCACGGAGGATAATGCGAGAAGCGGTCGGCTTGGAAACATGAATCGTAGAATAAGTGGGAATGTGAGCCATGCTCGTAGCACAAATATCCATATTATAAATACAAGGGTGACAAACCAAAAGAGGCACATAAATGTGATGGGCATCTTGATAGTATTTGATCTCACGACACCAAGGAGGACAGCGGAACTAAGATTATTATTTAAGAATGCACCTTGGGACGCAATGCCGGTACTTCAAGTGAGCTTTATTGCCAGCAGATAAAGCTACCTTCTGGGAGGAGAGATACTCTTAAGTAGGGATCTGTCCATTACCTTTCCCTACTACAAGGCTATGCTTCTTCCCTATATCGGGCTTAGTAGCCCAGAATCTTGTTTACCTCAGACACTAGACTCTCCTTCTCCTTAGTTGTCTCTGAAGTGCTGAAAGGGCTTAAACCCATCGCTCGCTTCCCAGAGTCACTCAGAATGTCCTCGGTGGTGGCCTTGTCAGAGAACTCGGACTCTCCGGCACCACCGGGGAAGTCAGGCGGAGGAATTCCCTGTAGGAAGGCGTCCCTCTGTTGCGCGACGTAATGCTGAGAATAGTTAGCAAAGGCTCTTCTCGAAGGGTATAAAACGTCATACCGCGTTGCTGGGAGTCAATGGGACCGATGGGATATAGAAAACGCAGGCATCTACATCGCCTGTATTGTTGTTCTCTGTACCGTGGATAGTGTCCGCGCTCCAGAACACTGCAAAAGTTAGCGTTATCTCGCTTTGCTTCAAGTTAACCAATTAACAAAACTCACCGGTATCACCGGGCTCAACAGTAGGATATGGGATCATGGTCTCGCTCAATCGGAGGTGAGGGTGGTGGTCGGGGTTGTGCTCCTGTGCTGTTCCAGGGTTGGCGCCGTGAAGGAAGACGTTGCCATCGTCATCATCAAGAGAGAACTTCCATCCATCCAGGGAACCGTTTCTAGTAGGCTTAAAGAATGGTCGAAGCATCCAGTAGGCTGTAGAAGGCTGCAGAATAGGATGGACAACCAGTGTTCCTAATCTTGTTAGCGACTCGTTCATCTATTAAACCTTGTATAAGTACCTTGTTGAGGTCCATGGCGAGATAGTCCGAGCCAGCCCTGGAAGGTTCGGAACACGGAACATCCTCCTGGTCCGTCGTACATGTTCATGTTGGCGTCAAGTCGACCAGTGAGATCCCATGGGTTATACTCGTCCCACTGTGTAATGTCAGCTACACTCCGGCTTCAGAAGCTTCCATCATTATCATACCTTTCCTTGGAAGATCTTTCGGTAGACGTGATTGTAGGATTTGTCCTCCCACCTTTCAACACCTCCGCCATCTACATGGGGCGAAAGGGCAAATTGGGTATCTCCAGGGGGACGAATCTGAACTCGGTCGCAGTATGAAAGGGGAGTGTTGAGATCAACTGTCAAAATCAGGTCAGCTCTCGTATCAGCCCAAGTTGTATTAGAGTGTGCTTACTCTTTTGATCAGCATCAGCAGTATAGAACTGGTTCATCCACGTCTGTGTAGCAAGCATGTTGGGGTGCGATCGAGCCTTGACCTGGGATGGACTCCAGTAGGACTCATAAACAACCTAACAAATGGAGATTAGACTCAGTTTTAAAAAAGCATGAGTAATTATTGGACACCAACCTTCTTATCTGAGTCCGCAGGGAAACCCTTGAAGGCATGTCTCGAGAAGTAGCCACGGACATCTTCAAGAAGCGCTTCGGTAGAGTCCTTGGGCATGACGCCTCTGATAACAGCGACGCCAGTCCTTCGAACAGCCTCAATACTGGAGGAGGGTACAGTGTTGGCTTGGATATCGGAGAATTGGACCTGAGGAATGATCTGTTGTTTTATGTTCTATTAGCACCGAGTCTTGTCTTGGAGACAGAAAGACAATTGGCTCATGAACTTACAGCTTCCCTTTTCGTAGCAACCTCTTCGGTTCGGACCTTGAGAACCTCAACTAGATCATCCCACGACTTTTGGATCTGCTCTTCGAACCCAGTGGTAAGTTGTCGCTTGAGATCTCGGTATCTATCAGGGAGCGGCTCGGCCTTTCGACCAGAGAATGATGTGAAAACAGACGAAATATCTCCCTCCTTCTTGTTCTTCCGGGTGGGAGGCACGGCCTCTGTTGCCATACGTCGTTTGTTGGTGATGGTTCCCGCACATTTGCCAGCCTGGAATGCAGGGCATTTCAGGCACTTTGAGGCTACGGATCTGGTTGAGAGGATGCTCATGGTCGTCTTAGATGTCTGTGAGATCTGGATTGAGATGATGATACTTACTCAGAGTTGGCGAGTCTTGGGCTCTTATAATCCCAACCTCTCCTCGGACTGGCTAGTATGAGGTAGTGGAATATACTACTCTTGACGTAACCATTGAGTTATTCAGGGCATCTTTCCTTCTGTTCCCTAATAAAACATGGAAGCTTTGTCTAGGTGGAGCCTTAAAATCCCACAATTAGAACATAACCCAGACCGAGTTGATTAAGTGATATGTGAAAACTCCGGGGTGCGCACTAGCGGAGCTACTCACCTAGGTAGTGCCGATCCGCAGCTACCAAATTTAGAAGGGCCGCACCATGGCGGAGATGACTTTGACAGACAATACCTGGCTCAGATTGTCGTTAACTGGGCAGCTGGGGCTAATTGGTATCAATCTAGATACGGCCCGAAAGGAAACAGGTCTAGATCAGCCATCAAGAGGAAAAGGAATCTACTAAAGGCAAATACAGCCAACGCGTTTTCTCAAAACCTATCTAGCTATGTGATATGGGCGGCCTTGTTGCCGTATATGTCAATCTTATATGAATTACTATAATCTGGATGGCAAATACTATAGTGACACACGAATTGACACAGGCGAATAGCTCTCACTCCCGTCATTCACGAGGTTTCGAGTTGTTCCCATCCCCTCGCTTTACGTCATCCATCTCTACCGAGCTGAAAGCTGCTTTAACAGTAGAAACAGGTCAATGGCCACTGTAACACACATATCTTGTGAATTGGTCAATCAAGGTAGCTAGTCAGAACCCCAAGCGGGGCACAGATGATAGTGAAAGTCAATAAACACCTATTCTCTCTCTCCTTTAGCCGTGCGGGGCCCCGCGACAACGCTTGCCATGTGATGCTGATCCCGTGAATCAGGGCCGGAAGCCAACAAGTCCACAAGAGAAAGTACTTGTGGTGATTGGAATTGTGGTCAGGGGGTACTACAGTACGTATAACAGAGCTGTCCGTGACTCCGTGGCTGGCGGAATCTCCGAGTCTGGACGAGAGCCTGACATCGCGGACACAGTGTTTCTTCACAGGCCTCTCCTTTAGTAAACCCAGGACCAGAAGAGCCAGATAGGTTTGCCACAACTTGCAAGACTACCGATATAATATAGACTGGACTACTCCGTGAGTTGCGGATATGCCTAATCCGAACTAGTGTGAAGCCAGGATCTTGTAGCCGCAGGTGGATCCCAGCAATGAAAATGAACATCACAAACAATCGGACTTCTCAGTCAAATTGACTCTCTAGGGTAGGAGAGTTGAAGAGATCTAATCCATGCTCCTCTAACAGAACGATGGAAATCTAGATTGCGCCACGAGTCTGCAATTAGATGTCCATTTGCTTGACGCGATCCAATTCATTATCCCACCGCCTTGCCAGATAGCAAAGTCAATGCGCGACCGACCGACTGGTTGATAGGGGGGACGTAGGTTTGGAAAGTCTTGAGACCAAACAAATGAACGTAGATATCTCAGGCAGCGCCAGTATTTTTATTTTTATTTATTTTTATTTTTTGAAAGATCTAACGACGATAATACTTTGCGTCCAACGACCTTTTCTCCTCCAAGTAAAGGATTTAATCGACCTAGGCCTCTAGCAACATAACACAAGATTTTCATAGCCATCTTAAGCGTAAACACCAGCGCTCATCAGATTGAACGGTCTCAGAAAGTTGCTCTCATGACGTGAACCATTTAGCGTAACATAAATCATGTCTATCTCTCAAGCATAATTATTTTTAATCTGCACTATTATAGCAGAAGGCTTTTACTCGGTAGATTATGCTTTTAACGTAATTGTCGGCAATGATGCGCTTTTACCGAACTAGTATTACAAATCACGTCTTACCTGATACAACCAAACTTTAGACTACTCCACAGAGCTGCCTCTCAAAGTTAAGAATTTTATCACTATTTCTCATTATCCTATGTTACTAATATAATGTATTACTTCATATAAATATTAGCATCAACTCTGGTATCTCTTTATAACTTCATTTTCCGACATTGTTATTGCGCATACTATGTCTCATAATATCCTCTTGACTGGCGCCTCTGGTTATCTTGGTGGAGACCTCCTGGCGGAACTTGCCAGCACAGATCTACCCGAATACGGGAAGCTTTTTGCACTTATTCGAAGCTCAGAGCAAGCCGATGCCGTCAAGCAGTTAGGTGCAGAACCTCTGACATTGGACGTCTATAACGAGGATGCCGTGCGCGAAGCTGTTCTAAGCCATGAAATAACCGTCGTCCTTTTTCTGATTAACGCTGTCTCCTCCGATTCTCAGAAGCTCTTTATCAAGGCCCTCGGCGAGCTCAAGAAGAAGACCGGCTCTGATGTTCATTTCTTACATGTATGGGTCATTGTCCGAAAGCAAATAGAGGGCACGAATACTGATTATAGCAGACCACTGGTGCCAAGATGTTTTCAAGCCATTCCGGTGCCCCGACCGACCGTAAACTGAGTGACAATGACCCAGAGTTGTTTGCCGTGCAGAAAGCTCAACGAGCACCTTTGATGAGATTTCAGGAGGTAAGTCTATTCACACTGCGTCCTCCCAAGTGCGGGATTTTCGGCTGTCATTGTTAGATTGACGGGTTTGGCAGGCTCTGGACACGAATAATACCATCATCGAACTCTCCGAAGCCAGTCAAGTCAAGAGTTATATTTTCGCACCTTGTATTGTTTGTAGGCTCTTCCTGCCTAGGCTCTATCACCCGAAGACTGATGGTAATATTACTTTGTAGATGGCAAAGGCCGCGGATTTGGGAACCCTATCTCTATTCAGACGGTCGCCATTGTGCAGGCAGCCATGGCACTTCGAAGGGTGTATCGAACCGACGCTGGAGCCCCGGTTCGTTTGAACAAATCATCATCATTCAGACTTAGCTAACCTACTTATTGCTACAGATCTGGCCCGTTTCTCACATTGCCGATAACACCAACCTCTATGTACAGATCTTGCGCACAATCTTGATAGGTCAGGATCCAGGACATGGAAAGCTCGGCTATTACCTTGCATCATCGGGAAGTGTACCGTGGAATGACATCTACAATGCATTTGGAAAGGCCCTTGCTCAACGGGGTGTCATCGATGACGCTACGGTTCAAGATGCAGATGACGAGATACTTCAAAAAATGGCAGATGCTCTGAACTGCCCAAAGGACTTTGTTGCTCCCCAACTTGGAGGAACGTAAGTAAAATGCTGTTTTTTTTATTCCTTGCATGAAAACTAACCTGTTCTCTTTTGCTTGGCAGATGCACCTTTGTAGCTGAGCATGGAAGAAAGATTGGATGGAAGCCTAGTCGCCAGGCGGAAGATATCCTCGTGGCAGCAGGTGAGGAAGTTGACAGGATTTTGCAACATTTAAAGGCTTAGAGAGTGCAAGGACTACTTTTTGTATAAATTCACTTGCTTACTACTAGGTTTATTTACTGCCTTATGTCTATCCTTATAGCACTAATATCCCTTTCTACTGCTATTTTAATTCTTTTATTATTGTGAAATCATTGGTCGTGTTATTGGAAACACCTTGCTGTGAATTCAGACCCAAAATAAGAAGCTCCGTACCCGCCTAATGGAATAAACTTTTGGGAATAGTGCCCGCTCTGCCCCAGATAAGGATCCTAAAAAGTTTAGCTTAATCGCCCTGTCAGCAAAGAGATTCTGGAATAAGTCCACTAAAAGTCTAAGGAAAAGGCACCACTGTATGCTATACTAATGCTGCTAGAACATGCCGCACTTGCTAACGCTAAGAAAGCGGCGAGTTTAACCATTCACCGATAATAAAAATCTACTTATCCCCTCCTTTTCATATCTGCCACTTATTCCATTAATTGTTTTATCTCAGTCTAGCTCTAACTTATTCCCATTTTCTCCTATTATCTTACCTAGCTACAACATGCCACCCTCCACCACCCGCAGTAATACACGCCGATATCGTTCCGATCCCTCGAACTTACCCCGGCAGAAATCCATCGCGTAAGTTGCAAATGGCTACAAGGACCTTGGGCCCTGGGCTAATTCGCTTCTGTCGCCTTTCGCATCTAGGTGTCGTAATTGCCATGCTCGGAAGATTAAATGCTCTGGGAATAAACCATGTAACAATTGTTCTTTGGCATCTGAATGCGTGTATCCGACGCGAGATCGGCAGATCAGGGTAAACCAAAGGTAACATCATCCCTATCGCTGTCTCGCCATAGATTTGCCCTTCTCCGTCATTTTATGTGGTATTTTAATTTATTGGAGAATAAGCCTGGTAACCATGAAACTCACATGACATAGTCTCCTTGACCGCCTCCTTCAAGAGAATGAGGAATTACGTGCCCAGATCCATCCTGAATCGCCACAACCCAGAAATACAGATGTACCCTGGCAACCTGCTCCGACATCCAACGACCATCAAGATGCTGCTGAGGAGAAGATACTGGAAGAAATAGACTGGTTCGCCCACACGAGAACATCCGATACGCCCATCTGGATAGGCGAGATTTCCGATGCAGCGTTTGCGACTCGCTTCCGACAATTTGCCTCATCTTCCCAAACACCAAGTCACATCCCTCGCACACAGTTCGCTTCCGACGACGATCTACGCCTCCTGGTCACTACGAATCCAGCCTGGCCGACACCGCCCCGCGCCAGGCTTTTGGTTCAGACAGCGCTGAAATTTCTCCGGTGCAGCTACCACGTAGTGCGGCGCAGCGAGATACTCTCGGCGCTGAACACCTTCTGTTTAGACCCAAGCAACGCTGGCGCTAGCCCTATTATGAAATCCAAGATGTGGGCTTTGTTTGCACTTGGTGAACTAAGATCAAGTAAATGTCTGAGTTCTAGCAAAAGACTTCCTGGGTTAGCCTACTTTGCAGTTGCCAGCGATACTGTCCGTATGATCAACGAAAGGCCACAGCTCGACGTGATCGAGACAACCTTGATTCTGGTGAGTCCTCTCATGGTTCATTTCATCCTCCCACTTGCGCTGACTTGTGGTGCAGACTCTGTATTCGCTCGAGGCAAACCGCCGGCATTCTGCGTGTACACTCGTTGGTTCAGCCATGCGCCTTGCGACCGTGATGGGTCTCCATCTCAACATTGGCGACACCTACCTTGCAGATCCTGAACTAAGAGAGCATCGCATCCGGGTGTGGTGGTCAGTCTATATCCTCGACCGTCTGTTATCTTCAAAGATTGGTCTTCCGCTACTCATATCAGACGAAGATATCTCGGTCGATCTACCCTCCAACAGCCCTGCTCTCACCTCAGAAGACTTTGGCGACCATTCTCACTTTTTAGCTATTGTGCGACTTGCCAAGATCGCAGGAAACATCTCTAGATCTCTCTATGTCCGGACACCTCAGCGCGGTACATTTCTTCAAAGGGTTGCAAGGATTCGAGAGGAGCTTGATCACTGGAAGGGGGAACTACCAGATCAGGTAAAGGCTGACTTCAGTCGCACCGACGAGACTGAGGATCACTCTCAGTCTGCTATCTCTAGATTGAAGGTGTCGTTTAACCAGGTACGCTGTTTGTGAATTACTTTACCTCAAGTTAATGACATGCATTACATACTCTTGCGTGTATATCTGAGTCATAATTAGGTTTGCTAACCCTTCCAGTTATTCATCTTAGCAACGAGGCCTGCACTCCTCTTCTGCTTTCGTCGACAGGTAGATGAGGCTGCGGCAGCGTCGAGAGAAAACCCTCTTCCAGATGCAGCTCGCGAAGCGGCAGAGGCGTGCGTCAGCGCTGCTCGACAATCCTGCCAGCTGTTGTTGCGGTCCTGGGTAAATGGCGAATTCCACACCTTCGATTACTCTTACGTACAACACCTTTTCTCTGCTGCAGTGATCCTCGCGATAGCGAGCACACTGGGTCAGGATACCTCGAAGAATGATAGAGAAGAGTTCGAAATTGTAACAGGCTTTCTACAGCAGCTAGAAGAGAATGGAAACCCTGCAGCCATGGAGTTCTATGCTCATATCAAGGAGATACAGATAGTCTTAGAGGCATGGCGTTCTACACCCTGTCAACCAAACGCTTTGCCGATATCTCAAGACCTTGGCTCTACAGAAGTCTTCCAACGCGCAATGGCCAATCCACCATTGGAAGTCCCGGTTTTACACAACACACAGCTTGGTACTCAGGCAGCGGATGGCTCACCTTTGAACCTTTCATTTCTCGATGACTGGATCTACGATAATGCATTTCAACAGATATGCTGGCAGGAATAGTGCAGGACCGATGAATAGAGTATTTTGTGATGCTAGACTATCCAGTCGATAAATGACCCTGTTGAAAATTCCTTCATATCTATTCCTTACGCTGTAAAGTGTGATAGCCAAGCTTCTCTCTCGCTTCAGCAATAGTAGATCCCTTGCATATCATTTCCCTAATGCCTTGCTCACTCTTCTCAATACGGCTCGCAATTGCAGCCACCTCACGAGCCCTGTCTCGTGGCACAATTACAACCCCATTTGCATCGGCTACAACAATGTCTCGCGGGCTGACACGTACTTTACCGACGCCAATCGACTCGTTGACCCCTTGAACCTGGACTCGATCCTTGCCCGTCCGCATCCAGCGCCCAGAGGAGAAAATTGGGTAATTGTCGCTGATAGCACGGTCAACATCACGGCATACACCATTGATGACTGTTCCCGCAACACCACGCAGGCCGGCATACTGCGTCATTATATCTCCCCAAACAGTACAGTCTGTGCGGCCACCGTTATCAATTACAACGACATCGCCTACGGCCACATCGTCGATGAAATCACCAACACTTCCGGGAGGGTCACTGGCAGGTGCATAACGAACTGTGAAAGCGGGCCCGACTGTGGTCTTATTGTAATTCGCCAGGGGCATGATGTCGAATGCTTGTCCTGGGATACCAAGCTTGTCGAGGGCGTCTGAAACTCCCGGGGTGTCAGAATCGGCGAATAGACTGACCAGTTCTTGGTCTTCTGGATTAGCCGTGTTGGGATTTTGAGGCTTGTCAGGCCTTGCTGACCTATAGGGAGTAGCCGAAGATCCAATGGCTTCAAATTGCGTGTCATGCATGACATCTGCCACAGAGCGGCCGCTTCGTACCTCTTGAACCATTCCATTCTGGCGACGATCGATGCCCTCGCCCAGTTCCAGGACATCTTGAATACGATCAGCTGGTATGAAAACGACGCCGCAGTTATCCGCAATCACATAGTCGTTCTCGTCCACCTTGACACCGCGTATCTCAACCTGCACGCCAGAACCGATCTGAACCAATCTATTGCGTGCGCTGATCATAGTCACACCACGACCAAAGACGGGATAGCCGATGTCCCGACTTCCATCAATGTCACGACTCATGCCATCGATGATAGATCCACGGATTTGCTTGACCTTGGCGGCGTTGGCGATGATGTCACCCCAGGAAGAGATTCCTTCTACACCACCAGCGATGACAAGGATGCGATCGCTTGTTGCTACAGCATCTATCACCGGTGTGATCAGATGTGTAGTAGCTGGAGCATCCTCTTTCTTGGGTCCAAGTTGGACAGTGCTGGCGTGGCCAACGATTTTGGGACAGTCCCAGAGGGGCCGAAGACCATTCGTAGCTCCAGGGAGACCAAGAAAGTCCAAGGCGTCGGATACCGTATTGGTATCTAGTGCTGAAAGCCGATCAAGTGTAGTGTCAGACATTTTGATGCACTAGAACAGTTATAGTATAAAAATGAAAAGGGAGTCTGGAATGATGTATTTTAGAAGACAATGCTTAGATACAGCGTGCCTGCCATGGCCATTGAAACTAGATACTTCAAGAGACTTTATCAGTCTAGAATATTGATGCCAATTCCGCCTCCACAAGCATGATATTCTAAGGGCCAAAGGCAAAGACGCCGATTGGATCGGCCTTCTGTCATATCCCGAAGCCTGAACTCCATAATAGTTAAATAAAGGATACCCATTGGATCGGCGTTTAGTTCTTTCGCCTGGCACATCCCACCATGGGCCCGGGCAACACTTGGTGGCGAGCTGCGGTGCGGTGTGAGCCATCAACTACGCAATTAAACTTAACAAGGCTTCTTCAATCCAAGCTGGAATGCTCGTTGTGACTAATATGCGATTTTTGCCGCATAGTATTACGAAAAGGAAGTCCCCCCTTATGCTTAAATTCACAAGAGGCTATACAGCTTTTAATTCTTTAGATTAATTAAAATAATAGATCTAATTGTTGACAGTAATAGGCGAGCTAGCATAAATAGTATAGATGAAGAGCACCCTTGATAGTTTTTGTTATAATCGTGATATATTGAAGCCTAATTACAGCTAAAGAAAGGATTTAATGATTTTAACACCTTGCTGTAACCGAAATTGCTTGCTTAGCTGAAGTTTACCATCTAGAACTTTAGTGCTAATTCGTGCCCAACACAGAAAGGAAGCCTTGTACAACAATATCTACATTGTTGCTTGTCACTATAAGATTCGTCAGTTTACTGATCATATGCCGGGAGCTTGGGTATATGGCTTACATCCGGTCACAGACAACCTGCCAGAAGGAAGGAGGTAGATATGATGGTTTGTTCTGAGCTCATCGACCTGATCACGGGTGAGTCCCGTCATAGAAAACATACCGATCTATAAACCTTGTTAGTTGAACTCCACGAGATAGCTGGGCGAGGTATTCATACGTCTGTAAGTAAGTGCTCCCACGATCCCCTGACTGCTCTACGTTGCAGTTCTTGATACAAAGCTTTACGCATGCTTTTCATCCGTTCACTCATCGTCACTAGGTCCTGTTGCCATTGGCCCAAGAGAATCGGGCTACTCAGAATTTTGGCTACGATTCTTGCACCGTATGAAGGACAAGAAGTTATCTCAGCCCGCGACAGCTGGGTTAGTAAAGGGGTGACCTTCGCCGCAGTGTCGGTCTCAAGTACGACCATGTGAAGAACCCCTACGCGCTCTCCATATAAACCGAAGTTCTTGGAGAAGGACTGCGCCACTGCGAACTCTAGGTCTGATCTGTCAAAGAAGTGAGTTATTGCGGAAGCGTCTTGAGCCAGGTCTCCGGACGCAAAGCCCTGACTGCAAGGATGTTAGATACAGAACATTCTTTGATGGCGGTATAAACTACTCACTAAGCCATGTCGAAGACCGCGAATAAACCAGATTCCTTGCAAATCTCAGCGACAGTTTCCCATTGCTGGCGGGTGAGATCTGCTCCAGTGGGATTGTGAGCGCATGCGTGTAGGATAATGACGTCTCCTTCACATGCCTCCTTGCGCAAGGTTCGTGTCATTGCCTCAATGTCCACTCTGTGATGTACCGTATCATAATACGGATAAAATCGCTGTTCAACGTCTGGGCCAACAAGCTTCCAAATTTCTGTGTGATTGATCCAGCTTGGGTTTGAGATCCACACCCTCCTAGGTTTGAGGTTGGTAACGAGGAACAGAGCAGCCATATGGTTGGCTCCTGTACCGGAAACTGTCTGAATTGAAACTACACGCTTTAGGTCTCGGGCTTTGCCAAAGACCAGCTTCTGTGAGCCAAGAAGCAACTCTGGGTGACCGGTAAGAGGCAGGTGCTCATGGTTGAGACTTGGATCTGCATGTATCTGTTCCTTTGCCTGTAGGGCATCGTCAGCCAGTGTTTGATAGATAAGTTAATTTTGCTCTATGCTGCTGTACCTGGGCAACAGATGGCAGAATCCATGGTTCTGCGTTATCATCACGATAGAATCCTGGACACAAGTCAACCTTGTGCTCGGCCGTGTCCGCTTTGAAGCTGGCTATGAGCGAAAAGGCCGCGTCTGGCTGGGCGGGTGGAATATTGGAAAGGTGCGACATGTTCAAACTGTTATCTTCGTGTTGTTTCTGGAACGGCGATAATCTTTCGTTACAGATGAGTTGGAGGCAAAGGTTGGAATTACGGTATTGAGTTATAGAGCAAGTGGGCGGAACCCTAACGGAGCCGTCGGGAAGACTAAATGATGCCGGTCAGAGCCCCGGCGATAAATATGTCACCGAGTGAAAGGCAAGACTTGCCAGCCACCAGAACCTGCCGAATCGAAAATGTCGACAAAATCCAAGATAATGAGTATGGGGTCGGTCTCAAGGAGCTTCACCGATTGATTTCATCGGAATGATACCGCGCCTAGATAGGACCGAGTCTGACTTATTTACATGCTATGTATATCAACTGCAGTTTGTTGCATACTTCAATACCATTTAGTAGTTCATCATTATCTAATTGTACTCCATCATTATCTATCTCTTACCATAACATATCTCACGATGTTGCATACCTCTGCTCTTACGACCACTATTAAAAACCCGCAACTACGGCTCCTTAACGCTCTTCGCGCGAATTCGGGTCCAATTATGACCTTTCTCGGTCTCCCTTCCGCACGCACAGCTCAACTAGTAGCTTCCACTGGCCTCGATGGAGTGATTATCGACTGTGAGCACGGACATATCAGCGATGATTCTATGCATAATGCAGTTACGGCTATCGCTTCCCAGGGAGTCTCTCCACTTGTCCGTCTTAGAATGACTCACGCGGACTTGATAAAACGCGCTCTAGATACTGGTGCTCATGGTATTGTTGTTCCTATGATCAATACACCTGAAGATGCCAGGAACGTGGTTCAACACACCAAGTTTCCTCCCCAAGGGCTAAGGGGGCAAGGCTCAGCGTTTCCTGGGTTTGCTTTTGGGGTTGATATCCCAACTTACATGGCCATGGCGAACGAGACCGTTCTTATTTGTCTACAAATTGAGTCCAAGCTGGGTGTTGAGAATGTTGACGCTATATGCGCCGTGCCCGGTGTTGGTGAGTAAACTAGCCACTCTTGACTCATGTAAGCTCGTTTCTAAGTTTGGACAAGATATGCTTTTCATAGGTCCCAACGACCTTGCTCTTTCGATTTTAGGTTACGCCCCTGCAAGAGGCAATGAGCCTGAATTTAACGACGCAATTGAGAAGATCATAGCAGTAGCTAGGAAGCATGGCAAATGGATTGGCCGCTTATCGAATGATGGAGCTTCGGCTAGGAAGCATCTAGAAATATTTGATACAGTGGCTCTAGGCTATGATGTGCGGGCTATCAAGAATTGGTATCTAGCTGAACTAAAATCTGCACGCTCGTCGCAATAAAATCAGGACTTATGCAAAACCCTTTTAGCACTTGTAACTGCATTCGTCGTTTAAAGAAGCTGCCGAGATACGCTAGTGCTTGTAACCGAGGAATTAATCAGCATACGCCCAACAGAAGACGGAGACTCGTTGCAAATCAAAAATGACGTGAACGGGTGCTGACTCAACATAAGGAACTGGAATTTGAGTTTTATGCGAGTTGATTGGGGGGCGGCGTGCTCTAGGCGACGCCGAAGCACGGGAAAAATATTTCTTGCCGAAGTGGGGATGGTGGGTGTACATACCTTGGGGCTGTGTTGGTGTTCAGAATAGGTATAAAGGTTGCAAATTTATCCAGCACTACAGCAGTGCGCAGACTTATGGATTCGACATCACCAACTACTCCAAAAGCATTTCGACTAAAAATGACAAAAGCAAGCGAGCCTCAGCAGTTGATTCGGCAAACAGTAGAGCTTCGCATTGACGATCTCTCTTTCAACCTGTCCACCATTCGTCGAGACGGACCTTTAGTTCCAATTTTCTTCTTACATGGCTTCGGAGGTACTAAAGAAGACTATGTTGACATCGCCCTCAATCCACTATTTACTGGTCGGCCCTTCTTAGCCTACGATTCGCCCGGTAGCGGAGAATCGACAATGTCCGATCTATCTCAGCTATCAATGCCCTTGCTTGTCTCAATCGCGGAACAAGTGCTTGAGCAATTCAACATCACCCGCTATCACCTGGTTGGCCACTCAATGGGCGGACTGGTGTCTAATCTACTGGCTCAACGGCAGCCATCATCGGTGTCGAGTTTTATCAATATCAAAGGAAACCTCGCCCCAGAAGACTGCTTTCTGAGTCGGCAGGTCCTCCACTACCCATCAGATGACGCGGAAGCATTTGTTAATGAGTTCATCGAGCGAACACGCCAATCACCGCTTTATGGCAATGGGCTGTACGCGGCTTGCTTTCGTTCCAAGGTGCAAGCCGCGGTAGTTCGGCCTACGTTTGAGTCTATGGTAGACTGCACGGATAACGGGAGACTCTTGGAGGCCTTTGAGAATTTCACCTTTCCAAGAATGTATATGTTTGGGGCGCAATATGCTTCCTTATCATACATGCCCAGGCTGGTCAAGGCCGGGGTGGAGCTGGCTGAGATACCTCACAGTGGGCATTTTGTTATGTATTCGAACCCTGTAGCGATGTGGGAGCGAATCGCCCAGTTTGTGAGCCGTATAGAGTATTTCAATGGAGACAGAACTTGTATTATATAAGCTTGAATATATACAAGTGTTGAAGTTAATATTCCCTTTTGACTAATATGTATTGTTTCTTTTCATTGTAATATTTCTTCTCTCCCTAGAGTAAAAAGAGTGTTAGCAGAACTATGCTCCTAATCCGAGGTGCTACCCGGGCTTTTGTAAATAGGACTGCTTAAAGTTTTAGTTTTCTTCTCAGTGGCATAGTTCCAAACTACATTGCATCTGAGACGTCTTGTCTTATATCTTAACAGTATAATATAGACTAGAAATAAACGGCTTTACTGAATCCATTACTCTTATAGTAGTGACTACTAGTTAGTGCCCATCTGATGCTCCAATAAGTGGCCTAGCAGAGGTCATCGTAGCCAGAAACGATTTAGGGGCATCATCTTCAAAGAACTGAACCCCACTCAATATGCTCCGTGAAATCACGTCAATAGCGTACGGAAGCATCTCCTTTTCATATTCAGCAATAGCCCTCTTCGTCAGGCCAAATTCCTTCAGCTTGCCAGCGAGAATACACGAGTCGCGCAACGCACAGTTGACACCGTCACCTACAAATGGCGTGGTGACATGAGCAGCATCTCCTATCAGAGTTACATCCTCAGAGGCACTCCAGTTCAGTCTGTCGGTTGGCATGTGGTACATCAGCCACGGCCTGAAAGGACCTTCGCTGTGGCGGATAATATCTTTGAGCTCCGGTGCATAAGACCCGAAATACTCGTCTTTGAGAAGGAGATTCTTGACGGCTTCATGATCGTCAAAGTCAATGCCGGCGGTGGCAGGGAAGTTCTCAGGCTTGTGCAAGCCAACGTCGATGCGATAATGGCCATCTCCCTGCCGCGAATTGAACATGTGTTTCCCGTTGCCCATGATGACATGGGAACCGACACCGCCGATAGATTCGAGAGTGGAATAGTATGAGTTGCCAGGGTGAATCTTGGTCGTGATGTAGAGGTTACCTGAGTAAACAGGCTTTGCATCCGTCACCTTAGATACATTAGCTCCAGAAATATGGCATGTGAGGATTATGAGGCAACTCACCAAGTGTCGAATTTTACTGTTTGTGCCGTCTGCACCAACGACAAGGTTGAACCCTGATGCCGTGGTACCGTCGGTAAACGTGAGTACAATCTGCCCCTCCTCGTTCCGATGGGAGCTAGCCACGGGCTTTGACCAGATGATCTTGTGTTTCGGGATACCGGTGAGAAGGACATTTCGCAGCTGCCACCGATCAATTTCGGGAGCATCGCGGCCCTCCCCAAAGGCCAGAAGCTTGTTTCCCTGATGATCATACAGCAAGTGAATGGTGGCATCTCCATCACGCGAATTCTTCTTAAACTCATCATAAACGCCTGCCTCGTGCATCGCCCGCTGTCCGCTGCCTACATGCAAGTCGAGGCATCCTCCACGGGGCTGAGACTGTTCGCTGCTGCGCTCGTAGACGATATAATCGATGTTATTCTTTTCGAGGATTGCCGCCAATGCCAAGCCTGCTGGGCCGCCGCCAACAATTGCGATTTCGGGAGCCATGGCGTATTGATGTCGAACAGGGATTATTGATTGTGGAGAAGAATAAGCTGCAAGTCTGCTGGAATAATGCTTTACAAGAATCGTAACAACGGCTTTCGGACACTTTAATAGACAGAGGCGTATGAGGTGCACGGCACGTCGCGAAGCAATGTGCGTTTACTTCCCCCAGTGCTCCTAGATTCAATGAGACGAAACCGCCCCAAGCAGCGCGGACATAGAGCGGATGGGCGGGCAGTGTCGCATCGCAATTGCGGATGTAAATGCGGGGGCCTAGCGGGAGTGTGTTGCGGGGTGTGTCAACGCGGGGTACCAGGACAGAGATTTAATTGGACTAGGCCGTGGAACGACGCGAATGCTATGGCAGGCCTGGGTATACGTAGAAAGAAAAGCTGGCGGGAAACTTTGGGGGATGCCCCTGGTCATTGAAGTTTCTGTTGTAGATAAGCTCGTGATATTACGGAACGTCAATCATTACTATAGAAGTTTATAGGACTCTTGACAATTACTACATAATATCTCAAAGGTAGACAGCCAGCATGTATTTAGACTTCTAAGATTTAAAGGGCTTATACCCAAATATTCAAGCTAGACAAGATGTTTTATCGTCACCCTTTAGTCCCAAACAACCTGTTGTCATGACTGCAGGGTTGGGAACTATCTAGCCCTCCACCAGTTCCGGAGCTTTAAAGTAGATCGAGTTCTCCCATCTGGATAGTCGCTGTCCAATGATCGGCCGCTTTTTAATGCTCGCCTCATCTTCACCACTCGTCACCCTTCGCGTAAACTCCTCAATATCAATGTCCACACCAATCGGGTTCTGGGCGTATTCCGCTGTCGCCATGAACTGATGAGCCTCCTCTGCCGTAGCGAAGTTGTCAACCTGGAGCTCGAACTCGTTGCCATCAGGATCAAAGTAGTACATGCTCGTGCTCATCCCATGATTGACTGGCCAGTGAGGCTCAATGCCTTTAGCCTTTTTCTGCTCGTAGCTCGTTACCAAATCAGCCAAGCTGTTGAGAGTAAAGGCAATATGATAGATTCCAGAGGCGGAGTGTTTGTTGCTGATCACTGCGTGGCCGGGATCTTGAACGATGACTAGGCGATGGTGTTCGTCATCGTAGGCGATGAAAGCAGCTTTCTCATTCTTTAGAACGACCCGACCTCCGAAGAAGTCAACGTGCCACTTGATCATGGCCTCAAAGCGCTCGGGGGTGGTGCGGAGGCCAAAGTGGCCTATCATGACTGGTCTAATGACTTCGTTGTTCATGTTTGATATGGTAGAGACCAGGCAGGGTTTTCTCTGATGAAATAAAACACGTGATAGTCTGTGATTTCCGTAAGGAAGGAAATGTGACGATGTAGTATGGACTCGGACTTGTGAAGAGTTATATGCCTCGCCAGCAATGCAACAAGTGAACGTGGGCCAACGGACAACTGTTACAAATGGCACGTTCGACACGCGCGTTACGTCAACTCTCAGCCCTAAATTGTTGCCGCCATTATCATCACGGGGTTGAACGATCAGACTGTACTTGATTTTCCATGCGGAGCGAGGGCGGCTTTGGCCGACGTTTTGCGGAAGAGCCGGTATATTCCCGAGTTCCACGGTACGTCTCGGGCCGGCACCGTAGACTGATAGGCACTCAATAGCACGCCCGCAAGCTACATATGAAGAAGAAAACTTGTTTCTAAGCCCTCCATGCCAAATCAGTCCTCTTGACGGAAATCTCGACTAAAATAGCAATGTCGCAAACCGGCCAGGATCTCGCGAGCCATATCCTCGAGCATCCCTCCATCGGTTGTATTCAAGGGATCAGCAAGCTACAGGAAGTGACTCAGTACTTGGGGATTCAATATGCAACCCTCAAAGATAGGTTCTCGCGAGGCGAGCTGAAGCAGTATTCCTCAGCAGCTGGTAGTATACTAGATGCTACAACATATGGGTACGTTCAGCTTGACCCTATTGATACCCTGTGACTCAATCTCTCTTTCTAGACCGATACCCATGAGCCCCTCAAATGGGTGCGAATGGGAGCACACACTCATACAACAGTCACTACCTTTTTATCCTCGACCTCAGTCCGACACGGAATGCCTCACACTCAACATTTCGGTCCCAAAGTCCAGTGACAAGACCAACTTGCCCGTGTTGGTTTTTGTGCACGGCGGAGCTTTTGCGACTGGGAGCAGCAGTTATCCTCAATACGATCTTGCTCGGTTCACCGCTCTCAGTGCAAAGATAGGAAAGCCCATTGTTGCTGTAAGCATAAAGTAAGTGATGAGCGAGGCCCAGTCTATCTCCTCTTCGATCATCCGTCTGGTCAGTCGATCTGTACTCTCCGTTGCTAATGGTTGTCATGTAGTTACCGTCTGGGTGCCCCTGGTTTTATGTATTCCCCAGAGATGAGAGATGCTGGTTATAAGCCCAACAATGGCCTTGATGATCAGAAACTTGCATTACGCTGGATCAAGCATTTCATCGGCGGTTTCGGCGGAGACCTGAATAGAGTAACCTTTATGGGCGAGAGCGCCGGGGCAGGTATGCAGAGGACCTCAATCTTGCAATTGTGGTTGACTTGACTGAACATGTTTAGCATCTAGTTTTTTCCACCTCCACTCTGAAGAGCCTCTATTTCACCAAATAGTTGCCATGAGTGGCTCATCGCAACAACGTCTGAAGCCACTCGAAGCATCTGCTGCGTCATATCAATCTGTGGCCAAGGCGCTGGGCGTGGCTGACTTGCCGACAAAGGAAAAGCTGCAAAGAATAATTGAAACACCAATTGAGACCTTTATGGCCAGTGTCGGGCGCAAGTTTCCGCTGGGACCTCTAGTTGACGATGAAACTATACCTACCGTGACGACATACAAGGCGCTTGGCGACAGTGAAGAGTTCTTGAAGCTCTTCCCTGGTCTGAAGCATTGCAAGAGGCTGATGATGGGAGATTGTCAAATGGATGTAAGTATCAGATAGCCCATTCTGAAAACACCAATGCTGACATGTGTGCCAGGGTATGGCATTTGGTTCACGCTTGGCAGGGCGATCAGATGTTCTTCCAAAGACAATGGAGCAGTGCATGTCCCATGTCTTTGATCCTATCGATCGAAACATTGCTCCAAGTCTTGTCGCAGCTTATGGAATCGACAGTAGCGTCGAATCGAACTCCTTCAAAGCAACTGAGCCGATTCTTAACTTTGCCAACGACATTATGTTCGCTTTACCTACCACATATTTCTCGAAGGCCTGGTCACAGTCATCCATATCGGGTACTGACGCTTTCATCTGTCATTTCAATTGCCCGAATCCTTGGAATGGGCCATGGAAGGGCTACGCGACTCACATTCAAGACATCGCTTTTGTCCTGCAGAACTACAACGAGCATCTTTCCAAAGGGCAACGTCTCTGCGCTGAGCGATATGCTAGAGACATCATCGCTTTTACTAATGGAGAGCAACCTTGGCCAGCTTACCAAGAGAGTTCGAGCCTAGGAGCGATGGTTTATTATGCCTCGACTGCCGGACAGGATGAGTCTGGATATGCTTGTGAAGGGACTCCACAACAAACAAGGCGAAGGGATATCCTGGAGAGAATTGTTGGATTGGAACATTTGGATAAAGCCGTTGACGTGTGGCAAATGTTCATGGCAGGCCCACGATGACCATAAATCATTCATAAATTATTAGGTAGCTTGGCATTTAAATAGAATACTTGTCTACAACTTATGCTTGAATTCAAGATTACAGGATAAAATAATTACTTATTGTACTTGCAATTAAAAAATCATTATTACTGTTTCTAATGATTGGTATAGGACTGATTTCTTGATCTGATGTATGTGGTATCTAAAGGAGTAAATCTATACCAAGATCGATATACTAATTTTGAGCTCTGAGCCGTAGGTCGTAACTATAAATAATACATATAGCCGGAAAATCACATGATACTTGCTTCATAAGTATAAAGATCTCCAAAAAAAAAAAAATCTTCATGATGTTGAGTTATTTGCATTCATCTTATCTCAAAGCGTGATTACCACGCCTTATAGCTATCTAGGGCGTTCCAGCAGCTTAGAGCCTTAGAAGTAACTTTCCCCTCGTGTTTCGACTTTCTAGATCCTGAATTCTTAAAGTCAGCGCTTTGTCTTTCAAAAAGAGGAATGGGGATAGATTTGAGAAAGGCGAGAGGAGTAATACCTTGTGTGCTTTCTGAGCCTCTTCCAGGTCATAGATACCGTGGATATTAACCTTTAGCTTTCCAGCTTGCAGTAGGTCAAATATTTGGCCGGAGTAGTATTCAAACTCTTCACGAGTTGTGATATAACCGAACAAGGTAGGGCGCGCAATCTTCACGCATTTAGGAGACAACTGCCTGGGACACTTTAGCATACAAATTGAGATGAGCAAGCGGGTGGGTGGACTGACTGTAACGGCAATGGGGGGATTGGACCACTTGAATTCCCGAACCAGACGACGGTTCCCTTTCTTTTCACAACCTCGAGACTGCCTTTCCACGTGTCCTTACCAACGGAGTCATACACGACATCAACCCCCGCTCCTTTGGTAAGCTCAAGAACATCTTGGGTCCAGTGGGTGCCTTGATCGCTTCGATAGTCGATAACATGGTCGACACCGAGGGCCTTGACCAGCTCGACTTTGTCCGGGCCGCCAGCTGTTCCGATGACAGTCGCGCCTAGACCCTTAAGGATTTGTGCCATCAGGATCCCTACTCCTCCGGCGGCTGCATGCAGCAATACCCAGTCGCCTGGTTTGACAGTGTAAGTTTCTTGCGTGAGAGCCAGAGCTGTCAATCCGCTCATGAAGCTAGCCAAGACGTCCTCATCACGTAGCCCCGCGGGAATCTTGATTGTCTTCTCTGCTGGCACCGATGAGAACTCGGCGTATCCTCCGTTTGCAAGCCATATAACTCTGTCCCCGATTTTGAGGTCATACTTGTCTGTTTCGGGGCCAAGAGCTGCCACAGTCCCTACGGCTTCGCGCCCTAGGACTTCGGGCTTGGGAGACGGATATAGCCCGGTTCGGAAGTATGTGTCAATAAAGTTGATACTTGAGATCGTGTTCCTGACTAAGGTATGACCAGACTTGGGCTTGGGAACGGGATAATCGGTTCGGTATTCGAGAACTTCTGGGCCTCCGGTCTTCTCTACCACAATCGCCCTTTGAGTTGTTGCAATCTGCATTTTAGGTGATACTGTGGCTGTAAAATGGCACTCTTGACTTGTTTGTGGCAAATGTTACTTGCAGAAGAACCTCTTGTCGACTTTTGTAAATCGATGCGGCTACAGAAAGGACCCTTACAAAGTATTCCAGCGTCGTCGGGTTCGTGCTGACCAATTATATCTTGATCCGAAGATTTGCGGCTGCGCAGAATGCCCAAAGTAGTAATTGCGGCGTTAAGGCGGGAGTAGCGCCACCCTCTCCACGGCGAGGTCAGGACTGCCGAAGGCTTTTCCGCATATGTATCTGACGGGGAAAAGAGTCAAAAAGGCCGTACGGAAGATTTCGGTTTATGAAAGTCCGCTGGGTCCGGCGATACTAATTCTCAATGTTAATGTGGACTTGACCTGTGCAGTGGAATATACACTTAGACTCAATAAGTGCATCGTAAGATCTCAGGAGACCAATTGCCACCTCGGAACCATTTGTTTCACCTCAACCGCTTTCTCCACCATGGAGGCTACAAAGTACGTCTTACCCGTTACACGCTTATGCATAGGCGATGTTTTGCTGAAGTTAACTCGAGTTCTGCTAGTAACGTATCAGCCTGGGACGTAGATGTTCTACGTACCAAGTTCTCCCTCGCGCTCTCTGAGATGTATCGGCAAGAGGTTCCTCTTTATGGCGACCTCATTAAGATTGTACGAGATGTCGATACAGCAGTTCTAAGAGCAGAAGGCCAGAAGCCGGAGGATCTTCCCTTGAGAAATCATCTTGAACGGCACGGGGCGATAAGGCTTGGGTCAGAGGAGGAACTGCAAGTGATCAAGCGCCTCTTTGCTATTTTTGGAATGCATCCTGTCGGCTACTACGATCTACAAGTTGTCAACTTTCCACTTCATGCAACAGCTTTCCGGCCAATCACTGAGGAATCCCTGGCCAAAAACCCATTTCGAGTCTTTACGTCAGTTCTTCGAAAGGACCTTCTTTCGCCCGCGATTAGAGATATCGTTGAACAAGTGCTTAGTAAAAGGAATCTATTTAGTGCACGCCTGCTCGATATTATTCACCAGTTTGAAAGTGGGGGAACGTTTTTGACAGCCAGTGAGGCAGATGAGTTGATCACTGAAAGCCTTAAAGTCTTCAAATGGCACTCCAGATCCATGGTTACAATCGAGGATTACAACAAGCTGAAACAGGAACATCCTTTGGTAGCAGACATTGTGTGCTTTCCCAGCGCGCACATCAACCACTTGACACCTAGGACCCTTGATATCGAATATGTTCAAAAGGAGATGATACGAAGAAACTTGCCAGCAAAGGAGAGGATCGAAGGGCCCCCTATTCGTCGCTGTCCTATTTTACTTCGACAAACCAGTTTCAAAGCTCTTGACGAATTAGTCAATTTTCCCACGTCGACCGGAGACGCCGTACCCGGCACGCATACTGCACGGTTCGGAGAGGTTGAGCAACGTGGCGCTGCCGTTACCCGTAAAGGACGTGATCTTTACGATGAACTTCTGAATACAGCTTCGGAACAATCTTCCGGAAGTAGTAGGATTACTCTGGATGAAGCGTTGGTAAACGCATTTAGGGCGTATCCGGATACCTGGCGCGAGCTACAAGAAAAAGGGCTGGTTTATTTTCGCTACCGGACAAGCTCCTCCGCACATGATCAGGAACTGCGCAGGCGCTTGATCGGAAAGCTACATGGTCCAGTCCCTCTCGGAGAGTTGATTAAAGTTGGTTTGGTTGAGTATGATCCCCTGACCTATGAAGATTTTCTGCCACTGTCAGCCGCTGGGATCTTCACGTCAAATCTAGGAAGCCAACAACCGTGCGAGCGATTAGGGGAAAGCTCTAAGGGTCTGAGGGATTTCGAAACTGTGCTTAGGGGCAGGGTTGTGAGAGAATTTGATCTTTATGATGAGATACAGCGCGTTAGCCTTGAACATTGTGCGAAAGAATTGGGATTAGGTGGGATTTTAGTAGATTAAGTAAATTCATATCATACAAAAGTAGCACATTTTTAAGATCCTATGGGGAACATAGCCGATACCATCCTACCTACCCTGTACCGAATAAGCCACAAAGCGGGGGGGAAGGCCTCGGAACCGGGGTATGTGGATCGCTCCGGAGATTCGGAACGCTCAAAAATGCCGACTGATCCACTGAATTTGCGGGGTTGTATTAGTGTGCTGGGCTGCTGTTCACTTTATCTCTCGAAGCGGACTGGATTCCACTTTCTTCCAACCCTATATCATGTAACCATGACTACTACTCAAGAAACCCGTACCAAGCGCCATCACCAAGAAGACGACGAAGATGTCCAACCGCCCCGCCACCGGAGAAAAACTATCCGGAAGAGGATCGCCATTGCATGCGAAGAATGTCGGTCCCGGAAGCGAAAGTGCGATGGGGCAATGCCGGCTTGCAGCGGATGCACGAAGAGGATGTCTGTTTGTGTCTATACGTCCGAGGTTGAGGCTAGAGCCTGGCACAGCGCGTGAGAGGCCCCATGTTACTTTACGACGATAATCTCAGTGTCACTAATCATTACTCTCTGAAAAGAATGGTTCAGTCGCTACGGAACAGATTGGAGGAGCTTGAAGCAGCTGAAACCTCGTCACAGGGACCAGACCAGCACGCCTGTCATAACGATCCAACGGTGACAACGGAGGTTAATCATGTTGACAGGCAAGCGTCAAGTCCTGATCATGAAGAGCATGCCGTAGATGTGGTCACTGAAGAATACCCCGATCAATGGGAAACAACATTCCCCAGTGGTGAGTCTGGCATCGACCAGGCGCTAGGCGCCTCAGCACCTGTTGAAAAGAGTGGGCATGGATTCAGCCCCTCAGAGTTGCAAAGACTCGAAGAGCTCAAGAGACCGATTCGACAGATGATAGACCAAGACGAAAACTCAAACGAAGACCTCCTGGCTGTTACTCCAAACCAAACCCTGTCAAGCTCAGGCACAGAAGCGCACTGTACTTGCGAATCGGTAGTTCATCAGACTCAATGGTTTTTACCACTCCGAAGAGTCGCAGACAGCTTGATGTCAACATACTTCTCCAAAATACACCGGATATATCCCGTTCTTCATCAGGGATCCTTCAGGGCTCTGTATGATAGGCTGTGGGAGTCGGCGGGGAGTAATTCGGAGCAAAAAGTCGTTAACTGCTCTGGGCTCTGCAAACAGAGGAAGCGCGGACTGCTATATGCTGCAGTCTTGCATGCAGTCTTTGCTCTAGCCAGCTTGTTTGAACCTGGGTGCCCAAGGCGGAATGCGACTCGTGCCGATGAGTTTTTCAGCAGAACGCAAGACCTCAACTTCCTTGACGTTCTAGGCGATGAAGTGGACACCGGGCTAGTGCAGTTGGGTGTTCTCATGGGATTTTATCTACAGGCAACGGAGAGATTTTCCAAGTGTTGGAACGTCACGAGTCTGACGATTGGACTGGCTCAGACCATGGGGTTGCACCTCGCCGATGCACAAGCTAAGAAGAGAGGTTTTATAACGACACCTCTTACACAGATGGACTATGAAATGCGAAGCCGCGTATGGTACGGATGTGTCGTTTTAGAGAGGTATGTCGTTCCGTCTGAAGAGAAATACAAGCCGCCATTTCTAATCTTTTTCATCTTCAAGGGAGATTACAATGTGCTTCGGACGACAAATAATGGGTCCAAATGTTGGAAAAGGCCCCGACTCCCCGAGCCAATTGATGATGACCGTTTGAGTCAAGTTGTAGGACAATGGAACATACAGCCCCGGGAACAGCCAAGCCTACTAGAATCATACATACAGACAATTAAACTGTATGACATATTGAACAAGGTCACAACCAGAAAAGAGCCTCACAGTCTGCCATCGCCACCATCCACTGATTGCCAGCAGTCCACAGCAACAACGAACTTCCAGAATATCCTCGACCTTGATGCCTTGCTCATGGAATGGCGAAAAGCTTTGCCAGGATATCTCCACTATGAACCAGGCTCATCAGAAAGCAGTTGCCTTGAGAACAGCAGTTCCGACGGCCTCCCAATCCTTAGAGACCATCTTTATTATCAAGCGAAAAGATTATACCTAAGGTTTGACCCACGTGCCCCCCAACTAACAGCGTGGATCTAATGTCTCTCAGGTTTCTGCATGTTCGCATGCTAATACTACGTCCGGCCCTGGATCTTCTTTTTGAGAAGCAGCAGAATGAGCCGGTTGTAAGAAAAGGGCCACTGGAAGTTAGCGTAGAGGACCTGGTGGTCTCCAGCATAGCTTCCCAGTGCGTGCTGTCCGCTCAAGGATTGGCGTCGTTTCTGGAAGATGAAACTCAGTCCAAAGGGTGCCAAGCTTGGTGGTACAATGTCCGCTGTAAGTGTCTGTCCTCTACCGTCGGTATACCTTCTCATCCTTGGCCACAGATTTACATTGCTCCGCCAGCATCATGCTTCTAGCACAACTGTGCAATTTCGGCGATGGGAGTTCCTTCAGGCAATCGCCTAAAGCTCTCCTTGAGCAATGTCTAAAGTGCCTTTCAAACTATAAAGAGCTAAGCAGTGTCGCTAGGAAGTCAATAAAGCTTCTCAAGGATGCTTATGAAAGTCTATCGCGAAGTGGACAGCCTCCGGCTGAGAGGCGGGACAAGGCCACGAACACCCGTCACCCCGACTCTCAGAGTCAGTCACATTTAAGCAACGTTAACGCAATGATGGACAGGAGTGGTGGAGTGTCTCAACCAGGAACTGAGCCAATACTGCATGATGGGTCATTCGGGCAGGGCTCTCTCGCCGAAACGTCCAATAACTCCCAGGACCAAGATATCAGGCTCACAGGGAGCGACGGAACCTTGGCAGATCCAGCAGCCGACCATTTCCTAGGCCTTGATGACGAATTTTGGTCTCTGAATCATGGCGATATGTTACAATGGCCTTTGGTGCCATTTATTTGTCAGTTCGAAAGCTTGCCAGATACCACAGACCCCCAAGATTTAAAATAACAGAAATGGCTATTTCATCAAAAACACCACCTATAGTAAATCATAGTTGGGTAAAGAGCGGAGAGATCTAACACTATGAATACAACGACGGCCAAATCACTTGATGTATAATGTCTGCCTCTTTTCTGGCGATATGGATCATCTAGTGCATGCCCTTGGGCTAGTAGAGAAGATTGGAAATTTCTTAGTTATTCCCGCTTCCAGCCGCCACTGCTATAGCCTGTTTTTAGTAAAAGGACTTAGACATCACAGTCCCATCTTAAAGCTGGAGATTGAGGAGATATGTGGCATTTATCGATTTGAGAAACGATGAAGAATTGCTACTGAAACTTCCGGTTCTTGCCTCATGTACGTCTATTCATTCTCCAATAGCCATTCTCGGAACCAGTAGACTGCTGCATTCTTGGCTCTTTCCATCCCCCTTCTCTCTCCAAGCTTATTGGGGTTTCCACGAATAGCGAAGCCATGCTCAAGCCCAGGAAAGTACTGGTAGCTATAAGGAATTCCTAGCTTTGGGATGACCTGATTACTGTACTCTTTCAGCTCCTCCGTGAACATCGGGTCCATCTCAGGAGCCATGATTTGAACTGGAACAGCCAATGCGTCAATTTCGGTCTTCTCGACCATCGTCGGGTGTGCCACCGAGATGCAGTCGGCGAGTTGTTTATCTTTGGCCCCAATATGAAACGCTCCCCATCCTCCGAAGCAGAAGCCCATGACTCCGAAGCGACGATACGAAGCTCTAAGCGCCTCTGCGGTCTTGATGATCTCAGGTCCTCTCACAGACTTGCTGTTTCGTGCCAAGAACGCTGGAAGATCGAGCTCTGCCCATCGACTATCGTCCAGTATGGTCTCAGCGGGAAGAATCTCACCGCCGAAGCTAGAGTAAAGCCAATTTCGTGAGAAAGTCAATCCATTTAGCTTCTGTAGTTCAAGTCACTTACAAGTCAGGTACCAGAACGGTAGCTCCGACCTCCTCAGCATAGTAGTCCGCCAAGATGCGTGTATTCGAGAATGTCCATCCAAAGAGGTCATGAATCATCATGATTGCTACTCCCTCATTGGATCCTGTGACATAGCAGTCAATTCCAGCAACCTTGTCATTTCTGCCTTTGGGCGTTGCATCCCATCGAAAACCTTTAACACAGCAGTCGGCCATGATGAGTGACTTGAGATAATATATTCAGCGCAGTTGTCAAGATATCATTGTGATTAGAGGAGTATATGCAATTTATAATTGAGTTTTATTTGTAAGGTTCCATTTTAGTTACCAGCCTGCAAATAAAACCCAAGTCATTGCATGCATGAAGCTATCCGCACTAACGCCGCAACCCTCAACCTTCAGCTAATTGTTACAGTTGCTGTTACCAAACAGGAAGCAATTACATCCTCACCGGTCTAAACATATGATGACAGAGGAAAATAATAAATCTCGGCTCATAAGCCCTCGAAGATCGCACCGCTTAGTCTAGTACGGATAGCTGAGCAGTAGTCCGTCTCGTAGGCTGCGGATATGCGGATGCAGCATGCGGCTATAACAGTGACCCGCCGAAAGTCCGCAACTTTAATCCTGTTGACGTCAGGCGAGCGCACGTGGGTACCTTAATACCACCATCTAGGAAAATAGAGAGAAACTCCAAACAGTTGCTGACGAAACTAATATGTTAAGTTCAGCTTCCTGTCGGGGATCGTATTCTAAGCAATCCTTGTTTAAAACTAATTTAATAAGCTCACTCTCCCTGCAGCAAGAGCGGCAAATACCCTATCTAATAACAGACTTTCCATCCTCTCTAACACATCTGCTTCAGCGATTCTGCGGCGTGAAGTCTCATTGGTTTGATCTCCCGCCTTACGATTTGCTTACTCTATTATCCTCCGATCTCTACCGCCTATCTGTATTAGCAAAAGTCCTCTATTACTTAATCCGATCTTAATAGTTACTTACCTTTGAAACTAGATTATCCTTGCCACTGCTAAATCCTTCTTTATCCATAGCTACCCGTATTATTTTTAAATCCAAATATCCAACTTGCAAAACTTCGTCACCTGCTCTGTACCGAAGAAAAGACTTATAGAATTTCGATGATTCTTCATCTTTCGACCACAAACTCGGGTCACCTATATCTTTCATGAAACTTCTCCCCTGATCCCAGTCGTTCGAGCCAAGGAATACGAATGTCTTTTCGTCGAACACTGCATCGGGTGAGATATTCAATTTGGCCGGTTAAGTCTATTGATCTCTTTTGCGATGTGCAGATGCACCGCTGTTGGTAGATTGGTGCCATGCGTAGTTTCATAGGACGGGGATGGGAAAACATTGGTGATATAGTTACCAACGTGTACTAAGTACCTGACAGGTAAGAGTCCTTGCTCTTCCTATCCAGGAAGTGCGGGGTCTTTGATCTAGAGGTTAATACTAGGCACATTCTTTTTCAATTCCTGGAAGACCTATTCGTTGCTGAAAAGTTCAGCCGAGCAGTCTTGACCGTATTTTCTGTTAAAAGGATGCTAGATATATATACAACAACAAGGACTAAAAGGGTAAAGTGCCTACGTAACATAGAATCTTAACTTCTATAAACTGCAAAATATAACCAAGGAATAACAAATTATAGAATCAGTCTGCAAGACCACGAGTAAGAAGAGCATCTGCTCAAAGTTAACGTCGTTCAAAGAAGGTTGTGGATATTTTGGAGACCGGATCAGCCGTCTTTCAAAAGCAAGTACTTCTCTATCCGGCGATGCCGAGACACTTGATACATTGACCGACTTCGTCGACGCCAAAGAATCCTCAGGACCAGGCGGTGAGCCATGTTGAAACCAATTAAAGCTCCTCTTCCCCCGTCGTCCCCTCGGCAGATCATCTCGAGCTCACTATCTCCATTCCAGTTATACTCTCCCTCATCAGCGATACTATCGCCCCGTCGCTCCCGTTTCCTTAGACTATTACTCCGACTTTACGTGAACGACGTAAAAACATTCGCATTATCTCACTTGATTCGCAGTCAAATCACGAACACTCGACTTACCCGTCTTAACATCAAAAAAAAAGGCAAGCGAGTCTTGCCACAACTGACCCTTTCAACTAATGGAGCCCCTACAGGTTGGACTTCAACCCTCATATTCGAAAGTTAAATAACGAGGCTATGATGTTGACTCGGACGCCTATTGCCAATTTCGCGTGGTGGCTGCTCAGCTTGCGGTAACAGTTAGTCGATGGCCGTTTTCGGGTTTGATGCAAACCTCGTCAAACTCCCAAAATGGCTTGCTTGACAGGCTGCAGCCATAGTCTACCCTCTGTAAGGTTGGGCAAATAATTGAAATCTATACAGTTAAAATTGTTATTAACTACTAGGCTAAATTACAGACGCCGCGGGAAGGAGGAGCCAAAGATAAGAGACCAAAGAGGACCTCTAATTTATGCAATAAAGGACGTTTAAAAGAGAGTCTTCGAGACCGACCACGGAATTAAATGATCTGCCGGCACCGATCTGCCTAACAGGAGAGCCAAGGACTTTGGAAAATTGGGGCGGTTACCCAGTGGTAGCTTTAATGCTGTAAAGGGATGGAAATTACAGTCCATGATTGTTCAAGTAAAAAATTGCCCCTGCTGTCTATATAAGCAGACGTGTGCAGCCACGAATAAACCCACAATTCTTTCTAGGCAACGAATAAGAAAATAGGCCCTTGACAGGACGCGGGGAATGGTATGTATTAGAAGTTTAATAACCCCGCCTTCCATTCTTACAACCCTATCAGACTTGTATTTAAGCTTGCCAGAAGACCAACGTGCCTCCCAAAGGTCTATCAGGGCGACATATTACGCTCTCCCTTCTCTACGTATTCTGCCATTTATTTGTTTTTAAAGCATCGCTATTGAGCTTGAATTTAACTGAAGGGTAGCGCCGAGCGTGGTCTCGGCGCATTCGTTATCACCTGTAGTCATGATGATCATTACCAAGAACCATTGACGAGCGGCATCGCTGACCTAGATTGGTTGATCAACACGGGGTATTGGGATCACGACCCTGATATACCCTTGCCTGTTGCTGGGGACGATATGATTCAAAGTTTTGCTGGAACTGCAACGTGTTACGAAGCACCATCCATTAACGACACGTCGCCAGCAGTTGAGCACTACCAGTCTATTGAACCCGACAACGCGCAAGTAAGACTACGCCTACTTCCTGGTTCTCTTCAACCTTCATCTGTCCATAATCCTATTTTCTTATCGGAACCATCTTCTCCACCAAGATTCACAGCGGCCTTATGCGATAACCCGAGTTCTTCGAGCTCCACTGCGATTATCCTATATGAACCAAGAGCTTCGCCATCGGCATTGTCAAGCCCTACCTCCCGACCATGTGACTTTTGCGGGGCACTCTTTGACGACGCCGCCTATCTCTGGTATGTGTGGCCCTTCTGTTGTATCATGACTGAATTTTAATATATTGTAGCACTCATATAATTTCACACCATTCTACCTCAAAACCATTCCATTGCGGAAGAGGTACCTGTGAGACCCATAGTGGCAAGAGGTCCCTTGAACGGCACTTGACAATCACTCATTTCTGTGCGGTATATATCTGCTGTTGTGGATACTCGAGTCGCAAAGATAAACATTGTGAACATTTACGAAAACATGCATGCGTTGGCAACATTTACCGGTGTAGATGTGGACATACCGAAGTCAACAAGCATGCACACAAAGTTCACATCGATGAATGTGGTAAACGAAAGAAGGGCAGACCAAAGAAACAGAAAACGGATTGTGGATAATTTTGGATTCGAGAGTAGCTCCTGGATGGAGTGAGTAGTCTTCCGAGGTTGAGATGCCTTGCACAGCTGCGCATGACCGATGAGGCTTTGTGGACTTTGTTTAATGATCTGTTTTGGCTCAGATGACTGTTTGCATTGTTTAAGACTGGAATGGCTTATCTGTTTTCTTTTTGACAAAAGGAACAGCTCGTGGGGTACACATAGGCCATTTCTATCTTAAAAACACTGCTATTCTCTTAATCTGGGCCAATTAAGTTGTTAAACTAGTTATTTAGACTAGAGGAGGTAGCAGGTGCACCCTACGGGCTGTTTCGATTTGTTAAAAGATCGTGAAGCTAGCTGTTACCTTTTAATGTAAATATAACTAGATATAATAACTTAAATAAAATAAATTATATATATAACTTATCAAGGTGGTCTTTTATAATAGTATTATTAGGATACTTTATATTTAGATTTTAGATACGATAATATAGCTAGAAGTAAGAAAACAATATTAAGTCTATATATATACATAATTATATATTTTTCATCTCGCAGGCTGTTAGTCCTAAAGAGTCTCCTGCTAGACATATGAAATACTATGCTAAACTATTTAGAACTACTACTATATCTAAATCTACCTGCAACACCTATAATATCTACTTGCATTAATGGAGAGCACTAGATACCCTATCGCCTAAGTAGCACCTACCCTACTTATCGCCAGCCCTTTAGTAGTTTAAGCACACCTATTTATATAACTATTTACCGCTTATATAAGATAGAAATAAAATATTCAGGAGGATATAACTACTCCTAATTGCCTAATTTATCCTCAACTTCTAACCCTGTATAATTTATCATGACCCGAGCAGCTACGTCACGTAAAGCCGATTTATTTTCCTTTATTTATAAGGACGGACCTATCCCCTTGTAGTACCCTGCTTCTTTCCCAAACTTTCATACATTCCAACCGTGCAATCTTCAACATTTTTGCGACCTTAGCCAATTGTGAATATTTCTCCCCAACTCTACCAAACAATCAGGATGGCTTTAAATTCAATTAATAGCAATTCTTATGCTTAATAGGCTATCTTTATTCCCCATTATTCTTGCATTTCGAGCACTAAAATTAGAGACAGCTCACTCTGACAAAATTTGATTTAGCACAAACACGATAGACCATACTATTCACTTCGATTTCGACACCCACAGCCCTGGCTCTCCTACGCTTGCGCAATTACGTGGGCTTCAGGTTCAATATCAGGGATCCAACCGCAAGAATAATCATCCTGCCCAAATCCGGGAATTGGCAGCAAGCTGCGAGCGAACGATATTTCCCGTGAGAATATGGAGAAACTTGGTTGTGGCTCTGGAGACCTAGCTGTTATTCTCTTGGGGCCTGGTAATAGAGAAGCCTCTTGCAAGTACAAGGATATCATTAAAGATCAATCTCATGCTTCAGCCTTAAGGATAGTAGATTCCGCCCTCTAACTTGCATTTGGTAGCAAGCAATCTATTTATAACACTGTGATTCTTGTTTCAAAACCATTTTGTAGCAAAAAGGCCCAAGAATGCGAAGATCAGGAAACAAAAGCAGCAAACAAGAGACTAGCTCACGATGCCATATAAGAATCTCTGTCACTTCTTCAACCCAAAGTCATTCTTATCTATTACTGCGAGTCGATAGCAGGAGATATAAATCAGGCTAACAGCCAGATATTATCTATAAAAAGCACATATAATATATGCCATAAACAGCTTAATGCAGGTTATCTATATATATGTGTTTTTAGTTTTCACCTAGGATATATATGTAAGATAATACAGTATAAGAAGTCCGAGAAGCATATATAGCAGAACCTCTTTAACCTTATATTTCTAGTTACAGCTAATATTCTAATAAAATAAAAATAAAATAGCCTAGGTATCTTAAAATATCAGGGACTAAGTAGCACTTAGTTATTTTATTCCACCTCTGCCTCCTAACTATGCCACTGCTAATTATATTATTAAGTAACTAAAGGTATTTAACATTTATTATAGAAACAAATATCTAGAGGTAAGAGATAGTAACACAAAATATGTAATGTTATATGCAACTAATAAATAGCAGTTTTAAATACTGCTTAAAATTTACTATTTAGAAAGGTCTCGATAAATTATATTTGACTTTGACTTTTAAGCCCTAGTGCCAAAAATGTCTTGCAGCTATCGCCTAGCTTATAGCCTGACCGCATCCGAAGGAACACTATTACTTATCCCCCATTAAAGCGGAATAGATTAAGACAGACGCCAAGCCCATATAAATCAAGCTTTATAATCTGCCAATCCGCTGATCATAAGATATTGCCAGTATATCTTTGCCACGGCGGCAATCAAAAAGTCACTGGCCGCGACATGCTCCTTGTGATACTTGTATAAGCTCTTTTCATTATAGGAATCAATTTAATGTCTTTAATCAGGATCTGAATATGCATTTGTTAATTAAATGGCAATGATTTATATAGTAATTTGGCTGTAAAAGGTTGGAAGTTAAAGCCATTCGTTCCCCGTTTGTACTATTGTAATGACAGATATATAGTGGTGCGGGGTACGCCTTAGAGGCTAATGACCTCGCTGAAGCATCTACTCTACCAATTACCCCGCGTATCAGGTCCTGATACACGATTTGATGGTTCGTGCATGCCACTGCTAATTCGGGTTGCAGATGTTCGTACTTGAAACAACCTCGGATTGTCTCTATAAGGCAGGTCGAGCTAGCTTCACTAGCGGCTTATCCTGTACAAGCATTGCAATCGTCCTTTTGGCCGAGGGTGACGGTAAGATTCTCGACACGTGCCGTGAGCTTGAATGGAAACGCCACCTCCGGTCGTTCCGATGAATCAACTTTCGCTTCGAAAGCACCTCTTCATTTACCCCGCTTGTCTTCTGACTAATTTCAAGAGCCATACTATAGTGCCAAGCAAAGTTTTGTCAGATGGTACCCCGTTACATTTTCCAAGTCTTGAAGTACTATGAATCTGATCTACTTGCCCAATGAAAGCTATTCCCTACCATTTTTTATACCTTCCACTGACATCATCGCACTTAGTATTGTTATTACATTGTAGCTTGAAGCTCTCTTATAAAATCCTTTGCTAAAGCCTCCTAAGCCCCTTTTATTGTAGATTTTCGCGAGTTGAACTGCTTTATGGGCTAGGTATTATCTTACATAAGTAGATGTTTATTTAATAATGGTAACGATGATGATGATAAAAGGCCTTACTCTGACCGGTTTTGGTACTCTAAGTGAGGGACAAGTGACCTACTTTGACACTTTGCGAGATGGTGGGGTAACTAGAAAGTCTTTTCCATGATACCTCTACCTAACAAAGTTTTGAGACGTAATTATTTCATCACTTATCAACCAGGATTAATAAGTTGCATTTATCCACCGGCTTGATTTGTAAAGCGTCGCAGAGTGACGAATACAACAAGTAATCATGCAAGCCACAACAGCCATTGGAAATCTCCGTTATCGTTAGAAATCAGTATTACACCACATTCTGTTTAGGTTCTGAACGGTAAGGCCGGTTAAACACGACTTACTAAAAAGCGATGCACCAGCTTAAATAATCCAATATGGCTTGGTTTCTCATCGTGCTGAACTTCCCTACTATGTCGGTTTGATCCTTCATGACAGGAACTAAGGCAACAGAAAATCCATTCAGTCGCGATTAAGCTTCCATCAGCTTCCAGGTCTCATAAGTATGTAAAGTTGAGTTCGGCTCGACTTGACAAAAGATTAACATAGCCGCTAACTGCCGATCAGCTTGTGCCTCTCATTACTTCGAGTGAATCTGTCACGTTCTGCTGTTCCATTTTACAATTAGTATAAGATGGCTCCAGCAATCCAGGGACGGAAGATAGTGATTACTGGCGGTAGCGGCCAGCTTGGGAAGCCGACTATCGACGCCCTCGTCGAATTGGGCGCCCATACTATTACCGCTATTCAGCGACCTGAAGCTGCCAGCACGTTTCCTGTTGGTATTACTGTCAAAAAGGGCAACCTTAGGGACGAAGCTTTCCTCACTGAGGTGCTCAAAGGCCAAGATGTCCTCGTCTTAATGCCGCCTCTAGCTCAACTCGTAGAGCTTCAGGAGCCTGCCATCCGCGCGGCTGCTAATGCTGGCGTACCCTATATTCTACCATCTGAGTTCGGCCCCGACCCCTTTGCCGTCCAGCTAGTAGAGGAGAACGAGCTACTGATAGCGAAGAAACGCATTCGAGATTTGATTGAAAGTATCGGTGTCAGCAGTTGGATATCTATCGCCGTCGGCCCGTGGCTCGATGCAGGTCTTAATCAGGGCTTATGGGGTATTGAACCAAAAACTCGCAAGGCAACGATGTGGCGAGGCGCTGATGCCAAGGTCAATACGGCGACTATCTCACATACTGCCGAAGCAGTTGCTGCAGTGCTGAGCTTGCCGGAGGCTGAATTGGCCAAGTATAAAAACAAAGCCGTATATACGCCGTCGTTCCACTTAACGCAGCGAGAGATCCTAGACGCGGTTCAGCGCGCAACAGGGACGACAGACGCGGACTGGGACATTAAGACGCGAGATGTTAACGAAGTAGCTAGAGAGTATGAGGATAAGATCAGTCAGGGCGACGGTGTGGCGCCTTTTGTCAAATTCTTTATCACACATTTCCTTGAGGGCCATGGCGGCGACTTCAATCACAAGGTCCATTCGACGGAGTTGGAGAAACTGGAGCAGTTAGGACTGCACAAGGAGGACCTAGTACAGGCTATTAGGGTGGCCCTGCAGTAAGTTAAATAGAATTCTACGAGATGGCAGATAACATGGTCCATCCCTTGTGAAATGATAGTAATGTATTATTGTACTAAACCACAGGTTTATATAATTTTTAGAGATGTCTTTAAATATCTTCTTTTAAATAATAATATAGGGAAAATAATATTATAGACTAAGTATACCAGGAAGTCTCAATAAGTTATAAACTATTTTTATTCCTAGTTACTATTATATTTATTAGCTAAGCCGGTAATGTTTAACTAGTATAAGAGTATAGAGTACTAGGTGAAAGGCAAAATACGTCTACATATCTCACGACCAAGTCGAACTCTCTCTGCAGCAGCTCCACCTCGTCCCTCAAGGACAGCCTTGTTTTCTATCGCTCGTCTAGCCAGGAAAGGCAGACACTCCTTCAAGTCGCCGTAGCTCATTGACTTGACCACAAGCGGCAAGCCTCCTTCCGCTTCTATCGAACCAGTAATCTTGTTGGTGAGGTCATCCTTCATTCCTGTACACAAGTTAGTCAGATGCGTTATCGTCACGGCTTCGCAGAAATGACAACTTGCCGTACAACTGGGCAAATGCGAAACTGCCGGCTATTTCCTTGGACACCACTAGCTTTCCGTTCTCATCGTTTCGCCGAGCCAATCCATGCTTTTGTAGTAGGTCCAGCCCGAGACCGACGCTGATGGAGTTGTGGGTAGCGAAAACGGCGCTGAGCTTAGAATGACCTGTTTCTCGCACCTGTTGAGCAATAGTGGCCACAGTCTTCTCGATACCATAGTTAAAGCTTGCATCAATCTCTTCCTTGGTTGGCCATACGGGGCTGTGTCCTTGTTTACCATCTGTCTTACACCGCTCAGCCTCTGTTACCATGTATGCTCCTCGGATCTGTTTGAAGAGCAGTTTGTAGCCACGCTCTTCAGCACGGGCGATCTGCTGGTCGAGGAGCTGGGGGTATCGGCGAAGGTAAGCTTGGAACGAGGCGATGCAGGTGGCGGGGCCATTCAAGGTGTTGTACTTTTGCATGAGCTCGTCTGTGAGACTGTCGATGACGGGCTGGTACCAAGACTGCTCAGCATCGATAACAAAGCCAATGCTGCTGCCAAACTTTCTAGTATCTTAAATACGGGATCTTGGGAGTGTTAAGTTGTTTATTAACCACGGCGTGAACCATGTATATGAACGAACATCTTATGAAGTAAAAGTTGAAACTACTTATCGTTATTAAGCTACTAATGATGCGCGCGAGCCTAGGAAATCATCCTTACATACAGATTTGCTTGCTTGCTGATCCAGAGCTTAGCTCTGACGGCAATATGGCCTCCACGGGCTCCAACGGAGATCAATTGAAATTGCCTGCTAACCGCCCAAACTGACTTTGTGTCTCATGACCGTTGGGACAACATGGGAGAGCAATCGGGATCGAAGAGGATGGTGCCAAATGCATGCGGGGAAACCTTGATTCACGCGGAGCCTATATCCGAATTTAATGCCAGATCATCCGAGTTCTCGGACCGGATGCTAGCGCCGTTTTGACTTCCTTGTCTCCAGTTATATTGCCAGTCTGGCCCGAGGTCACCAGTAGAAACAATGTACCATCCGTGCTATTTAGACAAGGTTAATAGCAAGACCACTTCAAAAGTCACAGCCAGTTTGTAGTGGATTCAGCTCTTATACTTTATCATCACAGCAAGAAGGTCAGACAGTACGGACAATGTCTACTTTTCCTTACCCCGAGCCAGCTAACGCTGGAGATGTGAGTTCCCTCTATTAGCTTGTGCTTTTACGATACCATCGCTGACAGATCTCTCGTTCAGCTTTCATATGCACCAGCCTCCGAGGAGCGCAGGCTCTTGAAGGAAGCCCTAGCCGAAGCGGAAAAGAGCGTCTTTAAAATTCCAACTATCGTCAATGGCGAGAGAATCTACTCCGGCCGTAAGAGCTACCAAGTCAACCCTTGGAACCGAAGGGCTCCTTTGTCAGAGTACCACGAAGCCGACCAAGAAACCGTTGAGAAGGCCATCGCTGGATCCCTTGCAGCTAGGAAAAAATGAAGCAGCCTGCCCTTCAGCCAGCGAGCAGCCGTTTACAAGCGCGCGGCCCAACTTGTCGAGGGCAAATACCGATGGAAGATTATGGCTGCTACCATGATCGGGCAAGGCAAGACGTGCGGACAGGCTGAGGGTGATTGCATTGCTGAAGTTATCGACACCCTCAACTTTCACGTTTATTTTTGTCACCAGCTCTACCAGCAACAGCCTCCCAAACAAACCGACTCAGCATACAGTAGCCTGGACTACCGGCCTCTAGAGGGCTTTATACTTGCTATCTCACCATTCAACTTCACCGCCCTTGGCGCACACATTGCTTTCACGCCGGCCATCCTGGACAATGTGATACTCTGGAAGCCGTCTCCTATGGCAGTCTTGTCTAACTACCTTCTCTACCAGATTTTCGAGGAGGCTGGGCTTCCTAGCGGTGTTGTCCAGTTTTTACCAGTAGCAGATCCTAAGATTGTGGTTGAGCCCGCGCTCGCTAGCCGGGACTTCTCTGGACTTCACTACACCGGCTCCTCAGCCGTCTTGAGAAGCTTGACCTCCCAAATTGGCACTAACACCGCTACTTACAAGACGTTCCCCCGCATCGTGGGAGAGAGCGGTGGCAAGAACTTTCACCTTGTCCACAATTCTTTTGACGATGTTGACTGGCTAGCCTCGGCCGCTGTCCGGTCGGCTTATGAGTTCCAGGGTCAAAAGTGCAGTGCCTTGTCACGCCTTTTCGTTCCCGAATCACTTTGGGAGAAGGGCGACTTGAAGAAGTCCTTGCTGAGAGAAGCCGCCAAGTTCACACACGGTGACGATATTAAACAAATCCATCACCCCTTAGGCCCCATCGTTTCTGAGGCAGCGTTCAACCGCTTTGGTGAATTCATTCAGCAGGCGAAAAAGGAAGGCCATGAGCTCATCTACGGCGGCAGGCAGGACGGCAGTAAGGGGTTCTTCCTCCAGCCTGCCATCTTCGAAGTCAACCCGTCCGACCAAAGCGGTGAGAGCGATCTCATGACCAAGGAGATATTCGGCCCTTTGTTTGCTGTCCAAACCTACGACGATGCCTCGCCAACTGGCTTTGAGGATGTCTGTGACCTTATTGATAGGACCACTGAGTATGGACTGGCAGGCGCCGTATTTTCCCGTGATAGATATGCTGTTCAAATCGCCTCCGACAGACTCAGGGACTCGGTCGGCATGCTTGTCATCAATGACAAGTGTACGGGAGCCGTCATCGGTGCCAACCCCTTTGGAGGTGCTCGATCTTCGGGCACAAACGAGTAAGTGCTGTCACTGAATTACTTTTGCTCGCTCCCCGGAATAGCGACTAACCTTCATTCTAGCAAAGCCAACTCGGTCAACGTGCTGCTCCGGTTCTCGAGCATTCGAGGAATCTTTCGTAACCGGCAGCACCACATTGAGTGCCTGCCATACCGCCGAGTAGTGGAAGACATCAAGCACTGTAAGATTCTAAGATCAATGGACCTCGTGAGCAATGAGTCAAAACTAGCGTATCGCAATTCGAGAGATTTGGCACTGAACTTGTACTTATGCGGCATTATGCATCTTGAGAGGCATAAAGCATACCTTTATAGAGCTAGTACTAGATATAATTGAATCCTACATGCCAAATAGTTTACCATCTCAATCACATCTAATTCGGCCTTGCCTTCATGTCTTTTGCTGCGAACATGGTTCTCAATTTTGAAGAGCGTTTTTCTCGACAAGATGGAAAGTATGTGACCTAAGCAATCACATATCTCGTTAAACCTCAGCGAATATTATAGCCAAGCAAGCAGTAAACTCTATCACTCACACCATAGAGCGTCACAATATTGCCTAAGATCAACCAGGTCTTAAATAATCGCCGTATATCGAAACAAGTTGCAGTATTGCGAAAGAGCACAAGGACGCATATTTGCAGACAATGACTCTTCAATCTGAGAACTCAAAGTAAATCGTAGCTGCTCCTGATTTTATCATCATGATGTCAGTTTCCCATAATATCTTGGCTTCACAGAGAGCTCGTATCAAGGATGTTGATTCTGAGGTCAATAGGGATCTATTCCCAATTTAGCTAAGTATTGCTCTCCCTTAACAAAGAAACATCGATATCTAGAGTCAACGCGTATCCCTATCGTCGACGGCACTGGTTCCGAGTCACTGCAGCTTCATAATCAACGGATAGTGGTTCCGCAGTCTCGGGCCGGACTTTGTCAGCATTATGCAGGTGGGGGAAGTGACGGATAGCCGACTCCGGAATATATTGATAAATTCAATATCATCAGGCTGTTTTCTGTCTCAAACACTCGTTGTAACTGCTACCTATAGACGTCCAAGAGCAAATACCAGACCACCGTCAGCACCATGACTAACTCGAAGTCTCTAACAGTAGCCCTGCTCGGCTGCGGCAAGTCTCCCCATGTCACGGCCTAAATACAACTTGCTGACGTAGTCCTCAAGGCAACCTTGGCGGTGCTCTTACCGCAGGTCTCCTTGCGCCTATTACGAACACCAACGCCTACTCCATAGAGCGTCTTATCACCACCGTCGGTACCAAGGTTTCTAAGCAGCGAGTCGAAAAAGAGCTGTCAGAGCACTCATCAAAGCTTGAAGTGCTCCTCGCAAAGGATAATGTCCGCGCTGTCGAGCAAGCTGATGTGGTCATCCTGGCCTTCAAGCCCGTTAAGAGAGAGGAGGTCTTTGCCGCTCCCGGCATCAAGGAGGCCTTGCGGGGAAAGTTGGTCATTAGTATTATGGCAGGTGTTTCAATCAAGGAGCTTAACCGACTGGCACTTGAACAGGGGGACCCTATTCCAGTTCAGGCTGTCCGTGCCATGCCCAACATGGCCGCTAAGATTCGCCAGGCTGTGACTCTGTATACGGTCAGCGAGGCATCATTCTCTGATAAAAACAAGGATCTTACAGCTTGGGTATTTAGCCAGGTAGGAGAGGCCCAGCAAATTCCCGAGACCAACTTCGACATATCTGCTGTGTTGGTCGGTTGTGCAGGTTCGCTGCTCTTGCTGGCTGTGGACGGTCTGCTCGACGCCGCTGTTGCCGAAGGCGTGAAGCGACCAGAAGCCACCAAGATGGTTGTTAGCAGCGCGATCGGAATGTTGGGATTAGTCCCTGCTGGAAATCACCCAAGTGTGCTACGGGAGAATATTGCTTCACCAGGAGGATGTTCGATCAGGGCGCTACTCGAGTTGGAGAAGCTTGGAGTTAGATCAGCATACACCACTGCAATCCTTACTGCAGCCGAGAAGTCGAAGGGACTGTCAAAGTAGAGTTTACATGCTAAGTTTTACTCTATGCTAAGGAGTAGAACCTAAGGGTCAAGAATATATCCAAGCAAGCTACCCCGCTTAGTCTTATTAAAGGCTTAATTAGGGTTATTATAAGTACTTTCTAGTAGATTCAAAGTATTTTTGTAATCCGTTGCAAGCCCTGGTCCAGTACAGACTTAGGGTGTGCGATAACTATTCTAAACCAGCCGGACTCATCACTTCGATAGCTAACGCCTGAGGTAACATACACCTTTTTCTCCCAAAGTAATGCCGATATCTCATCATCAGTCATGGATTTACCCCTTTCCACTGTCGCTAGATTTACCATCAGAAACAAAGAAGCATTAGACTCTCGATAGGGAATGCCATGCTCTTGGAGAAATGTGGTGACATGACTGTAGCTCTCGGCAATGCGTGACTTATATAACGGTACGTTATAATAGCTATCTTATATCTGATATGGAATTAAAGAAGGGCTTATGGTTCTCTTTGAGACTGATTTGAACTGATTTGTATGGTATTTTGCAAAAAAGGCATCTTGCAGGGAACTGTTTATTAACTGCTTATACCAGTGCGATTGCTTAAGCAACATGGGGCAAGTGGCCTGTTACAGCGTTATGCTGGTTGAAGAGATAGGGTACTTCGTATTTCGATTTTAATGGAATTAGCATGTTTGGCACGGAACACGTAATGTAGAAACAGGCCCCATTTCTAGATCACTGTTGAGAGTCAAAATCAGGAACGGGCCTTGTTCTGATGCAGCATAAACTTTGCTAGAATAGAGACATATGTTTGGATGAAAACCGGGAACTGGCCCCGTTTCTGTATTGAATATATAAGTAGGAGTATCAAGCTAATAAGGCTGCGTGAGTCTGAGAAACCTAGGGGCCTCTGGGTATTGGTGAAGTTGCAGAGGCTCATATTTGGCTGCTCTTCGAAGATTCGGCACCGATTTCTTGGTAAACCTGGGACAAGGTTCGCATTTGTGCATAGAAAGGTAGTTTAGTGATCTACTACTTCTTAACGTAATAGAGTCTCGCCCGTCACAAGGTGCAACTTCTGACCCTATAACCCTTTTCTCAAGTGAAGGGCTCCTGGTATCCCGTGGCAAGGGCTTTTTAATAGGTACATCGCCGAGCTCCTTGACAGCATTCTTCCTTTCCATAGAGGTGTCTTGATAGGGTTCAGCGACATGTCGATGAAGTTGCTTGGTGACAGTGGTATTGGCGCAAGATATTCTCTGTGATTTGTGGGTTTTCCTATGGGGTCGTGACGAATGATGAAGGGATGAACCCCTTGGAGGAGGTACCATGGCAAGCTTTGGGAAGGGGGAGTAGTTTGCTGTAGTTCTTTGTGTAGTATTTGCGAGGTTCCAAGTAGGAGGTGGAGGATCCTGTCTATTTCGGCCAATCTTATCTGGCACTTTATGAGGTCGAGCTTGTGTCGGGATTTCAGGAAGCGGCTTGTTTGGGGGTGGTGGTAATGGCGGCCCCAGCAATTCAAGTTTGGTAGGGAACAGAAAGGCAGGGTGTTGCTTTTTGAGGCAGGGATTAATGCTTTCGTTGGTTTCCTCAAGGCCAGGCTTGGGGTTTTCCCAGATCATAGCGGAGGGTTGGTGGTACTGGTAGGCCTCTTCGTGGGGCCTAACGGGTTCGGTTTGGTCATCAATAGTCCCAGATGCGGATCCATTAGAGCTACCTGACCCCAGGACTTTGTATCTAGAGCATTGGCAGTCGCACTTCTGCGAGCTACCCTCCCTATGTAGGCTTGTAGTGCGGTCCTTTTGGAGATACTTGCGAACCCACTTGAGGCTCAACAATCCGCTTAGCTGGTTGGTGATGCTGGTCATATTAGGAGGACGAAGAATATTCAAGTGCAATTAAGTAGCAAGCAGAAAGACGACGACTAAGTTCTTCTAAGATAAACTGATCTGCTGAGTTATTTGCACGCGGACTGGGCAGATATATGTGTTTCTGACGTGTATCAAGAAGAACCCCTCTTCGAGAGTAAGGCATGGAAAGGGGTATTCTCACTTGAAGGGGCTGATACATCACAACCAACCCTCCTGTCTCAAAAGCAGATGTGGTCTAACTATTTGCTTCTCCGGGGCTTAGGTCCAGAATCTGGAGTTCCGTTTGCGGACATTAACGTCGAGGCCGACTCCCCGGAATCCCTTGTATCGTCATAGCTTGCACTTTTATGCTGAATGTTTCAAGCCTCACATATATCAGTCAAGCCTCGCAGTTAAGGAATACCAATCATTCACATATCCTTCGGCGTACTCAAGCATTACTGACCCGACACGTAGTCCAAAGGCCCACCGCTCATGTGATATATTGACTTATTTGCCAAAGACTGGCTTATGCAGTACTAAGATGGCATGATCTGCGTACGTCCAAGTTTGGTATTGGCCGCCATTCAGGAGGGGCTAGAGCAACCGTTATTTAGTTCACAGTTGGGTCGGCGCTCAGGGCCAGTCCGCACGGTCTGCACGGTCCTCGAGATCGGTTTTCGTTTTAGGACGCATTTATCCTGAGACGTACATAATGCTGTACTACCACGCCCAGGGTCCGTCCATATGACTACAGTTTATTATACTCCTATAGTGAAGACATATTAAAGTCTATGTACAGGCAGCTTCAGAAGTTATAGTCTAGAATGGCATGAGATGAACGGGATTAGCTAAATTTGCTCTCTTCCTCTGCGTTCGAACCTTCGGCTCCTTGTATTGCGAGTCGGGGCACGCCACGATGTTAACCCACTGGCTAGCGACGGTGTCTAAACCTGGTCTGAGGCCAATTTGGGCCTAGTTCGACCCAATCTGGCGAAAACCCCACCCTTGTAACAATGGTTTGTGGCGGAAATGATGGGATGATGACGGAAAAGAGGTCTGATCATAAATGATGGCAGGGCCCAGAATACGTGGGTCTCCCAATTGTATCAAGACCTGGCGTTGTGGCACTAGCAAGAGCCCTCTTTGTATCGCCGCGATAATGCCTTTATCTGTTATAATCTTAATGGGAGTTGGCACTGCAGACTAAAATGGACGATTATGGTGGGCATACGAGCCAATGTTAGTTTTAATCGGGCAGAACCAACAATTTGGTTTGGTAACATGGAGAGCCCTGATAAGCACGGCCCCTTGCGTAGGGACTTCACACTTTTGGCTACAGTATGTGGTCTAGTGGCTTTTACGACATAAGACCATCTGAGTGTTTAAATGGCCTAGTCGGCAAATGCCGTTATGCGCCCCAATTGTATTATTATCTTCATGTAGCTCACGCGCAGTCTTAAAATCGCAATGCAACCACACGAAGCGGGAAGGTCAAACTGTCGCTTGGCCCAAGCTCATGGGATTTGAGAACTTGACCATTTCTGCATCCAACAACTAGTCAGGGGCTTCGATTTACTATCCCAACTGATAGTCAGCCATCCATTTTCTCAGAGTATTTTTTCCCCCACTCTACTTCCCGATCCGAATCCATGCATGTGTGAGCATGTGTGGGCATGTGTGCGTGCGTGCTCATTCCTTAATCCACTCACCTCCAGGCTGGTCACCTGGAAGTACAACGTAAAGCGCCAAGCGAGAGAAGAGAAAAATAAGAAGAGGAGAAAACTGACAACTGAGAGATTTTAGCGATGGTTTATTTCTTATGTATATTTTCTAAAAAGAGGCGAATATCATTTTAGTGAAGGCGAGTGAACTCGCATTTCTTATTACTATAAACAATCACAAGTCGGCTTCGTATACTACCAGAATACCAGCGCACTACATAGTTGCCATGGTCTTTTATAGGTTATTTATTTAACCCCCTCGAGTTGCGTAGAAATAATAGCGTTAGCAACCTATCTGGACGCATTCGTGTGATGCGCGAAAAGATGCTGCTTCTGCCATAAACTCGGCGACAGTGACGATCTATTTCTATTTGGAGTAAAAATTGCGAACGGCTTACGGCTTACGGCTTACGGCTTACGGATGATACGTGCCGTTTTGACCAGACAGGCGGGCGCTAACGCGGACACCATCAAGTAGTTAAAACCTTATGTTGAGCAAATCAGGGCCACGCTTCCTCGTAACCTGGAAAGGTCCATGAGCCAGGGAGTTCTTCAAGCCAATTAATTGGTCTGTGTAACATGGCAGAAGCATGGTTCTTGGCATGATCAATTTCTAATTGGACAGAAGCCATCCGATTAATGTTGTCTCTTGAAGATCACCCTACTGCGGAGTCAGCTCAGTTCTTCCCACCTGTCGAGGTAACTAGCGATGTACAATATTTGAACCAACAGGGCATTGGCTGAAGGCATCAGTTGTGGCGCACGAATGTGAATGCAGCCTCAAAAATAATAAGGCTAGGGCCTATCCCAGATACCCAGAGTGCAACGGTCGCCCCTAACCACTGCGCCAGTGGGCAAAGGAGTGGGCTGATAATCGCTATTGTAGCAATTATATTGGGGCCTACAACTGCTTATAGGAGCTTACGGTGAACCTAGCCGTAATGTAGAGAGGCTGTCAACGTATGCGAAATTGAGGAATATCGACAACTGGGAACAGTGGCAGGTTGTCGATCGATGCACGATTGTAATTTTTGCTTCTGAGAAAAGAGGAAGGTCCAAAATAGCCTACCCTTCAAGACTCCTGACTAACTCCGGACGGCATTGCACAAGCCAATTTACCGATAGGTTGGTAATCCTTAAACCCTGGTTGATATATGCATGCCGATCATAGAGCCTCAAGTCTTATCCATTACGAGTTAGCTCTAAACATCTTCCGAAGCCAATAAACTTGCAGACATGTTAGGTTGGCTCAAGCTCCGTCAGAAAAAGGAGGAGGATCGGATGGAATTCACAAGCTCGGCTTCCAAGATCTCTAGTAACAGTCCAGTATCGCATTCTGGCGATAATAGTTAATAGGTCACAGATGCTGCTATTTGCTGCCCTATCCCTTTAATTATATAGCAACTCCAGATAGGCCATACCTTCCTTTGTTATCTCACTTTCACCTTATATAGTTAGCAAAAGGTGGCCTTGTCCAAGCCTTATTCCTTAATACATATATTCACATAAAACGCTTTGATTTGCGCTCTGCAGAGCTGCAAGCCGCAACGATGGCTTTGTTTATAATAAAGCTGTCTGCTGCTCTGAGCCACTTTATCTGGAGATCCACAACCCTGCCGATCGGAGCAAAAGAACCCCTGTAGCCCTCTTGTAAAACGGCTTTGTATTTGTGAACAGCCCCGTGTCGCCAGGAGTCAGGGGGACGGCTCAGATGCCACCATCTCCACGTAACGCCGCTACTGCTGCAGGGATAAAAGGACCCAGCGCACCTGGCCTGTTACGATCCCTGCGCTTACATCACGAATACCAGCCTTTTTTCTCGCCATCACACCAACCAGGTCAAGACTGTTTAATCGAGTTGGATCTGGTTATACTTATTAAACCGGCGGCATTATGTAATCGAGATAGAATATATGATTCTATAAGAGGTTTAATATAAATAAGCCTTAGCTTAGGAAGATAATAATTATACAATTAAAAGGAGCCTTAAAAAAAGGGTAATCAGATATTAGAAATCAGGAGATAAATTAATTAAGCATAATTAGATCAAAGTCGGTTAAATAATATCCCTTTAACGGTCTCAAGTCGTTAGTCACGTACCGGGCCTGCAAAAATACCCCGCTTTTGGCTGTGACCTCAGATTTACGGATCGTATAGCTAAATAAAATTATCATGATTTCACAGCCAAAACCCAAGGCCTCAAAGTTCTTGAATTCTTGTTGACGATACCTCCCAAAGTAAGCTATCAAATTGACCCTTCCGAAGGGCGACAGCAGCAGCCGATTGACTGGGGCAAAAATTGCACTGCTTGTGTGGCCTGTAAGGGTATTCGTCGAGGCCAACGCCGTCGCGAAAGGCAGCCTCGAGACCCCCTAGGGCAGGGTCAACAGCAGAAAGGTCCCTCAGACCCGGTCCCGCTGTGAGCCATGTAAGGTTGCTCTTTGTAACTCAGCTAACTGCTGGTACTTCTATCACAGTTAATAATACAGCCAAATTGGAGTACATTTATTCCCCCAGTTTTATCACGATCTTCGGCGTAGGAAAATCACCCAATTGGCTCATCCTTCCTGTCGGTACGGACTGACGCCTTGAGACCGTCAAAGGCATAATTGGCTTAGATGATATATTTCTGGGGAAACAGTTGGTCTGGAATACCTATTTAGGCTTAATGTAGTCTATCACTGCTTAAACGAGCCAATGAGAAAGCTTTCAACTTTATAGCATAATGCACTAGCAGGGGAGGGCCATTTCCCAGTGCGATGACTTATCTATCTATCTATCTATGGGGCGCCCGTTTGCTTAAGCTAATTACTAATCCAAGACTTCTTTTTAAAGTATTCTCCTCCCGACATACCTTTCAGACTCCAAACTCAACTACTCAAGAGAGCATCCTGCAGACAAATATGTCTCTTAGAAAAACATCATGTATGGCCTGTGCCTCAGCCAAACGTCGTTGTGACCGTGGCGTTCCGGCATGTAATCGTTGCGCCCAGAAATGCTTGCCATGCGCATATCCATACCAGCGCTCATCGCAGTCAGCGCCAGTTGTTAGGTTACCGCCAAACGAACTCACATCGCACGATACGCCATTCCCGGGTCCCCTGGGGTCCTCGGAAACCACCCTTGAACAAGGGACTGTACAGGTTGCCGACCTTTTCGACTCTGGCTTCACATTGATGGATGACTCAATGACTTGGAATTGGGATCTTTCGAGTCCACAGGCTGCGGTCGATTTGCCTACGTCGGAACAATTATTCACTCTGGAATCCAACATGTTGACTGGTCTCCCTGAGCCTCTCTTCAATGGAATTAACAACAACCAGAACTTGAGAGTGGACGTGAGTGCGAGACCAGGTGACCCGCCGAGGCATCGCCGCAGAGCTTACTTTCGCCTTTGCCAACAAGACGTGCATAGGCCGCGGTACATTCCTGGTATTGACCCAACACTACAAACAAATGAGATTTGGCCTCGTGGGCGTGACACTAAAACCTGGCAATTCTGCGCGAGGGAACTTCTTTCTTTTGTTAATGCATTTGCGACGACCACAACAAATTCCTTCATCCTGCAGCCAGTCGCTTCGCCCAACAGCAATAACCACACTGAACTTCATTTCTCGCTTCAAAGAGCCCTTGGTGTTTGTGCCACTGCCTGTACTCTGACTGACTCGACTCGGAGTATCCTCGACCAGATGCTTGAAACCGAGATGCAACATCTGGTAAGTGGATTTGGATTACATAACGTTTTGGGTCATTCCGCGACCCTGTCGGCTTTTCGTCAAGATCTTGCTCGGTTACAGGCTATGGTGCTTTACCAAATCACCACACTCTTTAGTACTAGTGCCAGACAGCAGTTTCTTGCTAAGAAATATGAACCATTGGTGGCTTCTTGGTCAAGAGAGTTGCTACTTCGGATTCAAGTTTTGGAACTTCAGAAAAAAGAAACCCTCTCGTCACCTTTTCTGCCAATCGAACTACTCCACCCTTCTGCTACCGATCTAGAAGCTTACCCTAATGAGCGACCTATCAGAGAATCACTAGAGAACTCGGCACCTCTCCTACTGCATGACAAACCGCTGCACAATAGTGAGATTGATAGTGCATACAGAACGATTCTTATCTCGTATCTGGCTCGATCCGTTCATTCTGCGCTGATAAGCCAAACCTGCACGCTGCTGGCGGAACTTGGATCTTTACCAGTGTTCATCCATTCAAATGAACCAGTCAGCGACATTTCTTATGATGAGAGTCAACAAGCATTTTGGAGCGAACTGCGACGAAGTGCGGAGGCACAGGAGTTGAACAGGCAGAACAAAACAATTTCGTATAATGAATTCGCTGACCGTTGGAGCCAGCAGAAGGAATTGTTGGGGCTAAATGAACGTGATCGATTTGTTGTGCTGCTGTTAGCTGCCTGCAAGGGTGTTGACACCATCAACGGTCAAGCCTAAATGTCTCGTCATTACATCAAGTAGCTCTTGCAGAGGCAAGCGAGAACGAAGATACGTGGAGCAAATAACATTAGCGAGTCAGCTAATCCATTTCCACGACCTAAGCAAGTCATGTATCTTGGTGATAACTGGTGGTTCTATGTTACTTACGTTTCGCTTTTATAAATGCAGTTCTACATATTAGCCCATTGAACTATCCAAGACGACATTCAATCATGTGATGTAAGGAAGCATGTTAAAACATCCTGTTAAGCGATGTGATGCCTACTCTTCTATGAATGCCATTTGACAGAGACTATTTAGTATTCCATGATTTCTATAGCTTTGGCCGTATCAACCAAGCCAACAACTCCGAGATCGTCCTTTGTGAGAACTCCATTCTCACCTGAGTAGCTTCTGTCGCCAACAAGACCAAAGTATGTAAAGTTAGCTTCCATCACCTCCCCCCATTTAGGCCACAGCCTGTGATAGGTTTGTTTATCAACCATCACGTACTCTGCTTCCTTCTGCTTGGAAGACGCCCATAGAGAGAGAAGCTTTCCAGTACTCATCACATCTGTCACTGCGAGGACAAATTTGCCCGGGAGAGTCTTCGTGGGTTGTTCCAAGATAGCATGAACAAAGAGGCCAACGTTTGTCCTTGCGTCGCCAACCAAGTTAAGTGGTACCGATGATGGAGCGGGGAGAAGCTGAACGTGCTTGTTCGGTAGAGCAGAGGTGACCGGGAAAGGTTTGAAAAAAGGATATTGCAAGTTTGAAGCATAGAATCCGACCCAGAGGAAGGTCGTTTTGCGTAACAACTCCGGCTGAGACTTGATGTACCTATCGACCTTGTTCTTGCCTACGAAGTGAGGCACGAATGATTTGCCCTCACTCACTTGGGATGCGTTTGGAAGAGTTGACCAGATGAAGTGCTCAAGGGTAGAAGTCGCAATAGCAGCTCTGGCTAGGTTGATACCCTGCGTCGCCTCTTCCTCAACCGCAGCGTCCGCGCTGAGGGTTGGGAAATTTTGGAAGAAATTGGTGGCGGCAAAGATGGCGAAAGACCCAGAAAATGCAGTTTTCAAGGAAGAAATATCATACAAATCGGCTTCAACAACCTCCACTCCTTTGTCAAGGAGTGATTTGGCTGCAGCACCTGTCTTGTCTCTGGTGATGGCTCTCACGCTATAAGCATCGTCATTGAGAAGTGCTTCAACCACAGAGCCGCCCTGAATGCCGGTGGCACCAATAACTGAGATCAGCATTGGCATGGTGATATGAATATATTCCGGTGGTGAAGGCTTGTTTGAAGCGTGTAGCTGGCGTTGTGTTGATGCTGAGTAGCCCGTCTATCGCGGAACTGTGCCTTTTATCTTTGGGGGGCTTTACAGCCAGACATGAATAATTGCATTCATAAGTATATGCTTACGTGGGCCTCGAGATCATGGGTTGTCATGTACCAGCGCAATTAGTGACATTGTTAATTCAGGCAAGGTTGACCATGACCCGGTTGACCCGCACAAGTCCGCAAAGGGCGGAAACCCCACTCCAGTCCGCGTGTGGCTCTGCGTGATCCACTCTTCTCCGTATCACATTCTCAACTTCAGCGGGGTCCAGGACCGTCTGCCGGACTGTTCGGCTTCTAATGATCCGTACAACAGTACGGTATTTGCACCATCGCAGAAAGTTCCCCGGCTCATTGGCATTGGTGATGGCGTAATTTAATTAAGCACTCGGCAGTGATCATCCCAAGTCCGCAAACAAGGCGGAAGGTGTTTGGGCTAGACCACCGGAACACCTTATACCTGGACACTGCGCGGCTAGGCAGGCTTACAAACCGCCGGCTGATGAAAGTGATGTTGTGGTAGTCAAACAAGGCTCAGAAATATCAATCAACGTGACCTACCGGGCCTATCGTGCCGGTACAGCGGAGAGGGATGGAGTCATAGTTCGGCCTGAAATTCGCCCGTGAAATCCACTTCCCAGTAGGTTTTCTCCCATCAAGACTAAGATAAGAGCTAGTTATGTTGATATCGGAGAAGTATTTGAGAGAAGTAAGTCAGTCATAAATGCAATCTCCAACCAATTCCCGACTTCTTTCACGCCACCATTTCTCTGCTTGACTTGCAATCCTCTCTTGGCGCTATCCTTGAAATATGGCTCCTATTAGTGTTGGTTCTTTGGTTTATGGGTACCAAGCCATCGATATTATCGCGTCTTGAGACCTTATTAGCTCTGGAAGCAAGTCTCTCGTTCAGAGTTTGAGAAAATACGCTCCGATAAACGATAACGTCATTGCAAACACACCAGATTTCGCCTTGGCTTAAATCTAGATCCTGTGCATCTTATCGCTGATATTGCTATTATGCCTAGCTGCACCGTTGACAATGCGCCTGAACTTGGTATCCGGATATTCGGCAGGCCTGGCCCTGCAGGGTTCAGGCTTGACCCAAAGTTTGCTGAATACATTCGGCACCATGTGGCAGTCGGAAAGCTGCATTTCACCAACTGCACCAGCGCTTTCGTAGCCGCAAAAGCAGGTGTTCTAAATGGCAGGGCGGCAACAGTCAATCACGTTAAATACAAAGAGGTAAAGAAGCGACAACCTTCGGTAAACTAGACGAGATACTAAATGGGTGGTTAATAGCAATATTTGGACAGCGAGCAGAGCTATTGCTGGCATAGACATGGTTGCGCATTGGATAAAGGAAAAGTATAGTACAGAACTTTTTACTGCAGCTGCTATGGGCCTTAAATATGAACCGAGGAACAGCGAGGGGATACTAGACATCATTCCTAAGAGGTATGACCCTTCTGGAAAGCAGATCTCTATGTATGTCTTTAAATATTACGAATCTTACTAGCCGTATCATCTCGGTTAGAGGCATCAGGTTAAGAAAGGGGCAATTAACTAGGAATTTCTTTATCTGTCGACTTAGTTTCTGTGAATATTAGGTTTAGTTTCCTTCCTTTAATATTATCTTTTAAGGCGTCATGGCCCTCCAATTGTTAGACAGGTGCTAGGCTTTTGCATGCAAGCAGGGATACTTTAAGATTACAAACTGAAATGGTAGGACCCTCAAGGGCCAGATTTTTCAGATATCACAATATAAACACGCAAGTCTGCAGCAATGGACCAAGTATATATAATATCTAACACCAACTAGTGCCTTGCCCCTGTATTATATAGGTAGAAGTAGAGCACCCGGAAGTTGTATCTGGCAAAAATTAGTAAAACCCCTAATATATATAATAAGTAAGTAATTAACTTCTTATAACCTTATAATTCTCTACCCCTATAAAAATATTCTCTAAGATATAATTTAAATTAATTTAATTTAAATTATATCTGAGAGAATATTTTTATATATATTCTTTTTGGGGTTATAAGTTAGCCTTAAAAGATATATCTAAGTATTTATTATAATTTATAAGGTAAAAGTATAATATATAAACCACTATGCAAAAAGGTCTGTTATTTTCCTTATATCTTAAAAGCTTTATAGTTATAATATAAATTTAATTTCTTATATAATTATATTAAATATTATAAAAAAGAGTTTAATAGATTTTAAAATATTATTTATATAATTAAGTATTTATAAATAAATTTTAAATAAGTTTAGAGTTAAAGTTAAGTTATTAAAATATTTTAAAAAGTAACTATTAAGGTAGAAATCGAATAGGCACTGCAGGCAGGCCAGGCTCTATTGACAAGACGTAGGTCAAAGAGCTACGTTCTAAGGATCCTCTGTTAAACATTACGTGCATTCGGTCCATTGATTCAGATTGGTATATTAATGTCTTCTGTTCAATTCAGCCCCTTAGAGATTTACCGTTTCGGTTGTAATAATGTATCGCTGCTTGCACGTGACACCAAGTGCCCGTTCAACACATGCTAGCTATTCGGAAATGCCATCATTCCTGGCGAATTTTGCCATCACAATGACAACGAAATCCGCTCGATGGCGTCGAGACATTAGTTATTCACATTTCCTTTCTTCAGATAAAATTACAGGTTTGTCCATGCAGCATGGCTGCATTTCTCTGACATTGCCCTGTAAGCTGCTTCGTATCGATTAGAGAAAAGAAAGCGTGGCGCCGGACGCGGAAACTTGAGCCTTATGATATATTCTACAAATTTCGGAACTGTGGTTGATTGGTGCTGTTTGTTGCTTGGTCTCTCACGCCATCCTCACCACATGGCCAATTCCCCTTCTTCCAACGCCCTCCACCTAGCTCAAATTTTTGGATCCCCAGTTCACGCCTAAAGTTGACATAGGCGGTTGGGACGGCCAGCCTTACCGGAGCTGGCACCGATAGCATAAGCCTGAGACATACTTTAAATTTTCGTTGAGGCTTGCATGGTACTTAGGGACTGACCATAAGTTCTACAGACCCTGTGGCGATCCTAATGTAACGAGACCGGGAACTTCCGTGGTAGCGGGATATGAACAAGACCTCAGACCTAAACACTAAGTTAAATAGATTATAAAGAATTTTTGACTGGACCTATATATATTTAAATAGTAGTAATAATTATATATATTAAAAGAGATATTATAAAGACCTGGTGAAGAAACCAGTCGTATAAACCAAGACTGAGCGCCGGAGAAGTTGGATTCTCTCTACCAACATCACCAACCTCGTCATTACACTGTATGCGTCATTGTACGTGGCCCACACAACTGTCGCTTCCCCTCCAGCATCAAGGTATAAGGCATTGACCAAAAAAATATGGATACATCCAACAACAACCTCCAGGGTTCAGAAATAATCTCGAATGCATTTCAACTGTTTCCGATCCCTGTTTCTATTCCACCAACTTCCAGCCACTATCACAATCACAAACAATTACAAACACAGCCCTCCGTGGCTGACCCTTGCTGACGGCTTATGTGCGTGTTCGAAAAGAGACAGCCAGTTTCACCATACATCATAATTCGGTCCGTGCACTCAGAGTCGAAGGTGTGCGGATGGACGATCGACGTTGAGCGGCTCTGCATTAGTATTAGTACATGCTGATGTCTCTAATCCACCCTTAATCAACAGTATCGGAGATAGAACCCTGGTCCCCGTATACTGCGTTGGATCATCATGATGTGTTATTGGGGAGCTTTCGTTATTTTATTCTGATCGCCTCGCCCAGCCGCTTGATAATCTTGAATTCTCATGCAGACCACTGGGTTTTAGCCAGGCCAGTCACCAAGCCCACAGAAGCAATTACTACGAATCTAGCGAGTGACTGAGTCGATAACAACCCAAGTCCGGGTCATTGAACCCTCTCCTACGCACCTCCCCGCCCAAAAAAGAGTATCAGAAAGTTCCAAGTGGCGGAACAACACAGTTCATAATACAAGAGCCATGGCCTTTGCAGATGTCGCAGAAGACGCTGACTACTTGAGGACGCCTTCATTCTTTGGATATAATGAGCTTGGAGTGGAGCAACCCTGCTTTGAACATGCACGGGAAGATATACCAGGTGGCCTACTTCCATGGGATTGGGTTGCTTCCTCTTCTGGATTTGTCACCACGAACTCCACGGGCCTTCAAGGCTCGGATGTCTCAACGCCAGACTTCAGTCAGCCCAGGAATACTGAAATTCCTAACAGCCTCTTGAACCAAACTAGCCTTGGTAGTATGCAACCATCATTCGCATCATATACAGCCCAGCAGTCTTCCGAGTTCATTTATCCCATACAAGAGACTCCTATGGCCGAGAACATTATACCAAACTTTAGCCAAAGCTACAACAGCCAAGGAAATCTAGATTCCTTCAAACAGTCAGATCTAAACCGTGCTCACTCGGCGCTGGAGTCGAACAAGAAGGCAGCACGTGGGAGAAGGCCCAGACACAGACAGCCTCTTTGCGACACAAAGAGTCCACGAGAAAGGGAAACACAGTTAAATAATGCTGGGTATAGATGGCCTCTGAGCGCTCCGGAACGAAACCGACACGCTGCTGCCAAGTGTCGTGCTCGGAAGCAGAATCAAGAAAATGCTTTGGCCACTGAGGTGGAAATATTGGAAGGTCGGCATCAGCAACTCTCTTCTTGCTATAACGACCTCATTGAGCAAGTTTACCACCTCAAGTCAGAGATTTTGAGGCATAGCAACTGCAACTGCGCTCTTATTCAACAATATATTAGGAGTGAAGCACCCAAATCAGTGGATGTCCCGATGATGAAAACGTCTTCATCCAGCGACACGGCCACCACAATCCCATGGGGTGATGCCCTTGGTGGCAACCATAATTCACAAGGAGGGTTAATGGAGCTAAACAGTCTAACACGGGGCTATACCATGTTATCGGGCGTATCATGGCTTTGACATCATTCTTGTCCAAAACGCAAAGCAGGGCCTTGTGGTTTGTTGAACAGGGAATGCAGTATTTTTCTTGACGAAAAAATTTAAAGAGTGCATCTGTTGTCTTTGTCTAGGTAAGAAAACAAGAAGAAGAAAAACACGTATTTGGAGCTTTTTAGGCTTGGGCCTGTTTTCGGAGACAAGAATAAGAAACCTTGCAATACACGAAGAGGGTACTACTGTTTCACATGCTTGCCTGACGCCTTGATGGCTTTCCGGATGTGGCTGGATGCAGAATTAGCGTGTAGTTGCCCCTCTGGTTTGACACTTTCTGCAAAACTGCGTCACTTTGTTCCCCGCATTCCGATCCAATGGCTGATGAGAACTTGTTACCATGTCACCATCATAAGCGCATTGGTAAAAGCCTCCTCAAGTGGGGAAAAGCGGGAGGATTCTGATCGCGGAGAAAACAAGGCTAACAAATCGACGCGAACTCACATAGTTGCACTGATGTTATGCCTCTCATGTGCTAATAGACACCATCACCTTCTCACTAATCATTATTAGTAAATAAAATAGGGAAAGATCAAATTACTATAATATGCTAATTAATATAGGAACTTTAGGTACTGCTATAAGTAAGCTTGAGGGAAACACTTAAATATTATAGCATTGGCTAGGATTTTATTATAGCTGCCTCATAATGGGCTCTTCTCCAATGGTTGCGACTGTGTTAACGCGGTTGTTTGCATCTTTATTAAGGAGCTCATGTCCTTTGTAGCTAACAAATCCTTTGCCGTCCAAGTCAGCGTTTTCTATGAGACCGATTTGCCTATGGTATCCGCCTATTGCATTCGTCTATTGCCGGTTTAACATACCGTTCAGACCCTGTTTTTCTGTTAGCATAATGCAGCCCGGGCCTAAAAAGGCAAGGGCTACTATTTGAATTTTTAAAATATATATATATTTATTTATTATATACCCCTGCAAGTAGTAATACGCTAATAATAACACAGGGATTGTACTGTAATCGTCTACGGCATCACATCACCGCTGTGCTTGCCGGTGTTTACTGCTCGACAACCAAGAACGCCCGCCGGCTACCGGATCTCGTTAAGGTTGGCATATGCCCTGACAATCTCCACAAGCCTCGTCACATGTTGAACGGACTGGGGTAGGTGATCAGCGAGAATCGGCAAAATCCGAGGAGATACTCCCGCGTTTAAAAGTGGTTCGCTAATTAGCTTATCCATCAAGTACTACGTTGACGAGCAGCCATCCAAGCCACAACTAACCCACAGCCTGTAGCCACCAGTCAAACGCCGCAAGCACGGGGAGTTTTGCCAGTGCCGTCCGCTGTATGGAGCCCTGTAGCCCCGATCAATTTTTGACTGGGCACCTAACATCCCTGCCTTTCATTCATTGTTTTACAAACCAGAACCAAAAAGCATACCTGGATGTTATTCTCCAATGGTTATTTAAGTTTTATTCAGAAGAAGGAGGGGGAAATACGAATGCACAATGGAATAGAGCGATTGTTAGAACGCAAAGGATGGGGATGCAGCATCTCTTCGACGGAGGATTCTCGACCCTCGATGCTGTTGGTCTTAGCCACGTTTCACGAAGCAATACGAAGAGTCTAGACAGAGAAGCCAAGGCGTTTGCTAGTTGAGCCGTTGTATGTCGGTAACTTTTAAAATTGAACGGCCGTGTCAGTTAGCCAGTGCCGAGCTGTCATGGCATGTTAGCATGCGGTCTTGACCCGGCTTGGTGAACCTTAATGTTGATCCTCATTAAGCCTTTACTCCAGTGAATTGTGTGTTCAATGTACGGCCTTTCTCGGGTTGCAACTTGGGATGCATCTGGTATTAAATAATTCTCATTTCCACCTTATTCCCCAAAGTACATAGCCGCATATGAAACCCTCTCATCAAGGAAGTTAAAAGTCTCTTTACTCAGCATTTATCCACTCCAGATTCTTTCGAACGTTGCCAAGAACTTTTGGTTTCCATTACAGGGACTGAAAGGTGGGATTTCCCTGCCTGGGGAACTCGTGGATTCGGCTGCGGTATAACACCTCCCCACGCTATGCGAAATCCGCACTTGACGACGTTTCCTGCGGCTTCTCACTTGAACCTGTTTTGGTCAGTCTATCGTGTGAAACCAACATGGGTCTGAGCGATTCGGAGCGCCGGTATACCCCCTTGAACTCCCAAATATTTACTTCGGCATCACGATAGCGATTTTCATTATGACCTGCGCCAAAGCTGTGCAACAGTCATTTACCATTCACAAGAGAAGAACAGGGCCATTCTTTATCCTCTACACTTGGATTTAAGCGTTCTTATTCCCTTGGCCAGTTCGAGGTTAATGGTAAGCTCCTTATGAGTATGGACCCTACTCTCATACATTGGCACTTTCGTTCATTCGTTCATTCATTCATTCGTTCGTTTAGTTTAAAACGTTTATGTATGTTAAATTGTTTAACTGATCCAAAGTATCCTAGAACCATTTGAACGTTTAAACAATTTTTCAGCTCTGGCACTCGAAAGATCCTTCAAAATGTCAAGAACCGGAGGCCTTCGCTTAGGTCAAGGGCAAGGATCACAACCATTATGAATAGCTTCACGGTCAGCGTGGACGCTACGCCATACCCAGCGTCAGGTAACAGCCTGCTGCCTGTGAGATCGGCAGACTGAATACAGGCATAAGAGACCGACTCTCGTTGCTCTTTAGATAGAAGAGAGAGTCCTAAATCTACACTGATCTTTTGTTCAATGTCTGCATTCGTGTATCGGTGCTAGGTCGACATAAAACGTATTGATATCGGGTCTCAATTCATGATACCACGTTCAAAGTCTCGCCTTTTACCTACTAATATGTCATCTGACACATCGCCTATTATTGGTGCTACAGAAAATCCCCCAGATGTCAATGGATTGCCGTCAAACTTCCTCTCAATTATGGACATCACGCAGGACCGTTCAAATACACGCGGACGCAAGACTGGAGGTAAAACCATCTATACTTGCACTGTTTGTGGAAATAAACGATATCATCATAAGGCAAATGCTGCCAATCACGTCGGAAACAACCACCCCGTCGCATCCAGGTCCACCAGGTCGGTGTCGGACACCCAGCGCTCAATCTCTGCACATTTTCGCCTTATAGCAAGCGAGGACGCACTTCGAAATGCCTTCAACTAGCAAGCATATCAGGAAGCATTGATCAGCATACTCACGCGTCAGAGAGTGCCCTTTTCGGCTATTGATGGGACGAGTTTATACAACTCCCTCTCGCTTATAACCCATACATCAAAGACTCCCTCATTGCCTCACGGCGTACGATGGTCCGATACATTGCAGCAAACTATGATTTTTACACATCAATGGGTGAGGCAGAGGAAAGCCGTCCAGAAACCTTAATTGAAACTTCTGCGACATGTTTGATTTTCAGAATATGGCAGATTGGGACCTCGACTGCCTTGCACTCTACCCGCCACAGATTGCGTATTACCAGTGACAGGAAACAAAGGATATCAAATCACGTCGGCGCCAGCTTGCATAGATGGAATCAAGGAGTGTACATAGACGTGCTTGCAGGCAACAGTTTATGAATTATATGATAGGTAACTCATCGTTCAAATCAAGTTTTCGAGAGTCGCGTTTACTGCGAGTCTTTCACCTTGGTTCTATACTCTATAGCCCCTCTTCCAACCACTGAATCTATTGTAGATCACTCAATCACTGTTTTGAGCGGCCACTAACACGAATCATTGACCCATGGAGATAAAATCAAGTGAGAAACGTCTCTATAGCCGAGGCCACCTGTAGAGGTATGTGTTCCGGGATGAAATGGCCCGAGTCGACCGCCCACCCTGTGACGCTTTCCTGGACCTTGGCTAATGCCTTCCACAGATTCAAGGGCTCATATTGCGATGCTATCAGACCATGTTTGCTCCAGAGAACGAGCAATGGACACTGAATCTTGATTCCTAGACGTTCGTCCTGGCGTGCCTCCTCCAAGTCTACAGAGGCGCTGGCTCGATAGTCCTGGCACATGGCGTGTATACAAGCTTTATCACCCAGACGGTCAACATAGTAGGCGAAACACCCTTGGTCAAAGCGTTCAAGTTGATCTTTGTCTCCTCCAGCGAGAAACATTTCTGCCGTCCTGCGAGCATTCGAGGCGATTAATTCTTCAGGAAACGGTGTTTTCTGGATAAGGAAGAACCAATGAAAATAAGTCTTTGCCATGTCAAATGTCGGAGAGGAATACATATCCAAAGTTGGGGCAATGTCAAGCAGAATAGCCTTTCTCACGCGTTCAGGATAGTCGACGCAGAGCTTATGAGCCACTCTTGCACCGCGGTCATGGGCGCAGACAAAGAATGTCTCAAAGCCGAGGGTCGACATAACAATGGCGCAGTCGCGAGCCATTAAACTCTTTGCATACTGCGAGACTAGTTCCGGCTTGGAGGATTCACCGTATCCCCGAAGGTCCATCAGCACAATGTTATACTTGTGCATGAGCGATGGGACCACATTGTGCCAACAATAGTGACTTTGGGGGAAGCCATGTAGTAGAAGTAGCGGGGGAAATGCTTCAGATCCCTGTCTGTCACTCTTCTTGCCAAAGATTGTAACAGGAGGATCAGACTGCACCTCGACGGTGAAGGGTTTAAAGTCGGTGAAAAACATAGGTAGACGGATGAGACGATGTTTTGGTACCTTGACAAAGGATATGAGAAGATTGAAAGAACAATCCCAATCAGACCCAGTACAGTACAACTTATTATTAATAGCACCCATCATGTGGGATCGGCAATTGTTTTGTTATGCCGAGTTATTTCCATAAGCCAATCGGTATCTTTGATCATTCGGCATCAGGTTCGGGCCGAATCTCCGATTCTATGTCCGGCGGCGGCTAGTTAGTGAATGTTGAATCATTATAAGAAGCACCAGGCGATTTGTTCAAGAACTTGACGCAACTACTCTCTCAGCACAAATCAATAATTTCATAACAAACCCGAAACACTATCTCAATCATGACGGCACCAGAAGGCAAATACTACGTCCATGACAAGCTGGGTATCAAGCAGCCCCACCACGAGTCCTTTGCACGCTTGTGGGAGACTCGTTGGGAACCTTTGGTAGATATATTCGTTTATTGCCCAGCGGGTATGCATTGTTAATCTTTAACCTAGGCGGATAGCATGACGTACCCGTTTCTTTACACAGATAAGAGAGATTTTGAGCCTATTGCCCAAGAGATGATTAGGGTGAGTCGTCTAATACTTTTTTATTTTAGTTCACTGCGTCGTTTCTAACTGTATACCTACCTACTCTAGCTCAACTTCAAAGAACCTTACGAATGGCAATCTTTCGCTTCGATGTTTGAACCCCACGCTAGTAATCTCTATGATACAGCTGCGGCTGCAGAACAGGCAGGGGAGCTGGAAAAGGCGTCAGAATATTACCTTCGCGCCGCAAACGTCTGGTTCATTTCTCGATATCCACACATACTCACCGATATCCAACGTAATGCCTGGGAGAGATCAAAGGTTTCAACTCTCAAGGGCCTACAACTGCGAGGCATACCGATGGAAGAGATACTTGTGCCCCATAAGCACGGCCTTGAAAGCGAGGGAAAACATGTTCCAATCTGGATTTCTCTGCCCAGCGATGCTTCTAAGGAAAACCCGGTACCTATCGTCTTTGGAATTGGAGGTTTGGACTCTTGGCGGCCAGAAATGGCTTGTTTTGCTGCTGCATATCACCAATGCGGGATCGGGATGTTACTGGTAGAGATTCCTGGTACCGGAGACTCTCCTGCTCTTGTCGACGATCCTAAGAGCCCTGATCGTCAGTGGTCAAGTGTCCTGGACTGGGTCGACGAGAACGAGGCCATCGATAGTAAGAAGGTGGTAGGATGGGGCATCTCGACCGGAGGTTACTACGCCATTCGAGCCGCATATACACACCACGACAGATTCCTTGGTATGGTCTCTCATGGTGGTGCTTGCCATCACGTCTTTGACCCGGAATGGCTTGACGGAATCGAATATAGGGAATTTGCTCACAGGTGAGACATTCTACATTTGGAGGCATACTCTTGTTGACTCTAGTCTTGATAGCGCTGCTGAGGCGTTTGCTTGGAAATGGGGGTTTCAAGGGGACATGGAGAAGACTATCAGGGAGTCTAGCGGCAGGTTCTCCTTGCTCAAAGACGGAACGCTTGACAGATCAGTCTGTTCTCGCTTGTTACTAATACAAGGCACGGAAGACACTGTCTTTCCAGTCGACGATACCTATCTTTGCTTAGAACATGGCCCTCCCAAAGAAGTCAGGTGAGCTTAAAACTAAGAACATTGTGTACAAATCGATGCTTACCCGGAAGCAGGATCTTCAGAGGCAAAGGCCATATGGGGGGCAAGGCGTCTTATCCCGCTAAATTATCATGGATCTTGAAGCTCCTGGGAAACAGCGCCGACACTTTAAATACTTTGAAGGCCATGGATTATAGGCCCATGCATTGAGCGTTCACTTGGCTATATGTAATGTGGCAGCGTCTTAAGTGGCAGTGAAAATAAGGGCAAAGCCATTGATCTTTGCGGAGAGGGGACCACAGTGAAATATGCTGCGTGAATCTCAAATTGTCCAACTGAGACGTACTAATTTCATGCGTATTATCATCTTCGGAAAAAAACCTGGCTATCACTGCCGGATTCTACCAATACCAGCACCAAAGATGCATACAATGGGTACAAGCTTTAGAGGTGTCATTTTAAAACGGTAATTCAGTCTTGTAAAAGTTTCCCTTCTGAGTGATGTTAACTCCAGCCGTGCCCCAGTCATTTTCTGTTATAAGGTTAACTTCAGGTTTCTGTACCATATGCAACGGTGGGCTTGCTGGGGCTAAGGTTGGCACAACCATCCAGCTCTTCACGTCACCGTACTTGCAAATGTTGGGCGTCTTATAGAACACTTTGTCTATGTATAGGATCTGCAACTTCCATCATGTCGTTTTTAGAAGTACCTAACAACACGACACAGGAATCCGAACTTATCTACGCGGTAAGCTACACGGACTTATGAAGGAGGCTAATTATAAACTGGGTGATGGAGGTACGAGAATGTAAAATTCCTAGCCTATGGGCACGCCAGTGGTTTTTTATTGATGTATCACTATGAATTCCCAAGTAGACTATAACTCGAAGCCGCCATATATATGTTGTTGCGGTGGAGATGCCTTTCAACTCAAAGATTCGAAAGCTCAGAATGGGGCTATTCCAGTGGCCAATGGCGCCACCTACGATGGCATGAGGGACCCAGCTACTGGTAAATTCGACCCTTGGCTCTACAAGGGCAATAGGTGCGAGGAGCTGGAAGCCTTCTAGTAGTTCCTGGGGCACAGAGTTGATATGTTTTATGATCAAAGAGATGAAATCGTGGCGGACAGCGGATTCTTGGACCGGCGAATGGGTGTGAAAGCTGTGATCCTAAACGAGAGTCACAGCCATAGGTTATTCTGTATGGTATATGGTATATGAATTTGACAAGGAAATCATATCATAATAAATGAAGACTGATTTATATGGCTTTTTTTTTTATTCTTTAAAAACATCATCATTTGGCGAACCTTCCATACACCGCTTCTACTAGGAAGATTGCTTGAGGTATGGGGAATGAGTGGCTTGTTGACCGGTGATACGGTTATTATGGAAGGTTGACCCAGAGCAGACGATGAGAAGATCGGTTTTGGATAGCTGCCTACCCTAGTCAGGCTTGCAAAGGCTCTCTCTTAGGAAGCTAGTCAGCGAATTAGAACTTCTGTAGATCGTTACAAGAGATACCTCATTTCACAACCTTGGGGTTGTACTCAAGAAAGAGATGCTTTTGTAATGTCAGGATGTCAGATCTTACCATGGTTTGGGTTGCCGAGCTGCTTTCATCAGGCAGTATGCTGCATTTATGCGATAAGATAACTCCAGCCACAAGTACATTTCAACTTGTATGACTCTTTACGTTCTCCTTTTTCCTACTTGTCTAGGTTGTTAAGCCAAATCACTCTGTGAGCTGCCTCTCCTTTGAAGACAAGGTAGCATCTACATGATAATTGGCTGATCTATTCTAATGGGAGCCAGGGACCCCCATACCATTCTGGTCTTCAGCCAACCGCTTGCCAGCAATCTCAAGAGGTGATGCATGAAACAGAACAAAAATGACCCTTGCCCATTGGTTTGTGTGTTTGATCCACTGATGCATGGTCCTCTCTGAACAACATCCCCAGGCCGAGCCGTCTGAGTCTATGCCGAATCCAATACACATTCCAGCTCGCCAGCAATTACAATGCCATAATCCAGACTCTCGGTGCGGTGTATGGGCGAGTAGGCACCTGGGGGATATCTACATATCTTAGGATGCTGCCCCCGTGCTTAACTAAACCAGACTTTTGCTTATTTTCATATGCTTCTTTGAGAGTGGGAAGGTCTTCGCCATTACTGAGAGTAATTGGAAAGTCTTGAGTGACGTATCCTAGCTCGAAAGCAGCGGACATGTTGTCATTTGTCTGGACGGTCCAAAAGTCAAGCGATTCAGGTAAGTCCTTGACATAAATAGAAATTCCCTTTCATTGAGTGTTGTTATATTTCGTTTTGGTGTGGGAGCTGTCCGTTGCTATGGGTTTCGTAAGACATGGTAGACAATGGCTTTTGTTGGCTGAGGTCAAGAGGTTTTCTAGATTTTTCTTGCAGGTCATTGGATTCATAATCTTATATCTTTATATCCACCCTATAAAGGCCAAAGGCTCGAACATTTATGAATCGGCTTACAGACAACGTCTTGTTTTACATTGTATAGTTTAATAGTTAGCTCGGAGCTGAGATGGGGATCCTTCGGACCGAGAGATATTGGGCCGGGCCGAACCCCGCGCATGCGACTCCTGTGACGAGATCTGATTCTCTGATGTGTCTTAATGGATGTGTGTAAGTTCTTGGTTCCTTTGCCTCCCCGCCCCAAGTCCTACATTTATCTTTATACTAGGGTCCGACTGAAGTATTACTGCTATAACGATCGCACGCCCTGTTATGTAAAACACACAATGTGGCAACTCCGAATGCAGTGGCCTCCTTTTTGTTATATTGGCGTCTGCGTGCGCATAGAAGGGATTTTGCCCTTCGTTATAACAATGTGTATGGCGTGTTGCCGCGAAAGCACCAAGAACCGACCAGTGCCCTCGAACTCTGACGAGTGGAAATAGGCAAGGCATCATTGAAATTTCAATCAATAAGCTCACGATTTTCTGTTCTGTAATCCATTGAATTCACCCCATTGTGAGCTCAATATACATACCGTGTATCTATATTTATAGGCCCCCGGATATATTAATACTAGATGGCCAGGAAAACACCTTAAAGCACAGAACAGAGATAGAAGGATGAGGACTAGCGCTAGGGGACTAAACCAGATTAATCCTTAACTGTGAAAATTTACCTACGTGAATTAAACATTAACCCTACTTGCGTATTTAGTAGTACTCATTAGATATATATTTATATAATTAGAAAAGTATATAAAAATATGAAGCTAAGTATTATTAACTTAATTCTTATTTATTAGTTTAGCAGAGCGAGGATTTTTTAGTTCCTCTACCTTTTATAAATATATAAATAATATTATAATAAAGAAAAGTTAAGCATTTTCCTAACTACGCCACCTTTGCCTCACGTCTGGCCTGTTTGTCGCGAGCTTGCATTGCTGGCACCCCCAGCAAAAGAAAGCGCTTCATATAGAATCTTAGGGTTATCCACGGCTATAACATGAAACTTACAGTGTGCTGGTAGCCCTTGTACTCCGGGTTCGATCTCTAAGATTCTGATTTTGTACCGCAACGAGTCTAAATTTGGTATTATAGCCTCGTGTCCCGCAGCTTTGCCAGCCGTGCTATGCTAAGTCTCAATACCTCCGAAATCGCTCTCTCGCTCTCGTTAGTCCTAACGGCAATCAATTGCTTCCTATCTTAACTACCTAAGACTAATATTCTTAGTTTTCAACCCATATAGGTTAACTATTGGTTGAATCTGCTCGCTTTGCGTCATCCCTGCAACAAAACAAGTGCCTACAAATTCATAATGCTTATCTCTCTGCCGGATCACGGCTACTTGGTCGAATCCGCTTAATAAACATATCAAGTCACCCTCCTGTAGCTTCGGAGGAAATCTCCCAATATAACCCTTCTTTGTCTCTGCTATAGTATGATTATAGGGCTTAGTCACTGCGCCAAGATTTTCAAAGTACCTCGTTCCGTCCTCAGGCTCGTCGGGATCCTAGGAATGTAAGTAAAAATAGAAGATAAGGAGAGTGGATACTGACAGGGATTTGATCAAACAGATCCTTCAGGTAACACAAGCGTGAAAAAGCAACTCTCGACTTCCCATCAATAATAGGACGGCCAACCATGGCCAGATATTTCGCAAGATCTAGACAATCCTCGGCAGGAAAGCCATCTGGACTGTACCAAGGTAGACTCGACGGCTCCAGCAAAGTGCGGAATGCGGTCAGTGGATGGCCTCCTGACACGTAACTCTTGTGGCGTATTGCAAAATCGACAGGCCAGGTTATTGGCAATCCTGTTCTATGAAGGAGTTCTGGCCTACCGTAATCAGACACCCTTGGTCCGATAGCCTGAATACGATCAAGAATAAGCACTGAAACATCCATTCTACAGCCCGTGATCATTGCATCTGATCTTGCTTCAAAAATGCAATCAAATCCCCGTTTGTCTAGTGCAATTATTGCGTCTGAATCTCCTCTGGAGGATGTTTTTGCTTGTGCCTGTCCTGGAAAGTTTGGTCCCCATGAAGGCATGTCAGGATCGGCGTCCCAGCCATATCCAACACCAGCGAACATGAGAAGGCCTAGAGGTCCGCCCACGGGACGATCAGTTTGGTCAAGACTCGACGTAAGATATTTGTTCATGAATTTCTGGCAAACAAGTCCAACAGATATATTCGAAGCATAATCAGGAACAAGTTTGAGATTTGTGAGGCCGAGGAAACCGTAATAATAATCCTTCGGATCTGTCGCCCGGGCGCCTGGCGAAGCCCACCAGATGTTAGTTTTAAGGTCCTCTGGGCAAAAAAGGCAATTCGTTGGAAGGCCCATGGTGCGGCGGCTCTCGAATATATGATGAAGTAGTTGCCAAATAGGCAGATATGCCTTTACCAGCTTGGAGGCTTCCGCTTTCTTCAACAATGCAGAATTCGATGGATCCACCATCCATTTCACCCAGACTGCGAAAGATTCTATGGTCTCCAGTGAGAATGACCGAAATCCACAAACAAAAACCGGATGATGAGCAAGGATGATTTCTTGGCGTATCCATATGCGAGACCAGTACGCTACGTCAAAAAGTGGCTGCGCCGGGCCTGTAGGAGATTCCCCTACAACTTCTTTAACTTCAAGAAGCCACGGAAACTGTTCAAGCCATAGCAAATTGGTGTATGCCTCATCGAAAATTTTCTGGTATAAGTATTCCTGGCACATTTGACTAAACTTGCGTACTCTGTAGGACAGCAAGGCCAGGAGAAAGCCGATAAGGTGAGAATGTTCCCGAAGGGTGTCGTCGAGTTTGCTGGCGCGTTCATGAAACTGATTGTGCCAATTCGTAAGTTCGTGAAAGGCCCTTAATAGGGCCGGTCGACAAAGCTCAAGCTCCAAGCCATATGTTTCTGCAGGATTACGAATATCACCTTAGTTGTATGTTGAAGAGCGTTCGCGACTGCATGGATCTCAACATCCCCGACAATGCCAGATATCATAGAAGTTTCTTCAACGAACGGAAGATGCATCTTGGCATCTATAACGTGAAGACTTTTCAAATGGCTCTGCAATTGTTCGAAACTGTCAAGAAGTTCATGTTGATTTTCGTGGTACATAACATCCGCGCAACGGATATGTCGCTGATGCGCCACAGCCTGAACGGCATCCATCGCAGTGTGTATTCGATCAGTTGGTGATCCAAGCCAGCACAAAACAATACTGCTTTGCGAGTAGATATCCTTCATCATGGAAACTTGGTGACCTTTCTCGGTTCTGTCCATTTGGTTGATGCAAATGGCATCGACCCATAGTTTCAAGCTAGTTGCGTTTTTTGATCTACTCAGATGATAGGGAGCATATCTCAAAGCCGATATCAGGTTTTTCGTCACCTGGATTCTATGTTCGTTGACCAGAATGGTCTCGGTGACAGTGGGATCTCCCCAGACGTAGGATAGTGCGTTGAATGACAATTCGTCCCCAAATTCAGCGACCTCCAGTCGGCAAGAGATTTCTGGCTTGGTGGACAGGATCGTCAAAAGCCTGAACTGCCTGCCCGATATGTTCAGATTGGCATATAGGGTTGGCCCCTTGGGCGATGAGACAGCGTTGCCTGGTCGGGCGGTGTCGGATACGTATGCTTCTACAAGACAAGAAGTCAATTGGAAGACTATCAAGAGCTCACAGGGCTTTCAATTTACGATGTGACTTAATCGCGGTTGACCCAACCTTTCCTGTCAAGTACCACCACCTTCGGATGCACCAAATCGTGAAAGGTGAAGAGAAAAGGATAGTCAACATTGCTCCTATTGTGATTTCGTAATCTGTTAAAACACGCACTAGGCCTATAGGTACAAGCACTTGTTTTATGTCTGATGTAGCAAGGCATACTGGTAGGCTGCTGGACTGTTAGGCTGTTAGGCTTATTTCCAAAGTAGAGGAACAAAGCGCCATAGAGTACTTGCTTAGTCAATCTTCCAATAACGGTGGGCATAATATGTGGGCACCTGGTTGCCTGAATAAAATGGCGCAGTCTTAGGGAGGGTAAAAGGTCTTTTAATTCTACACGTTTCCCCTTTTCTCTTCCCTCTTCCCCCTTCCTTATCCATACCCCTCCCATACCCCTCCTCCTCCTCCTCCTCCTCCTCCTCCTCCTCCTCCTCCTCCTCCTCCTCCTCCTCCTTAATAAGCAGCGCAGTCACGAGATTTCGCGTCATTTTGGCATTTGCTTACTGTTGCATCAGTTTCTCACGCGAATTGAGGCAGCAGCATGGGCTATAAAGCACCCTTTTCCCCCTCCCATCTTGTCCATCTTTTCCTTCTCCTTTACACATATCACTTCCCATTACGACCTTACCACTATTTACATAAACTAAGACAGACCATCTTATTTCTTCTGATTTACAATTTCCTTCTTTTACCCTTCAACTTCTCAGGGCTTGATTCTTTCAATACATTATGTCTGACCAAATTCCTTCACAATCTCACTTCAATCAATGCATTACCACCGAAAAGGGAGAGCCGGCCTATGAGGGCGACTGCTTTGCTGCACACTACCAAGTCTACCTACCAGTTTCTCTCGAACCGGGGACGTATCAACATCCCAGTGCTGTCGATGCGCAAAACATATCTTCAGAGTCCTACCAGAGCTTTTTGAATAACACGGTACTGAGCTCAGACCACCTGTGAGTTAGATGTCCCCTCATCCGATAATTTTGGGAAGGCCTTGTAGGAAGGCGGTGTTATAAGATAATACGAACTATTCAATATGCTACCTTCTATCAACAGAGATAATATCAACGGAGACGGCCGAGCATTCCTCTGCGTTATAAGACTTGAGCCAACTGCCCTGGACATCTTAAAGCCCATCACAAGAAGCACCGCGGATCGCGTCCAGTCCGAGTAGACTATCGCAGCGTCTATAAGGGAGCTAAGAAGGATAGCAATTTGCAGCATGCAATTAGAGCAGAAAACTTGGGGCAGTCAGGTAAGTTCGTGAGGGTTTTACTTCATCAGAAGAAAGTCACCACATAGCTCTCGCATAAAGAAAGCGATGGTCTCCTCCATGCTCGGCGTTTTTCGCTTCCGGTCGGCGCGATCCCTAGAAAGGGCACACCCATGAAAGGTAAAGATACCCTGGATCACTAACAATACGTCCCAAAGACATGACACTAGAGTTGGAAATAAGATCTATCCATATGATTTAACCCAGGGTGAATATGCGGTCTTAACGAATGGTGTTTCTCACTCAATTTCGGACTCCAACGAACACTCCGGCCAGTCTACTGATACTGGACTCGGCTACCAACACAACGAAAATATGGGCATTTCTTAGTTAGTCGTTGCGACCGACACTGACCCTCAACTGGCACGCTAACCTCACTATAGTGACCATGTGCTTAAGGTTCTAGAGGCTCCAAAGTCAAGCAAGTTTTGGTGCAAACGTACTTCAAATGGGCCTCAGTGTACCATTTGTGGCAAGAGATGTAGTAGAGAAGACAATCTGAAAAGGCATGTCCGGAACAGGGTCTGCGAGAAGGAGTGGAATAGAAAGACTTGGATTGAACAGTGGATAATCCTTGAAGGCATGGCAGTCAACGCCTAATCCGGTCCTTAAAGATGCATACATTGTCAAGAAAGTTAAGCAGATGATACGATGGTTATGGCTGGGCCTATGGATAAGAAGTAGGAAGGCTTCAGGCTATTCCGACAGATTTTGAGACAGGGAGGAACGATTTTGTTTAGAAGAGAATTGGATAGAGGGAAAGCGGCAGATTGACATTTAACAACATGTTTTGGAATAGATGCATCGGAATAAGTTATGGAAAGCTGAAACGGTGAGGTTTTTATTCTAAAAAGTGCTATTAATGCTCTTTAATTAATAAATCATAATTAGAGGATAGTTTGTATCTATCATTATTAAAAGCTTATAGATACTTAGCTAGGGTGGAGCTAGAGAAACAGTTTCAATCCTCAGCCTAACTACTTTTATCTACAACCTCCACCCAAGCCTCATCACCTCCTGCTACTCATACCCATCACTTGATCAGATCAGGCTTTGTCTCTGCTGAATCAAGAGCTATGATCGTGATCTGGAGCCACATCCCACTTTTCATAGGTAACACTGATTTGTCATTCAGGCGTTCTCCTACCATAATCGTCATACCTCCTCACCGTGTGCCAAAGTCTGGCATGAACCTCTTCCAAATCTCGCGGGTAATATTTGAGTCTGTGCAACAATGGCGGCAGTTGCAAGACAAGCCTTCTCTAACCCTTAAAAACGCAAATGGCAAAACGGTTCTCCACGCTCAAATCGAAAAGATTCATTACAGCAAGCTTGGAGAAACGTCACCTTGTGGCTGAGAGCTGGTATCATCAGATGTATGTTATCTGAAAAATGGCTCGGAATATTTTTTGTTACTATTCATCAGCGATCCTCATCATCTGTAGACGCAAGGAGGCTATCTAGCATGGATTGAAGATATGCACGCAATATGTACCTCTCCTCCCGACGTTGCCCTCTAAACTCCCTTGTCCTAGCTATACTAACAGCCCTTGGAAGCTTTGTGATCTGAGACGGCAAGGTTGGGAGTCTTCTTCGGATGTGGTTCATACGGACTTTTTCTACATGAAAGTCCTGGGGGCTTCCTCTACCTTTGAGGAGTGATAAACGATCCTTTGAGAACCTGGACGCCCAGATAACGCACTCGGTACCACCTTTCTGTAACAGCTCTATGGCTTCATCGAGAATCTCCAGGCTGAATTCAGGACAAAGTCTGACAAATAGCCTTAAGGCCAGCAGCTCAGTTGCGAAAACAAAGGCGTCGAGTATCAAGGCATTATCCCGATATTTAAAGGTCTGGATACTTCCCATCGCCCTCTTCCTTAGCTCCAGAGCGAAGTCTTCCAAACGAGTGGGATGCGGTGAATATGGTAGCATAGCACAATATTGACTGAGGTTTCCTAGCTTGACGCTCTCTTTTGCTACCTGCATTTCCGTGAGATTGAGGAAGCTGAGTATTGACTGTGGTCCCGTTTCAACACTAGAGTAATCAACATACGAGTTGATGTGTTGGAGCGCCTCGCCTATTCTATCAATGTCCAAGAATGACTTTGGTCCCCAGGCTCTACTATAGTGGGACCACATTCTCAGAACCATGGGATGGCCGCTTCCGGCGATGGTTTCGAATCCTCTGATGGTTATGAAATATCCACACTCCAATGCTAACTTGAACTTTTCGGGCGTGTGTCTGAAGATTGTGAGGAGTGCGGCCAAAATCTCGCAGGCAGGATCAGTTTTTCCAAGGTTGGCAGTTAGGCGCACTTCCAGCCTTTGTATGACGGCTGGGGTTATGGGATTGATGGAAAGCATTGAATGGCTACCGGCTATTTTGGGCCGAGGCAGAGGCAACCGAACTTTGAAGAGGTTCAGACATACTCTCCACATGTAGATAAGCTGAGGTATGAACGCCTTGCGATTCGTAAAGCCCTTGAGGCTTTCAATATTACGGAATAGCTCTTCAAGAGAGCCTCTAACTTCAGCATCAACGCCCATTCCTGTAAGGGCAACAATAGCTGAAGATTGGGACTCGAGGTGCTGCCATTGTTGGAAGCTATCCATGTCAATTGATGGAGCAATGAATGAGGCATGGTCTGCTCTCCATACATCCTTCCCAGATGCAAATGAGCCGTTGATAATGGTGTCAGTAGCACTCTTGATCCTCCAGAGTTCTCTTTCGATATTATCGTGCCAGAGAAACTCGGGGGAATTGCGATGAAGGTGGAATCTTAAGATAAAACTCCTCTGGATAGGTCTCGATGGCAGGGCTTGTGCTGTCCGTTTGCGATCCTGTTGAGACGGATCGTCAAGAGTCAAACTGCTGGCTTGTTCAATGCCATTCTTTTTGAATCCCCATTTCTCAAAACTACGCCGATACTCGTGTTCTCTGCCAGGAGTGAGTTGGAATCTTGTATTGATCATGAGTTGGTGAGACGTACGATGCAATGAAGCCACGTATAGCAGCCATCCCTTCCCCTAGGCATCTGAGGCTTTGCTGCTCTTCCATGTAGACTCTCTCAATAGTTGGTTTCTGCCTCTCCCATTCTGCCTCTGGAATTCTCGGCTTTCGTCCCATAATGTTGCGCGTATAGTAAGAATCCCCCTAGGAGAATATGTGTTGTTGTGGTTGAATGATGTCTTGGGTAAGATAACGGTGGCGACAAAGGCCGGCACGAGAACAGCATGACCAGAACTTTCCAAAGTCTCTGACTTGTGATTGAGTAGGAGCAAGCCTCATAAATCGCAACCAATGGAGACTGCAGCTTAGGATGATGCGACTCCATCGTGATGCAGGCCTCAGATTGCCCGACGATGATTGGACCGATGCTAAATGCCCTTTTCATTTCAACAAATAACATCGCAGGATAACAGAACATAATCAGGTCGATTCAAACGAGCAGCCTGACAGGTAATAGAATTATTTATTATATCAATATAAAATCTTTCCAACTCATCCTAGTTTATTGTATTTTTTCAAATCTCTTAAAGACTAATAATAAATTTACTCTATCACTTATCCTACTACGAACACTGTTCAATGATGTCTAACAGCCTTGGTGTAAGTCCTTTATAGGTTTTGAAAGATGTGTTTACTAATATGAGAAAAAGGTAAAGATCCGTGCAGCTTTTGGGGCCATTGTCTTTCTGGTCGCCATCATGGCCTTCTTGCTGATTGACATCTACCACCGAGCACGCCGCACTTACAGAGCGGTCGCTTACCACAGAAACCTTCAAAACTTCCTTTACTGGATCACCTCTGGACTCCAGCCGTACAATCAGTTTGCCGATAGGGACGAAAGTAATCGGGGCTACTACTACCACTGGCGCGTTGGAACGATGTTGCGTATTCATTTAGAGGACGCAGTAACGGCTGGCTTGTATACTTTCCTTTTTCTTCTTCTCTTTCTGTTGTTTGGTGTCTGGATAATCCAGTATTGGATAGCAAGGTGGCTTTTTGGATGAAATCTTAACCCTGCTACTCCAAAGTGTTAAGCGCAGCCCGTCCGCTTCATGTGGTGGGCTTAGGGGAGGAAATGATTTTATTATCTACAGAATGCCAATGGAGGTGCTAATAAATAGCAATTCTACAAGGACCGGTTAAAATGAAAGTACAATTGGAACCATGCGATGGCCTAGCAGGCCAGACGTGTTATTCGCAGTTGAGACTTGTGGCTAAGAGTTTATATCACCACGGAGAACTTAGCTTAACCCTAGGGTGACGGCGAACTGGTTTCGGAGCTCAGGGCGGTAACCCACATACGCGATTTAAGCATTTTGATCATGTTCCGTGAACGACCATTAAGCTGCCAGGTAGCTCTAACAAAGCTGCGCCCATCGCTTTCGAAGGTGACCTTCTGCACAGTCTCGACAATTTCCGGAGAGATAATAGCAGTGATATAAAGCCAAGAAGTTGATTTAAACGGTTGATTCAGAAATTCTATGGGCTGATGCCTCAGTCTAGAGCCAAAAGTTCTGGAGACAGGCCCAATCTTACTGCAGGGAGCTCACAAGCTTAACCGCGGAAGTATATGTATGCTTATTGTTTTCCCCTTGGCACTGCAGTCTAATGACCAAAGCAGCTTACAAACGGCCTACCATATGCTTAGAAGCGACTTACAACAGGCTTAGCACAAGCTTACAGTAGACTTACGGGGGCTTTCTAATGCCGCGTATGACGACGGGACTTTCACCACCAGGGTCTTGTAGAGCGCGCATACTTTTGTATTACGCTCATTCTTATCGCCAGTCTATTAGAACATTTCCCTATAAATATGCTTCTCGCCTGTGCCCAATCGTTATGAATCTCGCAGACATTCACGGTCATCAATTCATTCTCCCCTTATCAAGATGGATTCCAAAGAGTCTTCTCCCACAATCGGTGGCGACTTGTGTCTCAACGCCGCGAGCCACAGACGTAGCATCTATGGTATTATCGCAACTTCCTCTGTCTCTGATGCCCGCGTTCAAGAAATCATCAGAAAGGTCCAATCCTTCGCACCCTCTGCGTTCAACAGTCAGCCCATTCGTTACACTCTAGTCACTGGAGATAAACATAACCAAATGTGGGATGCCATTATCAAAGCTGCCGAGCTTATTCTAAAAGCTGCTGGCGAACGTATCTGGACAGCAATGCAAAAGTCTCTCCAGGGCCACCAAGCTGCGTATGGATCGGTTAGTATTTACTTTGGTCTCCACTGAGCTCCTGTCTGACTTTGTAGGTTGTTTTCTGGGAGAGCGGTGAAGCGCAGAAGGGGGGAGCTGAGAAAAACAAATCGGCGACTCCCCAGTTTCTTCAGTATGGGGAACATGCATCGGGTATGGCACGACTCTTGGTATGGACAGCCTTGGAGCTGGAAGGGCTCGGGGTCAACTTACAGCATATGCAATCCATGGCGCCTGTTGAAGCATTTATGAAGAAATTTTGCCAAGTCCCCGTGGATTACAGCTTGAAGGCTCATCTCAACTATGGTGAGCAAGTACTGAATTCTAGCAATATATCACGTGACATGGCTTGAGCGCTATTTCACTCGGCCAAAGTTTCATCTTCTTGCTTAACTATTTTTGACTTCCTGGCAACAAGACTATAATGGAAGCAGAAGATCCTTTACCCAAGAAAAATAGTCGCGTAGCGGTCGGATGGTAAGTTCATTCTAGGGAACCCCTACCCTCGGCTGATTGGGATAGTACTGCATGCAGAGGTAGGTGCGATGCTAGATTGAGGCTTTGTTGAGATGAGTTGCTAAAGGGAGCAGTGCGCCATGTACGATGTAGGTTTCCATTACAAGGCACTGAATCACACTAATTGAGTCAAGGTGACAAAGAAGTCCCATCATGCTCGGCATGCGTCAAGGCGGGCATAGACTGTGAGCGCGCTCTACAGATCCGGTTCCGACCGGGCCTGGGCCTGTCAGCTGAATATACCTTCTCCTCTGATCAAACTTGGGTTCGACCGAGGAAATCACGTAGGGCATACCAACTCCCTCTTGACACAAAGTTGACAACTTCAGTGGAATACGTCGACGAAACCGATCGCGTGTCACAGGATTATGAGGATCGAGGGCAAGAAGAGTGAGCTGCACAGGTTTCTGGCCTGGAGAATGCTAACAGTTCCAGTATATCTCTGGCTGAAGACTTGGCAGTCGCTCCTGATACCACAGAACTAGATCAACATGCGTCTGCACTTGCGCACATATCACCGGCCTCACATGTATCCCAGGGTATGACGTCGTTGCCGGGAAACTCCCCAGCGAGTTCGCAAATGACTCGACACCTCCGCTACAGCTCTGAGCTCGTTCGTTCCCCAGACTCGCCGTATTCCCGCCCTCCGATGCAATTCACAACACGCGAGGCCGAGCTTATCAAGAACTTTACTGAAAACATGGCTTTATGGGCTGATGCAACAGATATGAATCGCCACTTTGAGTTGGAAGTTCCCCGCCGGTCGTTGTACTTCCCCGTGCTACGATACGCGGTTTTCGCCTTCTCTTCGCGTCATATCAATCGAGACAAGGTAGACACTTCGACTGAGGCACTGGAGTACTACAATTCTTGCCTAAGTGTCTTGATAGAAGCTGTTGATAAGGCGAGTGGACATATCGATGAGGAGACTCTTGCCGCTATTGCCATACTGCGGCAGTACGAGGAGATGGACGGTAAGTCTCAAACCTTGTCACAATTCCGCATCGACATTGATGGTGACTTTCCTAGCGGAGGATATGGAAATGCACCTGACGGGAACATCCAGGATCGTCAACTCGATGTCAGAGTTTGACTTCAACGGCGGTCTTGGTGAGGCTGCAGCGTGGCTCTGTCTCCGACAAGACATCTATGTCTCATTAACAAGACTACGGCCTCTGAGATCAAACCTTGAGAACTATCTCCAATCTGATATTTTTCGACGCACCGATGATGCAGCCTACGCAAACAGAATGGTCTACCTTCTCGCCCGATCTCTTGGCTCCATCTACCCATCCGACTCATCCATCTCTAACGAAAGCCTGGAGAGCATTCGACTGGATGTCGATGGTTGGTTTGACTCCAAGCCGGCTGCTTTCAACCCAATCCTCGAAAGCGGCAGAAATAAGGATAAAGGGAAATTGCTACCTACTGTTTGGGTCCTTTCGCCTTTTCACTGTAAGTCTCACTGCTGGGGATCTGATTTATGCTGATCAATGTTATTAGCCGTGGGTTTGCAATACTACCATATTGCCAAGATTGTTCTGGCCATGTCTTCACCTATTGCTACAGATTCAGTCTTTGAGCAGATCCGAGAGAGCAAGAAGGTTGAGGTCAGAATTCAATTACCCCCAATCCTTTAATGGGATCTAACTGACTGATATAGCGAACGATTCGAAACCATTTACTTCAGATAATAGCGTTAGCAAGCTCCCATGCAAAAGCCGAAAATGCGCTATTCACAGCTCGGCATTCATTATCAGTTTGTCTGTCGCACCTGTCGCCAAATGACAGTTCTCTCTTCTAACATTTTGCAGGGGGCAGCGTTTTTACCGAAAAGTTGGATCAGGATATGGTTCTCGACTTTTTACGACACATTCAACAAAAGACTGGCTGGCAAACAGATTCACTAAGTTTATCATTGCAGCAACAATGGACGCAAGACACCAATGAGGACTGATAGTTAATAATACCTAACACCTATTTGTATATTTTCTCCCAAATCTATAATGCATCACAGCTTAGGCTCCTCAATGCGGCGTCCAATCTCATCGAACCTGATTTGCTTTCCACTCACAAGAGCCTCCTGCAGAGCAGCACCAATCTCGACAGCTCTCACAGCGTTTGTCAGCTTGAGAGGTAGAGGCTTGTTGTCAAGGCAAGCCTCAGCAAACTCATTAGCCTCTTGCACAAAAGCCATCTCAAAACGTCCATAATAATGAGCAGGCACCTCGCGGGTAATACCGCCGGAGTGATAGTAGTTGACAAGGTTAGACTGGGGGTTTCCGTTGACAGTCAGCTTGCCCTCTGTTCCAATGACCTCTGTGGTGTCTTCTTGTCCGTGAGCCATCATCCGCGAGCAGTAGTAGTAGGCAATCTTGCCACCCCAAAACTCGACGATTCCGACGGCGTTATCGTAGTCGTTGTACTTGCCCAGATCAGGCTGAACGGCACGGACACCGTGAGCAGAAACGCTTTTGGGAATGACTTCATCGCCGAAGAACCAGAGAGTCAAGTCGATATCGTGCACAGACATGTCGACGAAAACACCACCGGACCAGGCAGCGTACTCGACGAAGAAGCCTGAGGGATCGTGCTTATCGCAGGTCTGACTGCGGATGATGGTAGGTCGGCCGATGGCACCCTGTTGGGTCTTGCTGAAGGCATCGCGGTAGGAATCGTCAAACCGGCGGGAAAAACCGCACATGACCTTCAGGTGAGGTCGTTTCTTGGCTTCGGCAACAACTTGGCGACACTGGGGAGAAAGTTAGGCCATGTAGTATGCGTATCGACAGCAAATATACTTACCACTTCAATGCTCGTAGATAGAGGCTTCTCACAGAGAACGTGTAGGTCCTTTTGCATGGCTTGGATAGCCTCTTCAGCGTGAACCGAGGTAGCTGTTCCAATGACAACAGCCTGCAGACCTTCTTGTTCAATCATCGTTTGATAATCATCGTAAAGCGTGACTCCATGAGGCTCAAGGTTGACCTTGGCCCAGGCCATCTCGGTGGGATCAGGGGTGAAGGCAGCGACGAGCTCTGCGCGGGGTGTTCGGTTGAGAAAGTTGATGGCATGACGCTTGCCCATGCGGCCGAGGCCAGCAGCAGCGATCTTGAGCTTCTGAGGTGCCATGATGACTTGGAGAGTGTAGAGCACGAAGGTTGATGGTGGATGATTGGAAAGAGAGGAGGAGGCATTGAACTTACATTTATATTAATTCGTTGCCACCAGGTGTTGTCTTGACACAGGTAAGTTGTCTAGATAATTCTCCATGACCTCCCCGCATCTCCATCTTCTTGGTGGATCACATTGTGTCTGAACTCGGTATCTCTTTTCCTATGCTTCGCACTTGGCTGGTTATCGTAGGTTTGAATGGTGGGCTGAGTGCGGACAGAGTTGCCCAGGATCGGCATCTGCTTGCTTTTCTGGGCATCATTCACGCTGCACGAAAAAGCGGGTCGAGTTTCGCGGAGAGACTAACCATTAGTACGGATAGACTTGCCCAGTGTGGAACAACAAATGGGCTAGGGGTTACGAGTCATGGCTTCATTGCCCAACAAAGGAATTACCTTGACAACGGATACACTTTCCATTCTTTTAAAATTCCCTCGACCACGGACTACCGGGCTTAATTCCCATCACGCTAATCTGGCTCGTCTACCTCAACCCCATGGGGAGAGAGAGGGATGCGATGGTTCTCCGCTTCTACCCCAGAATCAAGGTTTGGCCACGCTCTGATCCGAGAACCATTTCTATGCACGCTCATTGGTCAGACAGAGCATCAGCACTGGTCTAGACACAGGTTGCTAGTCCTGGGTATCCCCGATGGACGAGGTCTATACCTCATCATAGCCACCCTCAACTCCTTCACATAAGTATAAAAAGGCAGAGATCATCACTTTCACTCCCTCGTCCATCATCAGCACCGTCACATATCATCCATTTTAATTACTCCTCAACACAAAATGGCAAAGAACGACGAAGTCTTGGAGTCATCCCAGACGCAAGTCAGCCACGTCGAAAATGACACCAAAGGAGGGCAGGACTTCATTGAAGACTCTGCTCCTGGCCTTTTCCTCAACCTCTGCGTTGTTGCAACCGCCATCGGTGGCATGCTGTTTGGCTATGACACTGGTGTCATCTCTGGTGTTCTCGTGGTTCTTGGAGATGACCTTGACGGTCGTCTCCTAACCCCTAGCAACAAAGAGCTCATCACTGCTCTTTGCGCTGCTGGTGCGTTTATCGGAGCCATCATCGCGGGAATCACGGCCGACAAGTACGGACGAAAGCCTGCTATCTGGTTTGCCTCAGTGCTCTTCACTATCGGTGCTGTTGTGCAGGCTGCTTCATACTCGCTGGTCCAAATGTGTGTTGGCCGAGTTCTTGTTGGTCTTGGTGTCGGTTCAGCCTCGATGGTATGTTGCTTTGGCCCCTGTGACAGACAAATTCATTGTTACTAATACGCGAGCCAGATTATCCCACTTTACATTGCAGAAATTGCACCAGCCAAGTACCGCGGCCGTATGATCTCGATCGACATGGTTTTCCTAGCGACCGGTTCCCTTCTCGCCTATGCTTTCGACGCGGCCTTCTACAAGGTTCCTCATGGCTGGCGATACATGGTTGGACTGGGAGGACTCCCATCCATCCTCCTTGGAGTTCTTCTATTCTGGTGTCCCGAGTCACCTCGCCAGTTGTGCTTCCATAATCGATCGGACGAATGCCTTCGAGTCTTGCAACGGATGTACCCAACAGCCAACGAGACCCAAATCGCTCAGATGATGGCCGACATACAATACGGTGTCACACAGGCAAAGGCTCTCAACGAAGAGATTTCAGTTCGCCAATCTCTGAAGAGCCTTGTGACTGTTCCTGCCAATCGCAGAGCCGCCATTGTCGCGTGTGGTCTGATGGCTACGCAGCAACTCTGTGGCTTCAACACCATGATGTACTACTCAAGCACTCTCTTTCAGATCGTTGGATTCGACAACCCCATCGCCGTCGGGACTATTGTAACTGCCACTAACTGGATCTTTACTTTTGCTTCCATCTTCCTTATTGACAGAGTTGGTCGTCGCAGACTCTTGCTATGGACCATGTGGGGAATGCCCGTCTTTCTCCTCCTGGCAGCTGGTGTATTCACCAAGATCCCAATCGATCGACAGACTCTGGAACTCACAGATGATAAGGTTGGATGGCCTGCCATCGTCGTTCTTGTCTCCATGATTCTCTTCGTCGCCAGCTACGCCGCTGGTCTTGGCTGTGTGCCCTGGCAAGCCAATGAATTCCTCCCCATGGAAGTCCGTGCGATGGGTACCATGATGATCAACATGTGCAACTGGGGTCCTAATATCATCGTCTCATCTACTTTCTTGTCAATGATGCGTGGAATATCCCCCTCTGGCACCTTTGGCTTTTACGCTGCGTTGTCTTTCATTGGTTTTGTCTTTGTCTTCTTCTGCTACCCGGAAGCTGCAGGAATGACCTTGGAGGAGATCCGCGTCGTCTTTGAGCATGGATTCGGAGTTCGTTACGCTGAGGAATGGCGTAAGCAGAGGAAGTTGGGTAACGTCACTCACGGGGCAAATGAAACCGCTAAAGAGGTTGTTTGACCCTAGCGACCTCGAAATTGGGGGAGGGAATGGTAGCTACAAGAGTCTCAATACAGTACTTAGTTTCAGATTAGAGACTATCTAAATTAGTCTTTTCACGAGTGACCTGATCAGCAGCCTTTAGCTTGTGAAGCGTATAGATAGAATGGCAAGAGGCCTGGTCTAAACTCAGATATCGTAGATCCAAGACCAGAGGTGATTAAGAAATGTCCAGCATAAGGGCTGGTGATTCCAGTGGCAATGCTGGCTTTATTTCGGATGCCTTGCTTCCTGGTTAAGTCACACTAATCCAGGTAGCATGGGATAGCGCAAGTCTACCCCAAAGGTTGCTCAGCTGCAGATCTACTAGCTTGAAGTGCTGGCTAGCCCCGGAGAGTTGTCCGGAATCTTCAATTTGTTGTGGACATTGGGAATTGCCCGAGACCCTGGTTATGGGAGCTAACTAGTCATATGGTCTAGCAATGCCGGCTCATCAATTCTCTGAGAGTTGGCAGGTCTCAAGATGCTGCAGTCTCATATCTGGTGAAGTTGATCTTATTAATCGAGAAGGCTTTTACTATCATGCTATTTAAGTTCAACCCCCCGTTATATCCCGCAATAGCTCCCCCCGGTCAGTCCCCTACCATTCCCGTTTCTAATATGTTGTCTTAAAGATAGTAAGAATATTATACAGTTCCCTGAAGCATCATTCGCCAATGACGAGAAACCCTCTACCAGTTGCAAGCAGTCTCACCGGTAGGGTGTAGGACAATGCGAGACTTGACAAAACCACAACTTCCAAGGTTCTCAACCCTCATGTTATAGCACGTCTTGACGTTCTTATCCTTCCAAATGCGGTGGGCGCGAGACTTGCCCGGGTCCACGCAAATTGTCTGGGGGCGGCCACACGAGGTGAAGTCCAAGCAACCGCCAGCAACAGTGCCACCGAGACTGCTGCCGACTTTGGTGCGCTGGCAGTTGTTGCAATCGTTGACTCGGATGTCAGAGTTGGAGGAGAATATTGTCAGGGGAGGGTCGTTGGGGTTGCTAGGAGGAACAGGCACGGCGGTGAAGGTGTACACCAGGTCGAATGCCGCGTTGTAGTCAGGGCAAGTACCTTGATCACAAGGTCCAGCCAAGATGACCATGGAATCAGCAGGTCTCTTGGTGTTACCAGCTGAGGCGGTGTTGTTCCAGTTGGCTGGGTCCTTGAAGGCTTTCCTATCGACTCCATCCCAGTCGATCTTGTCCTCAATGTTGAGAGGTGACCACGCAGTGGACTCAGCTTTAGGGGCTGATGCGACTGGGGTGGCCGTGACAATTGCGGCCATGGCCATGATGAGGAACTTGGTAGCGACCATGTTGATGACTTCGGGGGCAAGAAGCGTCACGGAATTGTTAAGAAGGTTTTGTGATGTATGGGAGAAGGTTGGCTTGATGTTCTGAAGCTGTGGCTAAGCTATGGAAAGAGTAGTTCGAAGGGAGGAATAGCTTGCATCTTTATACTTGTAGTATGATCATGTTATTCTAAATCTTGTGAGTACAAGAGACTTCAATCGCCGAAGATTGATAAACTGGAGGAAGCATAGAGTGACCCCCTCGGCTACGTAGCGATTGGCTACCTCGCCATTCGCTTATTTTCCGGTCTGTGTAAGGATCAACTAATCGTATTCCTACCAATTACTCAGTGGGAACACTTGTCTTACTGACTTTCCTTTCGGCGTAAAAATCTGTTAGTAACTGTCGGTCTCAAAGGTACCACTCGCCAAGGTGGGGCCAACAAAAAGACCTTGCCAGGTACGTCACTAGCAACATACAGCCAAAATTCCCTCCAATCATGAAGGCCAGTTCCATTGGAATAGCTGTTAATTATAAGGGAAACATCCGTCTTACTGCATAAACGGCATCTATCCTTCTTACGGTCATTCAAGAGATCCTGCATTGGGTAGTGTTAGAATCGCCTATTTACCAGGGGTTTTGCATCGGTCAGTCACCAGTTAAGTGGGAATTATTACTTAACAAAGGATCGGATTGTTACCTCGAAACTGGACCGAAATAGTTATCCGCACTCTTATCTGCCGTTTGCTGATGGCCACCTGCCTAAGTGAATCTTAGCCTAGTTATCTGATCAGTCATTTGATTTATCCCGCAGCCATTCTCGGTATCTCAAGTTGAGAAGCATGCCTGTACATTCTATCTCGCCAGTCCCATTTTAGCTACAAATACGAATCCCTGTAAAAGGATTGCTCGGAAGGAACTAATCGGGCCATGCCGGCCAATGGCTGCAATTCGGGCCGTCGCCTGCAACATAGGGCACGCTGTATGGCATTTTGTGGACTGCTTATGCCCTGTTCTTGTTTCTCATTACCTATTGGGTCAGTAATGTATTGTTCATTCAGATTTTGCGTAGTGGTCAAGTCACAATATGAGGACAATTACCGCGCAGCCTTTTCCACTCGACATGCCTCCTCAACCGCGCTGTCCTTTTTATAATTACATAACCACGTTATTAGAGTTAAAAAAGATCGCATTGCATGCAAACACAGATCCGGAATGGCGGCAATGATTAGAGGTAAGGGATCGATTTGAGGAGAGCAACCAGGTACAGAACTAATGTGACCAAGCGGCGCGGGCCGGGACGGACGGACGAACAGGCCAGCCTTGAAATTATTTAGTGGAGTTTAGCGGCATGGTGACATTTTTCGGGAAATCTATAGCCCGGATTGTCCATGCTTATCTTAGCGTGCTTTCCTTTATCAAAAAAGTCACCCAGATAAACAGATCTTGCTACAGCCATCTTATCTAATTGAGATTTGTTAAGCCTCATTCTTATGCTCACTTCAAAGCAATTAGCTGGCCATCTCAGATAACCCATGCAACCAAGAAGTGAACATGTAGAAATGCCACTTATACCTCCTTACAAATAGATTAGGCAGCAACCCACTATGTCCGAGATGAGGAAACATAAGCTGTCGTCATGATACCCTAGAGCCAATCACTGGTCCATTTTCAAGCCCAGCTTGATTGCTTGAGGGTATGCATTATGCATTGCTGCCCAGTTACTCCCTCCAAATCAATTACTCTACAGCTCGAAGAACTGTGTCTTACGACGAGGCGCCTTGAAAATTGGGAAGAAATCATGTAATCTCACCAGAAAACAGTGAGTTCAGAACCTCTCGCAATTCTCGCGTACAACATCACGAGACTCCCCCGTGAAAGACAGATTTCCGTCTACAACACACTTTCCATTATCAGATAGAGGGAAATGTCCAGCAGACCACTCACCAATTCCAACTACTCCGACAATGGTGGGGAGCTGGAACAGTATATTGTCTCGCTACAGCAAGCTGTTCATGGTCTGCCAGAAGGAAGTTCCGAACGATCTCGTCATCTTTACGAGGTCGCCAACCTCCTCCGTGAGCATTATATCGCTTCAAATGGAGAAAAAAGTCCTATAGAGGCTCTTTTTGTTGCTCGAGAAGCGGTAAAAGCCATTCCCGATGGCTGTCCGATGGCTGCAACATGTTTAAATAACCTAGGACGCCTGCTCCGTCACAAGTTCGTCTTCGAGAGAGACCCAAGAGACCTTGATGAGGCTGTTGAGGTTTTCAGGCGGTCTGTTGATGTATCGAAAGAAGATGACTCATCTTGGCCTCAATGGTTAACGGATCTCGGAGATTGCATCTACACTCGGTATAATGTTAAGGGATCACTGCCGGATCTGGAAGAGAGTATTGAATTGGCTAGAAGAGCACTTAAAGACAAAAAAGAGGATGACCCGGAAATTATAGACCTTGTGATCGATCTTATGGTCCGGCTTCGAACACAAAGCAAGCGAACAGGCTCTGTCTCTGCTTCAGAAGAGGCTATTGATATCGCCAAAAAGTTGCTCGAATCGTCCCCAAAGGAGCACTTATCCCGCAGCACATTACTGCACCTACTCGCCGGTAGTTTTTCAGATCGATATGTCCTTACCGGTATAATAGACGACCTCAATCAACAGATCGTGTTTTCTAGACAGGCTATTGATGCAACATCCATTGATGATCCAGAACGGGTGACGCGACTTGCTGGCCTAGCTGTCGGTCTCAGTGATAGGTACGCGAGAACAGGTGCATTAGGAGACCTTTCAGAAACTATCAGAATAGCGACAATGGCGTTTGAACAGACCCAAGAGGGTTCTGATGACTGGGCAACGCATGCCTGCAATCTCTCGGGATACCTCCTGACCTTGTACCAGAGAACTGGAGAACAACTGGATCTCGACACAGCAATTGCATTGGCTAAAGGTTCAGTGGACGCGACACCAACAGGCAATGCCCTGAGACACATACGTCTCGGAAACTTGTCAGCATGTCTGATTGCTCGTTTCGATAGCACAGGCGCCTTCGAGGATCTAGAGGAATGTGTCAAGATGGGCAACGAGGCTAAGGAAGCTACCCCCAAAGAACACGTCGAATGGCCAGCGCGACTGCACGACTTGGGGGCCATTATGCAAAGAAGATACCAGATGACGCAAGATCTCGAAGATCTCGATGAGGCTATTGGCTTGACCCAGCAGGCGCTGTTCGCCCTGGGGCCAAGCCACCCACAACAAGCCGATACCATGTCTCTTATCGCATTGTTCTTTGCAAAGAGATACGGGGAGACAGAGTCACCTGAAGATCTTCAGCGAACAGAGTTCTTCTACAGAGCTGCTCTGTTTCAGACACAATCGCCAGTGGTGACGCGCATAGAGGCTGGTGTGAAACTAATCTCAGTATGCATGGTCCAGCAAAACATGGAACAAGCTTACGAGGACGCCAAGTACGTGGTGGATCTCATTCCGCAAATGGCTGTGCGATCACTCGAGAGTTCCGACAAACAGGATCTTTTACTTAAAATAGGTGGGGTATCATCTGAGGCGGCTGGTCTAGCACTCCATCTTGGCGAAGATCCATCGGTGGCATTGAGTCTTTTAGAGAAGGGTCGCGGCATGTTTGCTTTGTCTTTGGACGAGATGCGTGCCGATATCAAGTCCTTGGAAGAGCAGTGTCCTGATCTAGCAAGCAAGTTCATTACTCTGCGTGAACAGCTATCTTCCCCTTCTACTTCTGGAAGGACATTGGATACCGAGGATCCTGAATGGAATGTTGACGAGAGTCGGCGTCACGAGGCAGGCGACGAGTTTGAAAGCTTGCTTGCGGAGATTCGTCAGCAATCAGGCTTTGAGACCTTTCTATTACCCCCCTCGGAATTCGAGATCAAATCAGCAGCAGAAAGTGGTCCTATCATCATAATCAACACCAGCATGCTACGTTGCGATGCGATTTTGGTTGAGAGTCATCAGATCACATCTGTGCCTCTGGCTGATTTCAACCGCCGTGAGATGATTGAGTATGTCAAAAACGGCACATTCAGAAGTGGTGGGGCCCTTGAATGGCTGTGGGACTGCGTCGCAAGTCCTGTATTGAACGCGTTGGGATTTGACAAACCCCCTTCCGGGGGAGATTGGCCTCATGTTTGGTGGATCATGACAGGACTTCTGAATAAGTTCCCCATTCACGCTGCTGGGTATCACTCAAAAGGCTCCTCCGAAACGGTCATTGATAGAGTCATCTCGTCATATCATAGTTCCATACGGTCAATCATACACGGCAGGAAGAGACCTATATCCGCTGAGACCCAGACAAATGCACTGCTCGTCGCAATGGAAGCCACCCCTGGTAGCTCAAAACTGCCCTTCGCAACCAGAGAAATAACAGCTATCCGTGGCATATGCAAGTTAATGTTGGTCGAGCCAAATGAGCCTGAACCAAAGAGGGATAATATTCTGTCAAGCTTGCTTGAATGCGGGATATTCCACTTCGCAGGCCATGCCCGTACAGATTCCGAGGATCCAATCGGAAGCTATCTCTGTTTAGACAAAGAAAGAGAGAAGTGCCTGACCGTGTTGGACCTATTAGACATAAACCTACAGAGTCACTCCCCTTTTCTTGCCTATCTCTCCGCCTGTGGCACTGGCCGCATCGATCATAATGACCTGGCGGACGAAGGAATTCACCTCATAAATGGGTTTCACACAGCTGGTTTTCGCCATGTCATCGGGACTTTATGGGAGGTCAAAGATGAGATCTGTGTAGATATGGCTAGGATTACATATGAGGGAATGATGCAGAATGGCATGACGGATGAAGCAGTCTCTCGTGGACTCCATAAAGCTTCCAGAGAGCTTCGGGATCGCTGGTTGACAATGTCTGGGACTGATCACCGGACAATTGGAAGTTTACAGGTAAGAGGAGGTGGAAATGAGAGAGGCGATGGAGAGGAGCTTGAAGCGAGAGGTCTGGACGGGTTCTCGAGGGATATTGTAACTTGCGACGAGGAGCCTGTTTATCCGCCATGGATTCCCTATATTCACTATGGGGTTTGATGTTTATTTATCTCGGTATTCATAAATCGATATTTGACTACTCAAAGATTTCCCTCACTCAATTCTTTAGATATAAGATCTATGGATAATTTCAATGGGTATTAACTGCACTGTTCTTGCCCGCAGGCCAGACTACAATATCTATCCCGTACCAAGTCTCATGATAACAGATTCTCACTGCCGCGCATGAGCTGAGCTGAAACAACAATTATTATCATTGGATTAGGACTCCGCAAGAACGGTGAATGCCGCCACGAACAGGGTCCAATCAATTCCAATGGATCAGATGAGGTTGCTATCACGAAGCAGCTAACCGCCGTGGCTACGATGCGTCTCTTCTAAACCTATAAGCCTGATAGTAATGCCGTACTGACTGGCGTGACTCCTTTATTATTTGTAACCGTGATGTCAGCCTTACCCTTGAGAAGCAGCTTAGCTACCTTAATTTGACTATCAAATAATAGTATTACTATATTTATACGCATTTTTATTGAAATAAAGATAGCAAGTAGGATTAGTATTAGAAGGGAAAATAAGGGGAAAGAATTAACGGCTACATCTTGGATCTGTGACTGAAGCAAATGGTGCAACTAATAATATTTCCTCCTCGCGTATTATTGTTAATCAGCTTAGATTAGGCTGGGAAAGCACGTAATGGCCGATAATGTAGGAGAAATGGTCTGTTTTATGTCGCGTCTATTCCCAAGAAGGGATGAGTCATTTGTGGTAGATGGATGAAAACAGATTGGATATTTAGAAGACAATGCTTCTGTCGACTGCGATATGGCCGTAGTCCAAATAGCACCTTATCCTATTCCAAAGTGACGCAGCCCTCCTACCTCCGGAAACATATCATTTTCCTGTACCCGTAAGCAACTCGGCAATCTGCTCTCCCGTCAGATCATCAAAGTCAGCCCTCCAAATTCCACGAGCGGCTAGGCCTTTGTTGGTCCAGTCAGCGCAAATCTTCTCTTGCTCTTCGGGATCGTCTTGTGTTCCAAGAAAGACCAGCCTGCGACATGCACGCCGATAAGCGGAGGCGGATGTCTTTGGGATACCGAATTCGGATGTGAACTGCTCGACTATACCGTTCGGCGTGGCATATTTGAGTTCGCGGTAATCGCTGTAACCGGCTCGCATGAGGAGAGAAGCTGATTTGGGTGTGATGGTCAGCTTTTGTTGCAGTAGTGCCTGAGCTGTAGTCATTGTGTCGTCGTGAATGCTGGGCCAAGTGCTATGCGAGATGGGTCCAGCGAAGGAGCACTATGCCGCAGAAGCAGGTCAAATGTAACAATAATGGAATGGGCTGATGGGATCGCGTATCTAGAGTCTGAAGAGCGTGTACGGAGCGACAATCTAGGTTTCAGAGGGCTCAAAGACTGTAATTAAAGGTGAAGAATTATTCACGGTCAGATATTGTCTCATGTATAGACTTTTGGTCAGCAGACTCACGCTAAAAGCGCCACAGTTTAATCGCAAATGTGTTATTGAGCACGGTGGGTTACATGGAGCGTTTGTGGCAGTAAGTGGGGGAAAAATGGAACAGCCTGGCCCATTTTGGCCATAGCTGAGTACAGGGGTTAGATTGGGTAAAGGGAACCTGTTTAGAGCCTCCTATATGGCGATAGAGACAGGAGCAGGCCCTGTTGTTGACAATAGTATAGTCAGTGCAACGGTGATGCCAAATGATAAGAGCTGCTTATTAGTCCGGTCTATTTCCCCGTCGAACTACTACAGCAGCCACCTCGTGTCAGCTGGGATACCGCGAGGCCCTTGCGGTTGCCAACCCTCATTCGCCTGCCAAAGATGCCTGCACTTAAGCCACCAGAATAAGGCGACGATAAATGGAATTGTTGGAACCGATCCCCCAATGACAGCTGCAGCGGCCCAGTATTGAAGGACATTGAAGTGATCCCGATAAAACGCAGGGCCCTCGAAATCGAGGTAACCCCCAAGAAAAGGCGCGTTTAGAGCGCTTGACTTGCAGTAGCAATTACTAGCCACGCCAGTCACCTGTTAGTCACTCGAGATTAGCACAACACAGCGAATAGAAAACAGCTTGTTCTGAAACTAGAGCATGGCTGATGTTTCAGATGAAGTCTTACCTGGAATACGATCACAACAAGTAGGGTCAGAATGGCTAGAGTGTTGGAGATGTATGACACCCAAAGTGCCCACTGCGGCGGACGCTTGGAAAACTGGATCACCCAAGACACAGAGCTGAAGGCGCCGAAGAGGAGATACGTGAGTGATCGGCACCCCAGGCCTATGGTCGGGGCTGTGAAAGATACGACAAAGGCGCTCATAATCGCGCACCAAACCAAGAGGAAAGAGAGCACCGCCACAATATACCATGCTTTAGGCTTCCATCCCTTTAGTCTATTGGCAGCTCTCTCCGCACATCCCGAAAGATTTGTTTCGGTGTGGAAGTCAACAGTCGCGGAGGCCTCGAGTAATGCATGAGGTAGTCCGCAAAACTTAATTTTTCTGCCCTGTCCAATGAATACGTCGATTTTCAGAGCTTGAGGAATTTCAGTGTTATCCTTCCACCACTTAATGTTGTTAGGATCGTTTCCAGGCTCAGAGTCCCAGGTCTTAACGGCCTTGACATTGTAGAGCCAGCGGGAGATTAGTTCACTGTTGTAATCAGCACCCTCAAGCCATGTTATCTAAAAAGGGTTAAGCTGAGTAATGTAAGCACTCACCCGACACGCTCCGAGGAGACAGGATTCCGGTCAATGATCGTAAAGACCACCAAGAGCGGAAGCCAGGTCATCAAAAGCCCGAAAGCCAATGAGAACGGAGTATTGTTATCCCCAAGCTCTGCGAAGGCCAGGACGACAGAGAAAATAAACGCGATGAGAAATGTGCCTAAATTAGCGAGCATAGGAATAACTCCGCGTCGACGTAACATACGCAGCTGAAATGCGAGTGTAACCAAGAGCTGACGAGTGAGGTCAACATCGGGACTTTGATCACCAGACAATGGCCGAAACAGGCCATAAACTAGGATGTTTAGCATGTGTGCTGGGTCACCGTTATTCTCTACAAGAGCCAACCCGTCGTACTGATTCATACAGCACATCACAAAGTAGGCCGCGCTGTATAGGTGTGACTGGTCGGCATTGACCCGCCTTTGGACCCGCCGATGGGACTCGCGTAATTGGCGGAAGTTGAAGATAGTTGCTGTTAGGGCTGTTTGGGGAGAGCCCAGCCAGTTGAGAACTGCTACCAGCGTCTTGGATATCTTCCTTTCATGAAGGGACTCATACGGGAGGTTAAGCAGAATAACTAGCGGGAATATCCAGTTAGCCGCAAGGCTTAGTGCTTCGGGTGCGTCGTAAATGGCGACTGGATTGCCGCAGATTGCTTCGCAGCCTGGTGACACACAGAGTGGTTAGATTCGGGAACCTTACGTGGTCTAGAGGGGAGACTGTGAAAGAATACCTTCGTATGTGACTACGAGATACTCGTCTCTGGGGAAGTTCCGATCAAGCCCAGTTACTGGGCCATGGTAAAGAAACTCGTTGAGAGTTTCGTTATTGATAGAGCCCAGGGTAAGCTCCCCGGCTTGGATTTGCAACACCTTTTGCTGGCAGTCAGACCATTTATACGTAGCCAGAACCACGGGTGCCGGTGAGACAAGAAAGATGATACGTGGAACGTATATGTATCTCATGATGCAAAGAGAGGTTGTTAACGAGGACTGATGATGAAGATATTGGCAGAGGATATATTGCCAAGACCATTTAAGGGACAACGACCCCCCTTATATATTCTTGGCGCCAGGAATACAGCTTCGTTCTTAATGTAAATTCTAAGTAACTTCCCATATGGTCATTCTGCAGGCTTATGCGGCCTAGGTCACTAATAGTATAGCTGGCTGTATCGTCCATCTGGGGCTGAAATATCACCCGCGTGATAGCGCCACTAGGCGTCAATAGCAATTTTGCTCCGCATATGACTAACCGCTCATTGTGTGGCGCTTGGGGGGAAATGATGGAGATATTATTACAGCTCTTCTATAACTGGGAGCAAGTAATATTGGGTTTCGTTGTTTGAGGCGCAAGTAAGGCAGTCCGCTGGATGTAGCTGAGGTGTGTGGCTACGCCGAGCGTCACCTATGCGTAAAGAGGGTTTTCAATCCCTGTCACGTTCTATGAATGGATTGGAATGGGAAAAATGGAACGAGGCAGCGGAAAATACGGGACGGCAATGAATGGATGAGAACCATCAAACGACGAGTGTGGTTGGTAGCTATCGAATTACATTTCCTCTTTTGGTTGTTTTGGCTGAACAACTCATCTGGCGCGAGCAGGATACGGCCCAGACCGGAGCAACTTCCAGCAACTCAAATTATTCAAGAGCAGCCAACCTTAGTGATTAGAAAATCTTCGAGCCCTAAGGGAGTGTGGCCTCACCGGGGCTTCTCTGAAGGCTTAGGGCCAGGTTACAAACTCAATAACTTAAGGTAAAGGGTAATGTCTCGACAGATTGTTGATTTTACAGAGCAAGACCAGGAAGAGTTATCCGGAAAATATAGATTTAATGATTCAGGATGGCCTGTTGTACCGACCCTCCTTTTACCTCGACAAATTCACACAAACAGACCTGTGCACATGTTCAGTGAGGCGTTGAGGCAGATGGAGGGCATTATTGCGAATGGGAGGTCTACTATGCAACGTATATGACAGCCGCAATAGAGGATACACAGAAAGTGTCAGCGCGGGAGCGCTAGACCAGGCTGTGGATAATAGCAGTGCCTAGACTACATATGCTATGCACTTGCTCCTTTCAGGCGCTGTTGTCGGTCTACTGAACATGTGCTCCGGCCGGTTCGAATTAGCATATGCTTAGCCTTAGTTTCAGGGTAGAGAATAAATAACCATAAACAACTCGTCATTATTGGACGCCATAGTTTTGACCCCCCCCCCCCCCCTTTCCCCCGGATAAGCTCCCCAAGTTTGAGGGAACTTGAGACATTCTCTTTATAGTTCTAGGGTCTTCATTTCCTAAACCTAAGATTGGATAAAGGCCCTGAAAACCCCGCGTGGCTGCGCGGTTTTGTCCGCGTAGGTGATTAAAGGCGGCCTGATTCTAGACATTCTACACCATAAGTCTCGATGCACAGCTCTTTCGATATCTGATAAATCCCTTGGGCGGTTCCTCTCCCAGTTCCAGTCCACCCCATCAAGGCACCTGCCCAACCTCATTCAGGCTTAAAGTCGTTCAGTGGCTCGGGGGTTTCATACCGCGTCGCGCACCTAATTGACCTTCAGGTTGTCTTTGAGACGGCTGTTTATCAGTACGACTATCTTGCTCGTCATAAACCACAATCGTATCGTCTTGGGCCTCCCTCCAATGATTCCTGCGAGGTTTATGACGATATATATAAGCTGGCCTATCCTATTGATGTTTAAACTAATTGAGACTCTGGAGATGCTTGGATATTCTTTTAAGGTAAGTTGCAAATTACAAGAACATAAACTGGCCTATGCATGCATAATGCCCCGGAGGGCGGCTAATAGGCTGACAGCACTGTTGGAAGGCTAAGAAAGAAGTGGAAAAACTTACAATGGGCTATCTCGGTATTTCCCAACTATCTCCGCGGAAATACTCAACAACACAGTTGGAAGCCTCAGCAATGTCTGCACGGAACATGCACGCTGACCCATCCTTGCAATGGGCAGACTATCAGGCAGACTATCAGACATTACTTGTATCGGTCTATCAATGCAGACTTTTATGCTTATTCACGTTGTGTTCTGTAGTACTTCTGCCCTAAAAGGCTTTACTGTTTCCATGTGCAACTATAGAAGGTCCCTTCTTGTACGTGAAACCTCAGCAAATGCCTAATGTTCAACAAATGCCGGCAGCGGCTATACAGCGTGGCCACCAGTCTGGTGACCGCCCTCCCCTCCCCTCCTCCCCGGCTCCCCGGCTCCCCGGCTCCCCACTCTTATCGGCGGCCCGTATCAAACCTCTGTACTAGCCCTATAGGTACCCTACTTCCACAACAATTGTTTCTAATGTAATACTTAAGAGCCGTACCTAGGCGGCAAAAAAGGATTCCTAGGCATTATGGCATATCCATGCAGCAGGGAGTTATCTGACCAATCACAAATGTGCTCAAGGTAGGACATACGTGTGAATGCATAACGTAAATTATTGATTACCCTTTCGCCACAACTGAAGATGGCGGGATCGCGACCAAGTAATATTGTAACTGGAAGACAGTCTCCGTTTCGTCGGGCGTTAAAGCGACGAGGTTGGTACATATCATGTGGTCCACCCACAGAGTTAGAGTGGGTAGAAGTGAATATATGAGATAACAAGACTAATACTATTAGGAAATAGCATAGAGAATTGTCGATAGGATGCCCCATGAGGCAGAATTGAGTAAGCCGCCTCACCAGCCGCTGCTCCACAATGAAAGAAACGCAAACGAACCACTAAAGAGAAATTCTAGCTACCCTGTAAGCCATATTATATCTGTCAAAAAGGCCAGCCCAGCCGCAAATGCCAATAATAAACGCCATGTGCTGCAGGGTTATGATTGGCATAGTTCCAGGTAGATCGATCCAGCAGCAAGCCGAACCTACCAACGAGAAAGAGGCCGATTCCTCTAGTCTGAGGACTCTAAAACGCAAATAGAACCCGGTTTTCTGACAGAGTGATAAGTACCAAAGATATATATAGCAGAGTATAAGGCGACTGAATCGTTCGGATTCATAGCCATAAATATTGAATTCATTAGGTTCCGCTAGAAGACATTCTGAAGCCAATATAGCGAGGAGTCTCAGCTTGGCTTGATTAGAGCGGGATTTAATCAAATGCCGAACTGGGGTATTTTAATAATGCATGGTGATGAGTTGGAATGTCTCAGTGTCATACGATGACCAGCTTCCTCGTGCTATACTACGACGCCACAGCCTTACCGGTCATCTTTCTCTTTCCAACACTCGGTCAAGTGGCATCAAATTAAGAGCTGGCAGCCATAGGTCCTTCGGCTATTAAACCTACCCAATCACTATCTGTGCCAATGCTCAGCCATCATCCTCTTATGGGTTTCCTGACATATTCCGCTATTATATATATGATAGCCTGTGGAACACGCTTTTTCAACAAAACAAAACCTTTAAAATACAGATCAATATTTGAATTGGATTTCAGAGTTCAAAATGGTTGCTATCGCCAGCGAGCTGTGGTGGGACCACTCAAAAACAACAATCTTGGCCGCCACTCTGAACTTGCCACTTAACTACAGCAACCTCCTCCTCTCAGGCCAGACCATCGCCGGATCAAGCTTCTAGAACATCGTTGCTTTCTTTCTTCATGATTGGAAAGCGAAAAGCGAAGATCCTAGTGCTCTCGACCTTCAGCAACAGGTCAGTCTGCGGAACTCTGCAGGTGCTACTCAGACACTGTGGGAGGCTTTCAAGATCCATAAAGCGTGGTCAAAGAAGTGCAAAAAGCCAATCGTGAAGCAGACATGTTCTGTGGCAATACCAGTCTTGCTTGTTTCAGTAGGCTTCGCCATTGCCGCGCTGTTTACCTCGCGAGTGGCCAACAAAGCTAACAGCACCGTCGTCGCGCGAGCGCAACCAAACAATTGCGGATTCTGGTTCTTTGATACCATCGGCAAATATGATCTACCCGCACTTAGCGCGATGGTAGCAAAAGGGCAAAACGACACCCGTCGGGCCCGCAGCCATGTCGCCAACTTCTATGCCAACACTAGCAGTTCGGCAGCTCGATCAATATTTATCCGGCCAACTCTTCCATACAATATTAGCAGTTCCGCACCTTGCCCTATCCCGGCCCATGACCGCTGCATTTTGGGCCCTAATAAAGCGTTTAGCATCACGTCAGCCTTTCTAGACTCACATGAGATGCTAGGAATAAATGCTAAGTCCGAAGATCGAGCCAGTATACAGCTAACCTTGACTTGCTCTCCGGTATATACGGACGAACTCGTCCAGGAAACTCGAAATGAAGGTGGCGCTTTTATGGAATCTTTCCTTGGGCCGATTCATCCCATGACGAATTACACGTATAGGTACAACAAAGCAATCGGAAATAAGACTGGAATCGGCTATTTGATACAGTATGCGACCCCAATTTTCCTTTTTCCTAAAGACTATAAAACAAGATGAGATAACCTGTAGTGTTCTTGCTTACGCTGACGAATTGAAGGTCCTATCCTACTTTCGCCAATAGCAGCTCGTCGAGCAACCCTTTGCTTTGGAAGCCAATCCCAGATTTCAGCCCCATTGACGCCGATGTCACTGTCCATTTCTTAAGTCAAAATAACATTGCGTACCTGGCTCCAGTTTACGACCCATGGTTCTCTGCCAACGGGACCTACAATATAACTTCACAGGGTATTACTGTATATGGCTCTGACCGCAACGTCGACACCATGGTTTGCGCCGATCAATATGTTTTGTGCAACCCATCGATTGCGTCATGCACTTCTCCAGCCGGTGTTCTAAACCTGGTAAACAACTTGACGAGTACCACCCTAAACCTTAGTACAACCCAGCTCTCTGCAGCTGATCGAATTCTCTATTCCCTGGCTCAGTCGAATACATATACAACTGTGGCAAACCTCGGTACAGCGGCGCTGTGGGCCAATAATATGGTGACCGGACATGTCTCTTACGGCCTACCAGATGATCAGTGGAAGACTGAGGTGATTGGCTGGTTTCAGACCAACCTTGCCATGCTACAGGCGTACGTGGTCGATTTTGCCTCCAACACAGCTGACTTGGGTCCCTTCGGATACGTTGAACCGCCTAGGAGTACGTATCAGCAGGAGCAATGCACCCAGCAGCTGGTACAGGCCGTCGGCGAGGTGCAAAACTTCAGTGTTTGTGGGATGTTTATTATCGTTTGCGTCAGCGCTGCCCTGGTACTGCTGGATTGTTCGCTCGAGCGGATTGTTGATTTTGTCGACGATTTCTATGGGCGAGATTCAATGGCTAGGAGGGCCAGACAGGCAGACAATAAGCTACACCTTTTACGTATGGCGTTGGGGGGAAACGAGTGGGTGCTTGGGCGATGGAGCATCCCGGTGCGAAATGGTGCTGCAAAGTATAACAGACCCTCCGGTTCGAAGGACCTTCTCTCCTATAGAGATTCTAAGACGGGAGAAGATACGAGATTCTTGCAAGTATGCAAGTGAAGGCCTCTTAAGGGGGTGACGGATGAGAAAGGGGTCAGTGATACCGTTTCGGGGGCAATGGGAACGTGTTTAAACTTAAGTTTTAATATTAAATACTTTAATTTACTCATATATAACTATTGCATTAATAATTATTTTATAAAAAGAGGCTTACTTGCGCTTCCAACTATTGAGTCAAAATATGTAAGACATGCTGCGGAACGTACGTCTTCCGAACTGCAAAACTGGGATTATCAGTGAGGACTTGTCCGTGCGGCCGCCCAATGCGCGATGCCACCGATCCCGTGGTGTGTCTCAAACTCGGACCAATCGAGTGACGTGTAATCGTGTATGAATAGCGATGCTTGCTTTCATCTTGCCATTTTTGCGGTCTTTTCCCAATTTCCATCTTCTCCTGCTTTGCAGCGAGCCACCGGAAAACTACTGTTGCGGGCAGCTTAAGCAGCATGTATACATGATGGTTCCGGGATATTCCTTAGACAATCACCCGCACCTTCACTCAGCCTAGCCCTGCAAAATGTATATGATCGGCGTATCGCGTAGCTCGTGTTATACTACAAGGTCGGGAGTTCGCAATGTCTTAGAAGCTCTGACAAATTGTCTCATGATCGGCGGCGGGCTGCCCTTATCCCCGACAATCAAAATACCAGCCACGATCGAGGTCGCCCAGCCGATCCCCACTGGCATGAATACTACAAACGCGGCGTATGTCTCACCTCCGTCTTGATGAATTCACCGCAATATTGTCAAGGTTCGTCGGAAGGAGGTTGCATTCGGCAGAGCCATCAGCCTTATGGTATAAATACCCGAAGAACTATCTACAAGACTCTATCAAGTTTGAGAATCAGTTCTTTAACACATCCCATACACGTAACAGGTCCACAATGAAATTGTCAACCATTCTTCCCGTTTTTGGTCTCCTAGTGTCCCTTTGCCAGGCTCAGGCTGACCCCAATACCCTTGCAAGGTACAATCCAGCCAACAGGACAATGTCAGCTAATACCAGTACGTATGAAGCAAGCTAATTTCAAAATTGTTGCAGTCTACTGACAACGAGTTGAAGCATATTGCCTTGTTCCCATCAGCAAAAGTCTTGTCAAGACCATTACTGGGTATGACCCTTTGGACATCGACACTGGCGTCCTGCCGTCTTTCCCAACTGGAAAACACCCGCTCATTGTACAAGCTGGCTACCAAAAGGACATTCGCATGACGGCACTGAACCTTATCCCACTACAGATAGACTCTCTCATGCAGGGCTCTCTCATTGTGCCCTTTGTTGATGTCACGAAGGACGGACAAACCCCCATCGGCGTCCCAGTCAACTTTTACATCGGTGGGACTAATGGACAACCGCTCCAGGCAATCGTGCCTAGTGTAGCCTCAGGTGTTTCGCCCTTTGAAGGAACCACCATCTTTCCGGCGACTTTTTCTCCCGATACGTCAGCTGCGAGGGCTCTCCCCAATGGTTTCAATAGTATACAGGTGAAGCCCTTTCTTCTACCGAACACTATCTCTGGGCCTGGAATCTACGCTGAAGCATTCGACATTTCGTTCAAAACGACAGACAGTTCCCCTTATACAGCTCACACCTTTCACTCATTATTGAACATCCCCCAACTTCTCAACACCAACAAGTGTCAACGCAATACTGTCTACTTCAATGAGTCGTCTTCTGAGCCGGTGATGGCTGTTGGGGAGGTGACACTTTATCACCAGATTTTGGCTACACCTCCACAGGGTTTAGAAGGAGTTTATAGGGATGTGTATTGCTATTCAGCTAACGGCCAGGTTGTCTCGAGCCTGGGCGAGCCTTGCAAAGTTGCGGCAGCCAACATGGACCCAGAAGCTAAGGTTTAGAGATCACGCTAGATAGAGACCATCGCCAGTCATCCGAACGAAATGGACGGATGATTCGTTCAATTGCCAACCACCAGCTGACCTAATCTTCAATTCACAACTGGCTTGGCTTCCTCTAAGGCAAAGGCCAGCTCTATCGGGTTCCATTCGCGCCGATTAAACCTCGATCGTACTAGAGGGTGTCCCTTTTATCAAGTTACTTTATCACTAGTGCCCGAAACAAATACAATGAGAACTGTGGCATAGCTGATACTCTATGTTAGTAAATTGCAATTACGCCAAGGCGTGACCACTCACGTTGTCCCAGCTACTACAAGTTCAGTCGTTTTCGCCCGCGTCAACCCGGATAATACTAAAAGGTACACGATAGTCGACAACATGACAATAAAAATACGAACCGCTGCTGTCGACACGACGTTGCAAACAACAATTGGCAGTAGTAGAAGCAAAGTGACTAAGCATATTAATAGTCCTTTGGCAACACGGCTGACAAACGGACCGTTGTATATATGGACGTTTGGGTCTGATGAAACATATCGGTTGCTCTGCTTTCATTAGTATGGACACATTACATCAAGTGGACTTGCGCATACTTCTCGAAATTTGGGTAGAAACTGTACAAGACGCTCTTCTATCCAACTCTCAAACCTCTTGACTGCGTTATCAAGCGTTGGGAGTAACGAGACAAGGTCGCGATCGTGCTCGAGGTAAGATGTCTCATTCCCAGCCAGACACCCGTTCCCATCAACCCAGTTCCTAAGGCTTTGCACATCTCTTGATTCTGCGTCGCTGAGAGTGAGCGCTAGATTGGCTTTATCTATAAAGCTGTCTGTGATACCGTCAGCAGCGCATATGGGGATAGACAAGAAGGTAGCCATACCATAATCAACCAGTGCAGACTCTATCCTCGATAAGACTGATAACCTTTCAGCATTTCTATCGATGCGGCTTTTTCCGAGAAAAATGGGTGCCTTTTCCTGTTGGTCTATCTGGTCGAGTTCGCTCTCTAGAATTGATAGCTGGTCTTGTTTTAGTAGCAGCAGTCGTGCTCTGAGTCTCTTGAAGCGTCTAAAAATAAAAAAAGGGCTATGTGATGCGATAAGGGCCGTGAATCTCGGATAGCCTGGCCTGAAATCTTCAACTATCTAAGGGTCAGAACATCAAGCCCTTGTTGCTGAAGAGGCACTTTACTTTTCCCCGTTGTTGGAGGCTTCGCTGATTGCGCCGGAGTTGCCGAAAGAGGAAGAATGGGCTGACCCGCCATGATGTCGTCAAGGTGGGATTTAATTCATGCAGGACTTTAGAACTTGACAAGCCACGTTCAAGGAAATGCCAGTTACTTTAATCTTTGAGCAGGCTCCTGAGGTATCCAATGAAGTGCCCCCACGTGCACATGCAAGTCGAGGCCCAGGCGGGCAATATACATAAGTTAAATACCCGCTGTTATTTCGTTAATTCATTTTTCCCTTTCTCGCAATTCCACTAGCGTCCATCCAAAATGTCTGATGGCCAGCAGTAAGTGGTTGAAACTGTGGACTTGTAAGTAAGCTAATGCTCGTCACTCCCAGAAAGAATGGATCGCCTGAGTACACCCCAGGCGGCAAGCGACCATTCGTCTCTACATATGATAATGTATGTATTAGTTGTCACTTGGCTAGATGAAACTCTTGTACTAAATCAGGCTTTGTAGGCACCAAGTCTCAAAGTCGGAGATAGCGTCTACTTGCTGAACACGGATGGATCCAGAGAGGGCCCGTATCTTGTTGCGACAGCCCCAGTTTCTGGACAATGCACGCTTTGTTATACCAATGGGAGCCCATTCAGAAACAATGCAGGCATTGATGTGGATGAGCTGGAGGCCTGTTGAAGGCCCCGCCGGATAAGCAATAATGAGGGGGCATTGCTGGGGCACATAATTCCTCACATCATTTTGGTGGCTTTTTTCAGGCAGAAATGCATTTGGGGCAGTGTAAGGCAGCCAGAAGGCAAAGTGCATTGAAACAACAATGCATATGCACAAGAGTCGCCATGGTGAGACCAATCACATACATATTCTGCATTACCCCTCACGATAAGAATTACGATAAGTCAGGCCCGCGTGAATAACGTCCAAATCAAGTTCAAGACCATCTAAACAATGGCCGAAAAGCAGTCTGTTTCTCCAAAGCATCATGCTATCCTAATCGGCATCGACGCTTATCCTGACAAATACAAGTCATCGCTGAAGGGCTGTGTACGAGACACGCAACAAATCAGATCATTACTCGAGCAGCAACCATTTCACATCAACATCCAGACCTTGACGGCCACGCAAAGCTCTGATAGTAGCATCACGGGGCCAGTTGAAGATTCTGCTGCGTTACCAACCTATGACAACGTAATCAAGGCCTTCAGAGATTTGACCTGTGCGGCTCAATCTGGAGATTACATCTACATCCACTACTCTGGACATGGCACCCGCATCGCTCCCACCGCCAAGGCATTCTCCAACCAGCACACCGGAGACTTGGCTCTAGCGCTTCTGGGTGGTGAAAATGGAGACGAAGTAAGGCCCCTTGGAGGGTACAAGTTAGCAGTTGCTCTGAATGCAATGGTGGTGAAAGGACTGGTTGTCACTCTAGTCCTCGACTGTTGTTTCGCAGCAAGTATTTATCGCCTGGATCGTACTGATATTCGATTCATTCGAATTGATCCGGAACTTGTATCTGCATACTTCGCCGACAAGAGTTTGGCAGAGCAGGATGCGGAAACACCTGACTCAGACTACCGCGATGCATCTATGCTGCCAAGCTGGCTAATTAACCCGAATGGTTATGCACTTCTTGCAGCTTGTGGTCCTCATGAAGAGGCTGGCGAGATAATCCATAAAGGAGAATCCCATGGCGCCTTATCCCATTTTCTGAACCTGAGTCTAAGAGATGGCGGTTTGAATCGCAAACATAAGAACATCTTCTACCGTCTCAGCTCCAAATTTCGTGGTCACTCGATTCAGCAAAACCCTGCATTGTATGGAAACAAAGATCAGGGATTCTTTGGTGAGAACAATTTTACGAACTCACGATCGATGGTACTCGTTGTGAGAAATGGTCAGCATTTTGCATTGCAGGCGGGTCAGGCTCATGGTGTATCTGATGGCGATGAGTTCGTCCTGTATCCTTCCAGCGTCCTTGAGAACAACGAGGCTTTTCACACTAATCTTATCAAAACAACGGTTGCAAGAGCTGGTCCTTTAACCAGCTTGTTAAACCTGGATGAATCGACCGCTGTGATAACTGAGGATGACTGGGTTGCTGAACCACAAACGAGGCGAACTCTTGGCAAGTTCCCGGTGTCTTTCAGTGACAGCATATCTACTCAAGATATCTGGCTAGAAGCGCTGAGAAGATACGGGATGAGCCATGATGAAGAAAATGGCTCGACATCCTGTTTTCACGTCGACGCTATCCACGACGAGTACAAGCTTCTAACTACAAATGGTGAAGAAGTGACGAACCTCCCCCCATTGCCGCAAAACACAACAACCGCAGATGATGTCGCTGCAGTCTTAGAGCATTTAGCTCGATACGAACTTGTTAAGAACCTTTCGAATCCCTTTGTAGAAGAAGACTTTCGAACATCGTTCGACATAAATATTGTACGGGCGGGGGATCACTTCGGCCCAGACACTCTCGTCAACGTTGAGCAAGATGCAGGCAAGGCATCTATGTTCGAGCTGAAGCTTCAGAACCACGGAACCAAAGATTTGTACCTGTACATCCTTGACTTTGGTCCTCTTTGGCAGATAGAGGATATATATTGCGGCAGCTACGCTGTGATTCCTCCATCCAACAAGAATGAGAGGTTCATGACGGGTCATTTCACAAAGAAGTTCAGAACCATGGTACCTGATGAGTTGAGACAGCAGGGCATTGAAGAGTGTAGTGATACTCTCAAAGTGTTGGTAACTTCTCAGCCGACATCCTTTGATCTGCTGGAGCTTCCCAAGATTGGGCATGTTTTAAAGAAGAGAGCACCACTGGATAATGATAGATCTGGAGGCAGTTCTGTTGAGCAGTGGATTGCCTTTAGTTTTCCGCTAAGAACTTCTCTGGCAGCAGAGCTAAGAGCCACGAAGACAGGTTAAAAGTCTAGGTAGATTGCAGTTCTTAAATCTTCATATTAATGTCAAACTATTTGTACCTTTTTTGAGAGTGTATGCGTTGCTCCGAGTGTCTGATTACATTCCCATTTCTCAAGTCTATCCTACAACCAACCACTCGTAATTATGAGTCTCGCCTTTCTCTGAAACATGCGAGGTGCAAACCCAGACCCCATAATCAGCTTGTCGTCCATACGGCATAAGTCATCGTAATAACTCCATTGCATACACTCGTCCCAGGACTCACAAGCTGCTTCGCACGCATCCACAGACTTCCAGGCGTTGATACACAAGCTGCGATTGTACTTGGACTGCGGAGCCAGAGGCAAATTCGCGTTGGCAGAAGTAATATCGAAGAGGCTGGACAGGTTGTCCCACCATTCGCGTCTGCGGTCGAAAACTGGAGCAATCATCCTTTCGAAGAAGTTGCCGTGGAGCATGGGCCTCTGGGTTGGTGTCAGCTCAACAAGCTTCCATCTACGTTCACGTGTTGTAGGAGTCCAACTGACCTTGAAGTCCCAGCTCTTTTCTAGTTCGTAGTATCTCGCTATATCCCCGCTGTGCGTCTTGTGCCACGACAAAAGAGGCGTGCACCAGATCTCACTCCTGAAACCGAAATTCCATTGCACCTCTCCATTGAACCCCCGAGTAAACTTCTCGTCGCCCCCATTTTCTCCGAACCGGATTCCATATTCGTTCAGTGCACGTCCCAGGATGTGATTGCCACAGCCGTGCCGGCGGGTGTATTAAGCAAAGTCCTCAAAGAGTCGTAGGTTCTTTCCGAAGGACATCTTCCATGAGCCCCGTGAGAGCGCGAAACCGGAACCTCCATGTGCGAAAGTGATATTGGCTATGAAGACTCAAATGCCAAGTTAATACGGTGCCTCCCAGTCGAAAGATGACAGATAGTCCAATACATTGGGCAGAAAGATATATTCATCGTCCTTCATGAAGACATACTAGCGAGCATGAGGCCAATTCCTGCCAGCGTGATCCATAATGAGTAAGAATTTATACTTTTCTATAACCCAGCCGCCGACAGGGCCTTCATGATGGCCTTCTGTATTCGAACGCTCAATTTAGACGTTATTCTCAACGTATTGCGGCACTGCATGGTAGACGTCGAAGGCGGGATGTGACTTGGTAGCTGTCGTCATATTTTCGAGGACGTCAATAGTTGTAGAGTTGCCGATAGTCTCCTTGCAATCCAAGCATATCACAACATTGCCCAGATTAATTCTCTCTGGGGACAGACTGGTGGCCAAGTAGATGAGAAAACGGTAGTACATCGATGTCCCTCCAGCCTTCAAGATCAAGAGAACATCGCTACCCTCGAGTTTTGCCTGGCTACTGGGATGCGTTTGCTGCGTTCGGTCGGAGGGCTTCGGAATGGGGATTGTTGCTGATACGGGTTGGTGAGTAACAGGTAACCTCACTGTACCAAATCTTTCCACGGAGGAATTGAGGAGAGAGTAGTTCAGCACGAGACATATGGCAATAATGAAAACTGGGAGAATCCGGTTATCCCTGTATGTGGTGAACAGCATTCCTGTCGAATGGGCTGGTGCAAAGCACACAATGGCAGCTGCTTCGTGAGCGAAAAAGGCTGGTGAAATGAGATTATTGCGAATCAGCGATCATGTAGATTTTCTTAGAGCATTTTGGATGAGTCAGTGTGGCAGCTCAAGATAGACAAGACGGGGAAACGTTGGAAAGAGCCGGCAATCAAAATAATGTCCTGTTTTACGGCAAGTTGGAGTTTACAACGCCTCTGGAGAGCAATGTAATTATCGGCTTCCACTTCATGAGTAAAGATCTAAAATACATCCCCTATTGTGGACATCTATCCTCTTGCCAATGATGTTCATGCGTTTTGCCTTTACGAGATATTAACTTACCCTGACCAACCCTAAAATTTAAGAACACTACCTTACAAAGACCCTGCGATATTAATGGTACTCAGAGCAACCAATCGCGAAACACTCCTACGGTATAAAACAACAAAGAAAATCCGTTGTGTTTAGCTATTATTTCAGTTGTATTGATTAACAGCAGTATATTCATAGGCTGATGTCCAAGATGTACAATAGAACAGAACTTTTATTTTTTCACATGGTTACTTTCTTATACTCAAGTATCTTATAAGACGGATCGGGCGACGCGAATCTTATAAACAAGGTCTCAATTAAAAAGACAAAAAAGGCTCAGTTTTATACTAACAGCCAAACTCATCTACTTCGACTACAGACCTAGTTACAATTCAACACTATGGCAGGGCTATACGAATTTAACGATTTTATTGCCTACAGAATTAACAGAGCCACAAAACGAGTTAAGATATTAGTTGAATGGGCAGCCGACGAAAGGACATGGGAGCCTGAAGAGGTTCTTCAAGAGACAGCAGGAAAGACACTGTACGAATACTGGGATAGCCTGGGTGGCCGTGAGGAAGCGGCTGGTCTGAGTGAGTTTCATGTCTTCCGAATTGTGCCAAAGGAAACAAGCGCGGTGAGTGGTTATATAATTGTTAGTGGGTTGGATACCCGAATAACCGCCAGGAAAACAGTTGGGAAACTGTAGAAAGGGTCAGGAGGATAGCTCCGCGTAAGGTTCGGGAGTATGAGAGGCGCCGATAAGGAGAATGATAATATAAGTTTTGGATAGTCTGTAAGTATGAATCTCTCCCTTGTACTCCTTGTTGTTCAATGTTAGCAAATTATTCTGGAATATATTGATCAGTGTAAACAGATGGCTAAAACTCACGAGGCTTTGGACATCTATAATAGTGGTGTCATCGTATCTCACTGGAGGCTGAAAACGTAGAGACCCTGCTGGAAATAGAGCATGAGGAGTTCCTACATAGGTAGAAACGGAAGATACTATGTATTTGGGACCGGTCCACCCCTGTTATGCACGAATCTCCTAATGGTGGTGCTGCAAGTCTGCAAGAGGAGCCCCGAAGCTTAGCTGACAAAGACATGAAAGAATATGTAAGCTCAGCAACCTGGACGGCTATACGGCTAGATAAGTACTATATGACGAGTTACTCCGAAGGCGCTTCTAAAGAAGCATTCTTGGTCAAGTTATGGACTCTTTACTGAAGAGGGTATAGCGCGCCGTTAATGACTCGCTTGCGGGAAGACAATGCTGTTTCGCACACGTAATGATCTAAGTCGAAAGATGTCAAAATCTGGGGTATGAAGCGGGGTGGCGAGCGGGGAATAATGGGGAATTAGATAAGCGTACATCCTTCTCGTTAAGATGGGGAAATACCTGCGATGAATTTGCGTTGTTGACGATGCCATGTTAACCGGAGGTGAACGCGTTCGGCAAAAACGGTATACCGAGTGAACTAATCCTCCGTTGAATGCGGGGTGCGGAGTTAGATTTAGTATGTCTACTATTTAACTTTCTTATTACTAATATATTTCCTTATATTATTTAAAATACTAATTATAGATATTGTATTATTTATACTTATATTAATATCTTTATTTATTTATTTTAAGTTTATAAATTAGCCTTAAATAGTATATCTAAGTATCTCTAAAGTCTAATATAATTTAAATATTTATTACCCCTTAGTAGGCAAAGCTTCATTAAGTTAATATTATTATAATTAGCTGCCTTAATTAAGCCTAAACCTTGCTGCACATACCCCAGCTAGAGAGCCTTACTTGCTCTTTAGCTGGCCCTAATCTTCTTCCTGTAACCCAATTCAAAGGCCACAACAGAGACAAAGGGGACGGCGTACCGCGATGTGGATGGAAAGAGGGGTAATCGCGGGGTTCTGGAACCAGAGAAATGGGAAGAAAATATATTAAGTTTTATGTCAGTTTAGTTGCCTAAAGTCAAAGACCTAAAGTTGTGACGTCGGCGTCGGTGGTGTAAGGAGGGTCAAAAGAGTCACGGGACACAGCACGTGACAGACTCAACAGATCAGCCAAACATTAGTGCACTATTAATATAAACAGGGGATTAATATCTTTATATTTATAGTCCTGTTTTTCTTTTACCTGGAAACTAAGGGTTATACTTTAGAGGAGATTAATAATATTTTTATGTAGTCTAAGAGTATTTAGGATTTAGTTAAAATTAAGAAGAATTTACCTAAGAATACTATAGTGCTGGCTAAGTGGCTTTGTAATATTTATAATAAGGAAAAATATAATATAAGTTACGCAGAGACTATATAAGGAGGTTGTATTTACTTTATAAGAATAATATATATGAACTTTGTGCTTCTTCCCTTTTGTTCCTATACTGCCCTCTATATTTGCAAAAAGTAACATATTATGTATTAAATCATCCCTTATTTAGTATCGGAATCTGAGTCTTGCGCCTGAATTATATTTTCTGGGGTCATTAATGTAGTTAAAAATAAGCATAAATCGGACATCACCCCTATTGACGCCATGTTCTATTTTTAATGCCCTGGTTTATCATGTTTGTAAATAAGCGCTGTGGCGTGTGATTTGCATTCGTTGGGGGCCACTCTCAGCGGTTGGAATGACATTCTGGACTCTAGTAATGATGATACAATGGTTGGCCATGAAGCCCCCGGTCGCCTGTCCTGCAACCAGATCACCAACTTTAATACGCACTTCTCAGCCGTAAAGTGGGGCGTGCAAAATCAAACCCATAAGCAAAATCAGACCCTAATTCGATTTTTGAGTCTTTCTAAAGGCTGAATCCAGGCCTTGGAGATAGCTGACACCGCCATATTCATTCGTACAGTTCCATATTGCTGAGTTTGAGGGGCTGTTTATGATGGGTAGCAAAGGCTCTGGCTATCAAAAACTGTGTCTCCTGCCAAGACACGGCACACGTTAGTGAGGTAAAATGTCTCAGGGGGCGTCAGCCGATGCATCAGTCAATTCAGGCATCTGCCACATCAACCCGGCTAAATGAAATAAGGCTGTGGGTTTGGCAATATTATAGGGTAATTTGGGAGTCTAGATCGTACTAGTTGGTCAAATTGTGGTTAAGTATCTCCATATGCCTGTTGTACGTACTGTACTCCAGCTCTTGAGGTACTGGAATGTTACTTATATTAGGTAACTACGGTAAAAATGCAAGAAAATGCAATAATAATCCAAATATAATTCCATGATATCCTGTGGCAATACTACAAGAATCAACTAAATCTATTGAATATGGTTGCCCATAACTTGTTGGTCTTGCTGACACAGTTCATTCATCGGAAAGGTGTCTTTCATTTATCCCTGTCTGTATAATTGTCGTCTCCTCTTTCAGCATCTGTTGGGGTTTTGTTGTGGCTGTTTTCATGCAAGCGTACCACCATAACTGATTGGCTTTCACCTGCGCCAAGTTACAGTGGCTATTCTCAGCTCTACCAGCCCCCTTGGTTTCAATTATAAATATCCGGCCTCGCTTTCAAGATTGCTACCGTAATTCTTTCGTGCATATCTAGAAGGACAACGCGAGTGAAAAATTGGTGTGTTGAGGAGCAATATCTCCGCGAGATAGGCGCATAGTCCTTTCTAATTGGGTAGAGCTTGTTTCATTCCCGACCATCCCGAAACACCAAAGATTTATCTACAATGTGCAGGGTCAACTGCTCATCGCACCCTACAGAGATCCAGGCGTACGGCGATGTCGCAGGCATTGGCGTTCGTACAACGTTTGCGTCCATTCAACTTACGTCAACTGACAATATCGCAGGTTATGCTTGCCTTCGTTATTACAGCGTGGATAGTCGTCTTCATGCTTATAGTGTACTATTTAGTTGCTTACAACCCTGAATTAGACCCTTTTAGGAAGGAGGACGAGCAAACCACTTGTCGATACCCAAACCCTGTCGATTTCATAGTTCTGCGATTTGTTCGGCACTTACCAGGGTTACGTAACATACAAGAGTCCCATTTGCTTCAATCTAACCGCCTGGAATCCGCGCTCAACAATGTATGAGTTTCTATTGCTTAGGCTGTCGTATCTTCATTGAAACTAACTGTTTTCAGTGCGTTATTACCCTTTCGGACATCCAAATCTTCACGGGCATATCTATCCTCATAAGTGGCTATATTGCTTTGAAATGCGGCTTATCGTCCTATCATTGGCAGTTAATCGTCTACTTGGCCTGGCTTGCCAACGTAACTCATCTTGCAACCCTTTCCTTTCTTCGCAACTACCTCATGAACAGACCTTATAAGCGGCTATGGCGCCTCGTTTTCATGTTTTGTACGCTGATTCTCCTCTCTGTCGCCGTCGGCTTGACTGGTCACTTTGAATGGGAAAGTGGCTCGCAGAAACCGGCGGACTTTGCTTACTGCTACTTTGGAATGCCATTAGATACAAAGACGGTTGCCTTTGAATCAATGTTGAAGATGGTATTGCTCATTGCGTATGGATTCTTTATACGCATAGCGAAAATGTCGAGGACATTCGAGAGATGGTTACGTAAGATGGGCGCGACATGGAGGACAAAATCGACTAAGCGACAACGCGGTGATAGCCGGGGTACTCCTGCATGGAATCCCCTAACAGGGAAGGGAGTAGGACGTCTGAAGATAATTCTTGTCGCCCCCCTTCTCGTCGCATTCTTTACCCTAGTTAATGTTCACCTCGATCTATTTACATCATTCCTGGCAGAGGTATGTCCTTTCAGACTACGTATGATGGGCTTCATCTCACATTTCACAGGTCTATTGGGTAACCTTCGCGCTCATATGGGGTACAAAACGACTTTTTTATAATCGGAAACTAGGACCCGGGGAGGAAAATGAGTGGACCTTCGGCCAAACCCTACCTTTGGTCCTACTTATAGCACCTTTGGCAGCTATTGTTGAGCAATTTTCTTCTTCTTCTTCAAAACCCACAAAATCCACAGAAAGAGAGGGGCGAATGCGAAGTCGTATAGACGCTGGCTGGTCCAGCTGGTCAGAGGTTGAAGATGTTGGAGACGATGCTATGATTGGTATTGATCGCACGTATGTCTATTCAATTTCCTACCAAGGTCTGGTTTTTCTGGCAGCGCTTTCCTACATAGAAGCCGGCGTCTTCTTCGTTGTTGATGATCTTAAAGGTATTTCCCAGCCTTTCCAGTCCTTTGCGTTTTCATTTTTCGTGTTCAATTCGACACTACAAGTCTTTTGGATACTCTGTACACTGTGGATCTCTATAATGGATTGGAGCAATCCATTACAACGGTCAGCTCGTGCTATTCTCCTTCTTTCCCTGGCGGCCACGTCAATAATTGAGTTTCTTGCGTCTCCTGTAAGGGATCATGGATTCACCCTATGGATGGCATCGTATGCTATGCTGAACTTTCTGTTTGCTTATACGATTCTGCTTATTACCTACATGGCAAACAGCCTTCTCCGAAACTCCCCACAGAGGGCCTTTAGAGCATTTCCGGCGCTGATCCCACTATCAGCAATTCCTTATGCGATGATAGACCAGGAAGGACTCTTAGCTGGAGAGTTCACGTGGCCCTGGGTCCTAGGTTGTTGTATATCGCTAGTTTGGTTTTGTGTCGAACAGTACATGGAAAGAAAAGATTGGGCTCCAACAAGGGCTATTTGCATCAGGTGTCTACTCTCCTCTTTTATCTTAGTCCCCATAGTAATGTCATACTATGTGGAGATTACACCGGGCGGATATATAGCAAGTGCTCGGCTCTTCACATGTTGGATACTTATTATGGGAGGTGTGTTATTGTTTATGGGCGTATCCTTTGCTCAATATAGAAATATTTATTCATAGTATCAAATAGGAGGATGTATCTCAGACTTGAAGGTGAGCTTCTTTATTTATTTACTCTTTGGTCGGTAAGGGTGGCATTATTAAAGAAATGGAACAAATAGTATCTTAAATACACTTGGCATTATGCACCATCCCTCAAGCCCTCGTAAACCTAGCAATTCTGCGATACCATGCTTCTTGTGCCCAGTCGCTGTAGCCTCACCTCTATACGGACAACTGAAGGGTGCCTGGTGCTAGGGTCTTACCCATGTAGAGCAGATTTAATTCACAACATCGCACCGCTTTACAATTGGCCGTTGAGCGGGGTAATAAAGACATCATAAAAGCGCTCCTTGACAAAAGAGCAGATGTAAACTTATCGGTCCAGCTGGGGCGGACAGCTCTGCTACTTGCAGCGGAAAATGGTGATAACGATATCGTTGATCTCCTACTGAAAAATGGAGCTGAGCAGGAGAAGGGAGACAAAGCGAGCCGAACTCCCCTTTTTGTTGCCGTGGCGAATGGTGATAAAGCGATGACGAAAACGCTACTCGGTAGTGCCAAGAATACTCTCAACGTTACAAGCTTGCATGATCGGAACCTACTGGACGTAGCTGTGGATAGTGGGAACAGGGATGTTGTATGGTTGATTGCAGAGAAGGCTTCATCCTTTCGGTCAGGGAGAGGTCAAAAGAACGCATAAGTCTCTTTTGAGATTTCAACTCAGATAATGACAAACAACACTCATTAGATGATTTAATACTCTTTTTTTAACCGCAATTGACGAAAGTAACTATACAAGTGTAGTAACAAGCATTCAGCAAATAATTAAAGCGCACCCTTCCTACCATCCTCACGCGCCTTTAGGATGATGCCAAGGTTTCCTTTCTCAATTGCCTCATTTAGTCCACAAAGCCCCAATGTCTGATGCTTCTCTTCCTCTCGACGGTAGAACTCCTCTGCAGTTCTAATCCTATTCAGGTAAATCTTATCCAAAAGCTTATAATCCCTCTAAATAACCCCTTTATTCTCACCAGAATATCTCTATAGATTCTAAAACCTAGTAAAGTTCTATTTAACTATTATAGTAATAGGGTCCTTTAGGTTTACATTATATCCAGCTAGTATATTACGCTATCCATGCATGCCCTTAAAGTAAGTTAAAAGTAGAATATTAATACACTTAATAGGTTTACTAGTAACCTTTTAGAAAGCTTCTATAAGTTTATAGATTATAATATGGTCTATTATAACTTTAAGATCTATACTATCTAACCTTTCTAGGTGGCTAAATAGCTAACAAATGTAGTACTTATAGTTATCCAGTGTAATAAGTACTATAGCTCTATTGCCAAGTAAGACAGACTAAGTAATAACTCTATCCATAGCACTCTAAGTAAAAAGAGCTATTTTAATATAAGAATCTATAGTAAAAATAGTAGTGCCTATATTATAACTCTTCCTTTAACTAAGTATCCACTCTACAAGTTAATCCTTACTATTATAATAACTACTTTAGAACTTAGGATTATAGTTACCCTTCTTATAAGTATAGTCTAAGTTTCTATAGATAAAGAACTTAATACTATATTTAATAGTTAATTTATAAGCGTAAATAATCTAGAAAATCTCTATCTTTTTACTAGTATTAAATCTGTTAATATCAATAAAAGTATTGTAATAGCCTATATAGCCTTTATATAGGTTTTCTTTATTAGTAAAGGATCCTTTAATAAACTTAATATCACTAAGTTTGATGAGTTATTTAGTGCGCTCTGAGTTGATGTTGTGGGTTAGAACGTAAAGGCTGTAGGTGCCGTCTTTGGTGAGATCCTAACAGATGGGGAGACCTTGAGCTCCTGTAGCTCTAATGATATGTATGTGACGAGACATGTTTGTAGTGGAAAAGAGTTAAAACTTAGGGATTTCTTAAACTATTTGTTTCGTTACAAGGCAAATAGTGAGATGCTGTGTTAAACATTCCTATGATAATTTGGCAACTATTTATACGTGCAATGTAGCTGCGTCTTTTGGCAGTTCGTAACTAACATTGTCCCTGGAAGATGACAAACTCGTCAACCTTTCGGACAAGTTTATAATTTTCTGTTATTAAAACTATTAGATGATTAGTATTCCATCATTGTTTAGCCGTTGACGATGATCAGTCGTTGATGATCGTCTCGTGGCTGAAAGCTTGTCTACCTACCCACGAGTGATAGTGGAGAAATCAGAAGCCAACTGCGCTCAGGAGAAGCGGATTTCGCTCTCTCCAACGACGAACCCCTGCCTAAGTTGAGCAGAGCTACATGATTGGTTGGAACGAGATGAGCTGAGTAATTAAGGATCACTAATCTTAAAGTCGCCCGGCAATTCAGCGCTAGTCCCCCAACTTAGAACACCTAATCGCGTGTCATGCATCTAATATTTCGCTTCTTTTTACCTCAGATCTCCGACTATCCTTTGCACTGACTGATACGGTATCAAACTTCACAGATTCAAAACAAGATTTCTTGACACAGCGCTATTATGCCCTACAGACAAGTCCGCAGCTACCAGAATGCCTTAGCTCAAACGCGTATCTTTGTCGAAGACTCATGAGTGGTTGACATTGGTCTGCGCCTCGTTGGTCGTGCCAAACCTGGTGATCGATTATTTATTCACTCACTCATAACCTCAGGTCGTCTTCTGCACACTATTCATCATCAGCACATTCCTTCACTGTTAGTTTTGAGTATTAATAGTAAATTAGTACACCCATTGAGACTACTATGAGTACTTGATATTAAGTACCTTAATTTAGTAAGAGAGGCTTTACTTTAAGGACTATTATAAAGTAAGATTAAGTAGCTAAACGTTTAATATTACCTAAAGTAGATTTTTAGTTTTTATTTTCAAGGTAGAGTTAATTAATACTATAATAATATATATAGTAATAAATTAGTAGAGAAAAATAAGTAAGTAAGGTACATAGTAAATAGAGCTAATTTTATAGCTTGGGAAACTGTAGGCCTAGAGATAGTAAATATAATTAACAAGGGGGAAATAAGAAAGGCATTAATAAACATATAAAAGTCTAAGTATCTCTAGTATAAACCGGGAGATTGACGAAGACGAAAGCAACAACATAGTGATTCGGCAGTGCATGAATCCTGCACGAGTTATACTTGATAAACAGGGCTGCTTGATTGACGACCCAGAAGGTGTGAGGCATTTATGTCTTGTTCAACAGCACATGCACAAGAAGGGAATAATGTTTACTACTTTTATCTTCTCTCTTGCTATTGCGGAGATGCTCGGCATTTGAGTTCATGTGGTCGTCAGATTCTGATACGATGGTGCTGGAAAAGAACCCTTAAGAGGACCATCAGCACCATTGCGGGAGATCCTACTGTTGGCGGTGCCAGCTCAGGTTTGATTGTGTATAATGGCGATGACATGGTTGTGACACGCTTGGCTGCAACGGTTTACTGGGCCGAGCTCTATCTGACACGATCTACACCTGCTTGTACCGCAACAAGTGACTGCCAAAGCGGGCCGTGTACCGCCTTTCGACTGTCAGCTCTGTCAGCCAGTCTTATGCCCTGGTATATGCAGAAGGTCTTTGGCAAGCGAATGGTACGTGACCAGATACCCATTACTATTCATGAAGTCTGGGAATAATGCTAGCCTGGTGCTAGATCGTTAACGAGGATCGCCACCTTACCACCAACCTTCTCGTTTGCGGCTGGGGCGTTGTCTTTGTCTCCGACGTCCTTACCGTTGCAGAGACGCCTACTACTGTCACACGCTGGTTGCGACAACAAGTCCGCTAGACCCGGGCGACGCACATCGAATCACTCCTCATCCCACGTGTCTATGCCATGTCTCATCCCATGGCATTCTTCGCCGCCGCCAGACGCGAGTTTGGACCTCTAGTCGTTGCGGTCGCTGTGCTCTCGTACTTCCTCACGTCGCACAAGCTGCTTTACTTCAGCTACCCGGATCTGTTTCTTCGAATCGGCATGACTACAGTCTACAATATCTTGCGCAATCCGGACAGGTTGAGACTGGCATTGTCGTGGTATGTTGTGCCTGGCATGTTCTTCTATAATATCCCTCTGCCAGCAATACACATCTGGAGTTTGGTGACAATGACGGCTGGCACGTGGGGGACGGCAATGAGAGCGAGTACGGAGATTTCTAAGAAGGATAGTAGTCGGAAAAAGCGGTTTGGATGGGAATTGTCGGAGGGACAGTGAGCAGGTGGCTGGCAAACGAGTTTGACTTGTGCCAGGGCCAGACGCTTGTATTCATGCTGTGCGGCATCTCGCTCGCATCTGTCGGCACCTGGAAGGCAACAATTGCAAGTCAATAGGTAGAAACACGGGTAATTCGGTGCGACGCGATAAATCCACCCCCTCCAGACTCGGGCTAGCTTGTACCGATCCTCTCTCGTAAAGGATCGGCCAAGTAAAAATTGGAGAAAGTGCCTAAACCCCACTACCTCCACTCATCACTCGGGGCGTCTGGGGCTTCTGGCTTTAGTGCATCCTGCGCTGTATAAAAGTAGTAGTCAAGTGGCCTCCGCAATCCTTAACACATTTGAAGGTTTGCGTCTCTCTTTAGAACCCAAACATCTGTCATTATGTCTCTGCAAGTTTTTGATGTTCGCTTTGAGCATTATCGCAGCCCCAATACCTTGGGTATTCATGAGCACAAACCTCGCATTTCCTGGCGTCTAAGCAACGCCCCTCCAGGCTTTGAGCAGCAAGCTTATGAACTGCGCCTGGAGCAGATCATCGGCAAGGAAAGCTATGTCGTCTGCACTTCTCAAGTGGAATCTTCAGAGTCCCATTTAGTTCCCTGGCCAGCTGAAGAGTCGCTCGCTTCTCGTCAAAGATACACTGTCTGCATTCGAGTCCGTGGTGAAGGAGAAACATCCTTTTCCGATTGGAGCGAGCGGGCTTGGCTGGAGACAGGCTTGCTCAACCGAAGTGACTGGAAAAGCAAATTCATTTCGGCTCCTTGGTCAGAGAAGGACAATGATAAGCCGAAGCCAGAGGATCTCTTTCGCAAAGCATTTACGTTGAATTCTGGCATCGCATCGGCTCGCCTCTACATAACCGCGCAGGGCATTTATGAGGCAGAGATCAATGGCCGTCGCGTTGGCGATTACTTCCTCGCGCCCGGTTGGAGCTGCTACGACAACGAATTGACATATCAGACCTATGATGTTACGGACCTTCTTGACAGCAGAGACAATTGTCTGGGTGTCCGTCTTGCTGAAGGCTGGTTCACTGGCAGATTGAGTTTTGATGGCGGTATACGCAACAGATATGGCACGCGTACAAGCCTCCTTGCACAGCTCGAATTGCAGTACTCCGACGGGTCTTCGCAAGTCATTACAACAGACGATGACTGGATGGTAGCTCAAGGCCCCATTCGCCTGGCGGAGATTTACAACGGCGAAAAGTACGATGCTACCGTTGAGTTACCTGGATGGTCTTCTCACGAGCACGTCATTGGACATTGGGAGCGCGCCGTTGCGCTGCCATTTATATCTGAAAAGATCAACTTGACAGCCGGTTATCGTGAGCCTGTCCGACGAATTGAGACATTGCAGCCAATCTCCAAGATCACAACACCATCTGGCAAGACAATACTCGATTTCGGGCAGAACTTGGTGGGATATGTTCGGATCAAAGCTGTTCAAGGACAGCGTGGTCATGAAGTCACGTTGAAGCATGCCGAGGTTCTCGAAAATGGAGAACTGGGTGTTAGGCCCCTTCGTGTCTGTGACGCCACGGATGTCTACACACTCAGAGGAGATGCTGAACCCGAGGTATACGAGCCTCGATTCACATATCATGGCTTCCGTTACGTCCAGATCGACAATTGGCCTTCCGAAGAGCAAGATGTTGTCGCTGCGCTCGAGGCCGTTGTCTGTCATACTGATATGGAAGAACAAGGAACCTTTGCGTGCTCCGATAATAAATTGAACCAATTATTCAGCAACGTCCGCTGGAGTATGCGAGACAACTTCCTCTCAATCCCAACAGACTGCCCACAGCGCGATGAGCGACTTGGCTGGACCGGTGATTTGGCCTTGTTTGCGCCAACAGCTACTTACATCTACGGCTGCTACCCGATTCTTCGAGACTGGCTCAAAGGTGTATGGTTTGACCAACAGCGACAGGGAGGAGTGCCTCCAATGGTATCGCCAAACATTCTTGACAAATGCAGGATCTGGGGTCCTGTTTGGCCTTGTGCTATCTGGCATGATGTGGTCGTCTTGGCTCCTTGGGCGCTGTATGAAGAAACAGCTGATCCTGCTATCTTGGCTGACCAGTTTGAGTCAATGGAGACATGGTTCAAAGTCATCCCCAAGAACAAGGGCCGATGCACTCATCTGTGGGATTTTAATGCCGATCAACTATCCGTAAGTCTTCCCGAATCTCTGGAACCACTTTTGCTGATCTTGTCAGGACTGGCTTGACCCAAGCGCTCCACCAGACGATGCTGCCAAAGCTACGACGGATCCTCCACTGGTAGCCAACGCATTTTTGATCAACTCTCTTGACATCATGGCACGCGTCTGTGGTGTTCTTGGCAAGAAAAAAGATCATTTATTCTACAAATCGTGGGCCGACAATGCCCGAGCAGAGTTCACCGAAGAATACGTCTCCCCAAGCGGTCGCCTTGTATCAGACACGCAGACCGCATACTCATTGGCGATTTGCTTCAAGCTTCTCAATAAGGACCAGCTATCACGAGCTGGGTCGCGACTTGCAGAAATTGTTCGAAGAAATGCCTTCCGCATTGGTACTGGCTTTGCTGGTACACCTTTTGTCTGCGAAGCCCTCACCTTGACCGGCCACAGCAACGTCGCTTATTCCATGCTTCTCAATGAGAAATGCCCCTCGTGGCTGTATGCTATCTCTATGGGCGCTACTACAACTTGGGAACGCTGGGACAGTATGCTACCTGACGGATCCATCAACCCTGGCGAGATGACCAGCTTCAACCATTACGCTTACGGGGCGATCGCCAAGTTTATGGTTGAACGACTTGCTGGATTGCAGCGGCTTGAAGCGGGATGGAAGAGGTCGAGGGTGCAGCCTGTTGTTGGGGGCGATTTTACTTGGGCATCTGCGTCGCATCTCACGCCTTATGGCAGGGTGTCGAGTTCATGGAAGCTTGAAGGTGACGAGGCAGGAAAGCAGGTTATTCGCGTAGATATTGAAGTGCCACCAAGCACGACCATGGAAGTTGTGCTGCCTGGTGAGAATGGCACTCAGAAGATTGAGGTTGTTGGGTCAGGAAGGTGGTCATTCACAGCGGATTTTGAGAAGCAAGGAGAATGGCCAGTGAAAGAGATCAAGTTTATCTTGTCCAAGATTGTTGAGGATTTTCAGAGAGAAGAAGAGCTCAAGACACAAGCTCCGAATGGTATAGAAACTTAGCTAGGTCAATTTTAATACTACGTCGACTTCAACTCGAGCATTCCTCTTGCGCGATGTAAAACTACAAGTCTAGCATGTTCCTTCACAGAAGTATGCCTGGTGTACGTCTTCATGTCGGCGAGGCCGTGTCCTTCGATGGTCTGAGATGTGAATAGTGTCTTGCTCGGCACATCAACTCGCGAGAAACCCCTCGTATACCGAACTCGTTGAACGCCTCATCACTCTAATTGACCTTGCAAGCAGTCGCATCACCAATAATTCCTGGGCAGCCAGGTTCGTCGCACGACCCGATGATCCTTCCCGATATTCATGCATTCAATTCGGCGGATCAGCAACCGAATAATGACCTGGATCACGAGTCAAATTCTTGCTTCGTCTACCCACCATTTCCGAGTCACCAATGAAACTACCTCAAAGCCGGCGCTAGTAGAGTCAGGCCGGCTTTGATGGCTCGCCATTGGATCATGATGGCTTCCCCCATCTGGTCTAGACCCTTGTCTCAGTCCACCTCAGTTTTTCTCCCCATCTGGGGCCCCGCACTCTGGTGACCCAGCAGGTTGGAGAAGCTTTTCCATCCGGGGAACTTTGTACCGCGATGCCAATGGTAACATTCTCTTTATTATATAAGATGCATCGTCTGCTGCCACTGATATCGATTCCCCATCACTCTCCACAAGATCTATTGTCTGTCTCTTGACGCCCATACCTTTTTGCTCCCTCTTGTCGACATCCTCCCTCCCAATGGAGAAGCCTGAATCAACCGCTCACGTTGAGCGCTCAGACTCCAAAACCGTCCACGTCTCTCCAGACCACACACGCGGTCATGCCATTCAACACCAAGAGCACAACCGAACCTACCTCCAGACCCTCCGACGTGATCCATGGCTTCTCTTATGGATCGGAGTCATGCTCTGGACTCTCATCGTCCGCGGCTTCGAGAACCAGTCTTCTGGTTCTGTAATCAGCATTCCTGTGTTCAAAGAGCGATTCGGCAAACAACTCGACGACGGTTCATACTTTATCGAAACGAGCTGGCAATCTGCGCTCAGCGGTGGCTCCAACGGTGCTGCCATCTTTGGAGCTTGGGCCTCATCATATTTTGCTGATCTGATTGGCTTCAAACCCGTCATTCTGATTGCAGCTGCCATCAACATTGGATCGGTTGGCGTTGAATTTGCGTCTACATCGATCGAGATGTTCTTTGCTGGCAAGATGGTCAACTTTGTCGCAATTGGCGCGTTCCAGAACCTCTGCACAGCATACGTAGCTGATGTCTCACCACTGGCCATTCGATCTACAACAATTGGATTCTGTAACCTTGCTCAATGCATTGGTCCCTTTATCTCAGCCATCCTCTCCAACTTCAGCTCTCAATGGGAATCCAACTGGTCCTGGCAGTCTCTCATCGTTGCTCAATGGGGTTTTGCTGGTGTCGCTTTGATCGGACAGCTCTTCATGCCTGAGAGTCCTGTCTACCTGGTCCGCAAGGGCAAGATGGAAAAGGCCCGCATGGCTCTTGAGCGCATGTACTCGGACCCTGAAGACGCCTCTGGCCATCTTGAACGTATCAAGTTGACTCTCGAAGAAGCTGACTCACAGAATCTTGGCTCGTACCTTGATTGCTTCAAGGGCACCAATCTTCGACGATCTCTTATCGCCATCATGGTGTTCCTTTCTGAGCCCATGTCCGGTCTTGGGTTTGTCTCCAATTATGGCGCCCTTATGTACCAGTACCTTGGAATCAGCGACAAGAAGTCCTTCGAGATTCAGATCGGCGCTCAAATTCTCTCCATGTCCGGTGCGACCATCGCTTTCCTCGTTGGCGACTTTTATGGACGTCGACCCATGTACCTGGCTGGATGCATTGGCCTCTCCCTGCTTCTCATTTGCATGGGAATCTCTGGTTCGGTCAATACCACCGCTGCTGTGACGGCCTCTGTTGGCTTTTACACCATGTACAACTTTTTCTACAATGTCGGTGTTGGGTCAACTGTGTACACCCTTGCAGGAGAGATCCCCACGTCCGTCCTTCGTACCAAGACCCTTGCCATCTCAATCTCCATCTCGTCAGCTGTCAACACCATGTGGTCATTCGTCGCCCCCTACATGTTCAACCCTGGTTATGGCAATCTCAAGGCAAAGATTGGCTTTGTATACGGTGCTTTCATGGTTATCTTTGCTGTCATGGCATTCTTCTTTGTCCCCGAAACTCGCATGCGAAGTTACGAGGAGCTGGACGAGCTCTTCATGAACAAAGTGCCAACCCGTCAGTTCCGCACATATGTCACTCTTGCTGAGCGTCGCGCCGAGGAAGCTTATGCAATTGAGCATGGGATTAAGGATACTGTTAAGGATGTTTGAGACGATCTATCTATATTGGATTTTAAAGGCGACGTAATGCCTCAGCTGTGTTGGGATCTCATTGCTCCAAGTTCACGGTTATAACTTGTCATAGTCAGATCTATTAGATACATCTTAAAGCTTATTTATAATTCAGTATTTTTGTACAACTTTTGTAGTATTCATAATATGTATTAGATCTTATTAAGGTTGCTATCCTGAGAATTGAACTTTCCTGCAGGGTAAGCATGTCATAGCTTTCTTATCTTGCAAGCTGCAAGCCTTGCACTAAATACAGAAGATCATTCCACAGCCAATTGCTCAGGCCTTACCCCGTACTACGATAAGAAGCATTAACTAACCTCGGCTCCAGCTGCAATCCTTCTCCCCGTCCCAACACGTCCTGATTTTACCTTGTTGATGCTACAGTTGCTGCCCCGATTTGTGGAGTCGGATCGGGTTTGGCGAGGCAGGGATCTCAGGTTAGGGATGAGGGGGGCAATTAGCTCCGGCTTTGACGCTATTTGATTCGACACGAGCTTCGGCTTTGACTTGTTCTGATTGGGCTGCACTCTTTTAAGTTCCACGTTCACTTTGGCTGTTTACCCGGCATTTTCTTGCTAACTTGACACCCTGATCCACTCACCCCAGTGACAACATCGTCGCGTCGCGTCGCGATAAGTCAAGAGTGACGTGATTTGGGTCTCCGACCATTGTCTAACGCTGGGCACTATATTCTTCAGAAAAGCAGGTTCGTCTTGCGCCAGAAATGGTTCAATTACATTTCAATCATTTACATTGTCGAATAACTCATCAGGTTTCCGTATCGTAGTTTTGGATATCCATAATCATGGCTTGAGTGATACGACCTCGTTCTAGATGGGCATCTCCGTTTGCTGCATCAACGCTGGCAGCAGACCAACTATCATCCACCTTGTCTTCAAGAGCAAGTGCATGAGCAATGAGAAACTTGACCATCCACCTGTCGAATCGGTAAGACTCTGCATTCATTGATTGAATGCAATTCTTCTGAAAGACAACTAATCGTTTGATCTGTATACTGATGAGAAACCATCGAGGAGTACTGGGGCATGGACTAACCATCATCTCCACGCTGGGCCAGTAGTTTCGCAGTTGTACCAACGACTCGAGGTTTGAACTCAGCCGGTCTCTTGACTCCTCAAGCTCATGAGACTCTCCAAACAGGTATGTATGCAATAACACTGACGAGGACACGATCGTCACATGTCCCACGATGTTGTAGAGTGCTTCAGCCCCAGGGACCTCCCTCGAGGCCTTTAGGACGTCGCACACAATCGCAGCATGAGCTTTGCAGGAGCTAGCGTACTTGCGGCCGTTTCTTGTAGGTGGTCGGCGATGATCGAGGTATTGGTAAAACAATAGTGTATAGTAGTGGTGATAGCCCAGATGAAAGGCTATGAAGACGCGTCCCAAGCCACGTTCAACGAAAGAAGCCAGGTTTTCCCTTGAGAACATTAATTCAGGGCCTAAACCCTCTTCGAAAGCACTGAGCTCAGCCTCCAGCCTTTGCACCGACTCATCTATAAAGGACTCGTTCCACTCAACTCCATTCGCGAGTTCTTGCTGGAGGTTCTGTATTTGAGCGTATAACCCAACCAGTCTGACCATGTGAGCCCATAATCCAGGCTTCCAGTCCGAGTCTGCGACGTCGTCATCTCCTGATCTCATGTTGTAGAACATATACTCGTCAAGTGGCCCTCGAGGTTGTTTAGTTCGCCATCTGAACTGTGGCGATAGATTAGAACCTCCACTGGCCCAAGTGTCAATAATGAAGCATGTCCAGAATATGCGTCTCTTTACTTCTCGCATAACGCCGTCATCGCTCTCGTTAATCTCACCGAGCTTCAGAATTTGAGTCATTCGACTTGCAAGTCCTGGTCGAATATCAGATATGGTTTCAAGAGAGAAACAGAGCCAAGGACGAACCAAAATATAAGGACTCAGCATCTGCGTCACCTTCACCAAAGAAGTTGTTGCCGACAAGAATGCAGGCTTGGATGTTCTCAATACAGATATGTTCCAAGTCTTCCTTCAATGCTGCAGTAGCTTGAGCGCGATACATTGGCCCACGAGCAACGATATCAGGCTCTGTAGCAAACCTGGACTCCCATCAGAGCTGTTGCGTGGCTCGTAATATAAAGAAACTGAAAAATATGACATACCTTGCAGACAAACCTAGCATAGCAAGAAGGACAGGTTTGGACACTGTACCTTCCGCTGCGCTGGCTTTGAAGGTGGGCTCATGGAAGAGGCTGTGAGGGGAATCATGAATGAAGCGAAAGTAGAGATTTACTAAGTACATCCTCTCGTCTTGTGCGTGGATCGACTGAATAGAGCGCGGAGGATCTCGAACTTCTGATGCCCTTGGAAGTTGGGGGCTGGTGATTGTAGTTGGACACTGCAAGTTTCGCTGAACACACTGGGAACATGCTGCTGAGCTGTCTGCCCGATCGCATCTGCGCTTAGAACTTCTACAGTTCAAACACGCAGTTGGGGGTCGCATGTCTACGATCCATTAGGTGTAAGATTGTATAGTGAGGAGGAGCTGGCATGGTATTTAAAACATCATGATTAAGGATGAGGTGATGATAGAGTTTGAGTTGACGGCCATTACTCCGTAATTCAGCGTTAAATGCTGCTCCACTAGCCCCAACATGGTAGCGTTCCACACTTTAGCCGAGGCTGCCTTTAGTATCGTAAGGACACAAATATTAAAGATAAAGATAATACATTCACTCCCAGTCTTAAACGCTTGCTTCCTGCTGTTAATAATAGCACAAAGTAATCAAGTTGGCACTGCAACCTTGTACTAAATATCTCATACTAGTAATTGTCAAGTCATAAACCTTGCATAGATGCGCTGCATGTTGCTATTCAAGTCCTATCTTAATCATTGTTAACTAACTTGAGGCAGCCAGCAGGGTATCCATCAGGCGCTGATCGCGCAATGATTACTACCATGATTTTGTCTCTCGCAACAGCTTCCATTGTCTGCTCTCTCCTGTCTTGGATCGCTAGTTTAGGCGTCGTGGCGCGTGCCTGGAAATGAATCTCTACATGGTGATCCATACAGTCCACTGCATCCGCAACAAATATCTCATCAGCCGATATATCTTCACCATTAACTATTATGTCAATGACTGGTTCTGGTTTCGTCACTTTGTGCGCATGATTCGTTTCCACTATTAGAGCGCCCTCAACACTGACGCCTGATATGTCACGGTTGTCGAGCGGGTAGACACGACATTTATCAACCCTGATCAACGGCCGGCTTATCCTAGTATTACTGTCGATATGCCTCAGAGTGATCATGTCTGTTTGCAGTGGGGGCGTCAGTGGTGGTGGTGTTCTTGAACCTGTCTTGATCTCGAATGCATTTGCCCATGCAAGGAGCCTTTCGTCGTCATATGCCCGGCCGGCAAATGTGAGGCCTATAGGCATTTGCTTATCCGCGACCATGCCCATAGGGACCGTAACTGTAGGTATTCCCAAGTGCCGCAGGGCTCCATTGCCATTGCTGTAGTAAACCCCGTTCTTCCACGCATGCAAAGCACTAGAGGGGTTAACATCAGCATCAGCAGCGCCGACATCGCCAGCCGCAGGGAACACAAAGCCGTCGCAATCAACCTCTGCCAAGTAGTCGTCCAAAAGCTTTCGGCGCAAATCCTCAAGCGCAATGAGTGCATCTTTCAGATTTTCAACTTGATACATTGTAGTATCCTCCAGGTAGTTTGTAAGTTGGCTCCATTTAATAGCTGTTGTCGTCGGGAGATGTTCAAGTTCGACGGGTGTTCGCATAGACATTGGGAAGATATTTGTTCCTTCTACGCCTTTCAGACTGGGGTAATTGGGATCGGCATTGTTACGCAGAAACTGGTCCCAACCATGGGCGACCATCGGCCCTCTCTCGGTCTGATGCCACGACGTGGGCAGTTGAATTGTGCCTCGTGGTGATAAACTAGGGTTCTCATAAGCTGTGACAGCCGGAAAGTCGTCAACAACAACGATTTCCGCCCCTAGGTTTTCGAGCTGTCTTCTGGCTTCCTCCCAGACTTGGACCACTCTTGGGTTGACGGTAACTGGTTTGGCACCTTGGGGGACGGGACCACCGATATACATAGCCGGGACGGCAAATCGCAGACCTTGAAGCGTGGTATGATTGCCAATATCCTGAATCTTGTCTGCCGATAGCGACGACTTGGGCAACTCCACAAAGGGTTGGTCACGCCAAAAATCCCCTTTAGTAAGTGGATCTTGTACAAGAAGCACTTGAAGCAATGCAAGCATATCTCTCATAGTCCGTGTATGCGGTACTACAACATCACAAGTGGGGTAAAGTGGCCAGTTGCCCCGAATGGAGATTAAGCCTCGAGATGGAGTATAGGCGACCAGACCGTTATTAGAAGCAGGCGAGCGTCCCGAAGATACTGTCTCTTCACCTAGACCAAATGCTGCCAAAGAAGCTGTTGTTGAAACGGCGGAGCCATTTGATGAGCCAGATGCAAAAGCTGCGGCTAGGTAGGTGCTGTTATATGGACTTTCAGCCCGGCCGTAGATGCCTCTCTGCATTCCACCACATGCCATTGGTGGCATATTGGTTTTCCCGATTAGAATGCCTCCCTGGTTCCGAATTACGCTGACAGTAAACGCATCGTCCATAGCGATAAGATCCTTAAAGGCTGGAGAAGCACAAGCCACGGTCATGCCTTTGACTTTGAAACTATCTTTGACGGTATACGGGATGCCCTCCAGCTTGCGAATCGGCTTGCCGGAAGCTCGATAGTCGTCAGATGCGGCAGCTTCCTCAAAGACATGGCTATTCAATATTGGAGTTGAGTTGAGGGCGCGATCATAACGGCAGATACGTCGTAAGTAGAGAGCTACAAGGTCAACGCTTGTCAATGCACCTTGCGACAGTGCGGTTTGGAGGTCTTCAATAGTTGCTTCCACGATATTTAGAGTTGTCATATTGTCGGAGGTCACTTGTAAAGATGAGAAGTAACGTGCCTGGTGTTGAGTTGTGGTCATATAGTAAAGGGCGATGTCATCGGAAAATCTGAGGAGTCATGTCAATATGGGTGTGCAAGGCATCCAAGTCAGTCTTTTATAGTCGTCGCGCACTCCAAATTCTTCATTCTGTGTTCCTTGGTGGGGATGCTTACTGGATCGACTCACAATCACCACGCTAATTGGGTTTCAAGTCTGAATCGGATATAACTTAAGTGATGTTGTACGGCCAGTAACTATGCCCATTATTGTGTGGGTTCAGTGAGGGAACGTAAAGAATGACATTCGAAAGGGCGTCGAAAAGGCGTACCCCACTTGAGGCAAATACTGGGAGCCCCCCTCTGATGACCCAGGATCCATATGTAGACACTCCAAAGGGCGTACCTTGAGCCTTCCTCTTCCTTGCTGGTCGGCGGTCTGACTGTGGACTGACTCCTTAGCTAGAATCGAGGTGTAAGTCACCAGACCATTAAGCAGAGAGACCGAGTGCCCTGCTAGGCTTCCTTTCAATCGTCGCTCCAGTGGCTTAGTCAATGACTCCCTTGTCAGAAGGCATAAATAGCTATCTAGGTCTCAATTATCGGAGTCAACAACCCCTAGTTTTATGATCCACACACTTTCTTCTCGACTACCCTTGTCCCTACTTCACTTGAAACATGGCTTCTTCAACCGATGAGACTTGGTACCTACCAGCTGACACAGCTCCCCACCAGAGCCTTCTTATGGCTTACCCCAATACCACATCTGATAATACTGGCAGTTTGCTTGAAAATGCACAAGACGAAATAATCAGCATTGCAAATGCCATTGCAGAATTCGAGCCTGTCATACTCTTATCAAGCTCTGAAACTCTAGCCAGTGTCAAATCCAGAGTGAATCAGAATGTTACCGTCCTGTGCGTTGAGCAAACGAGCCATCTGTGGATTCGAGACTTTGGCCCTATTTTTGTTAAATCTCGGAGCGGAAAATCCATCCGTGGCGTCGATTTTAACTTCAACTACTGGGGAGCAAAACGTTCACCATCTGGAGACGAATTTATCGCCAAAATCGCGACCGAGCATATTACTGGTGGCGCCAATTTGCGTGCGGATATTGTTGCCGAGGGCGGTGCAATGGAAGTCGACGGTGAAGGCACCTTTATGGCCGCTGAAAGTGCTATTATCAATGATAACAGGAACCCCGGTAAGACCAGAGGCCAGATTGAGGATGAGCTGGCACGGCTGTTGGGGGTTCATAAGTTTCTTTGGCTTGCCGGCGAGGTTGGTAAGGAGACAACGGACTGTCACATCGACGCCCTGGCGCGATTTGTCCGTCCCGGAGTTGTTCTCTTAAGCAAGCCATCACCTCAAGGTCCCGGAAAATATATCGCCGCATACACGGACGCCAAGGCGAGGTTATCTACAGCTACTGACGCCCTAGGCAATAAATTAGTGTTACATGATTGCCTTGAGCCTGATTTAGACAAGCTGGAAAACATTTCTAAAGGAGCGAATTGTGTAGCTTCCTATGTCAACTTCTTGGCTGTCAACGGAGGGATCATAATTCCTCGATTCGGCGACGAGGACAGAGACCTTCAAGCTTTTCAATTATTCGAAACACTGTTTCCTGATCGGAAAGTTGTACAGGTTTATATTCACGCGTTACCACATATAGGGGGAGGAATCCATTGTGCGACTCAACAGGTCCCTGCCCTTACTTAATCTACTAAACCTAACCAGGACTATTTTAAATAAACTTAATATTATTATAACATAGGGCAAACGTAAATGGAAATTGTCTGTTTCGTATAGCGATACCTATATTAACAAATCTAAGCCCAGGAGCCTATATCGAACATACCAGGGAAGGCGAACAACTCGTCTGGGTTAAGAGTCGAGGTATCTCCTACTTCTCCTTCACCATACAATGGTTGTGCACTAAACGGAAAATAGATTGACCTTTGCACAGGCTGCGAGCTCATCGCTATCAGAGCTGATCTCTCACGCACAGGTGCTGCCGGTGCTGGTGTTGGCCGCTGCGATGCAAGATGATGAGGTGTCTGATCTCCGCGTCGGCGACCGAGTTAGACGGTCGGCATACATCTCGAAGACATCCCAAAGCGTCATGGAGTGCCTGTCGTCCATCATGTATCAGTATCATCAGGGCCGACGTTTGAAGTCCAAAGCTCAGCGGGAACCATGGTGGTTAGCGCTGGGGTCATAGAAACATTGCTAAATTAATACATCCCACCACTTCAGCTATACAGCCACTTCCAGGTATTGCCATCACGGGGAGTGGGCACATTGTTAGTGACGGCATTTGGGATTTGATTGAAGCATGCAGGTCTTCTCATTCTACTATCCCCATACTTGGACATGTATGGAGACAAGGCTATATATGGTGTTATTCAGTACATATCATCTAAACAGAACTGCCCTTTTCCTGCGCCTGGCGTGACCGACTACTCCAGTGTATGAAAGCAGTAGGTATTAAACTGACAGCTACAATGAGACCAGTAGCAATCCCACTTGATGCAACTAGGCCAACGCTAGTAAACATAGGAGGGAACCTGCGATTTGTTAAACCAAGAGCTGCTCAAGAAGAAACTCAGTCCGGGATTATGGAGTCACGTACCAAAAGGGGCCGATGAAAGCCCACACCTGACGGATGAAAGTGACAAAAACTCCAATACTGGCTGCTTCCTGAGGATGGCGATCAACCGCGTAAGTAACAAGTACCGTTGTCGCAATTTGGTTTCCAGCACCCGCAAGCGCAATACCTATCACTGGGGTGATGTTCCAATGATCCTGAGGAGCGAGCTGTATCTGGACAAGGAATACCACTACACCCGCAATTGCGAGCATAAACCCTAGGTAGCTAAACCAAAGCCGGTATTCTGGCTGCGCCTTACATCCAGTCTTCCTCGCACGCCTGTTCATCCAATAGTCGCTTAGTGTTCCACTGATTGGTTCACCCAAGGCATGTCCCACAATCATACCAATGAACTGGAGGCCGAGCTGCTGGGAATTGAACCCGAACTTCTCGCCGAACAAGTTGGGTATTTCCACAGCAATAAGCGTGTTGCAGAAAAGGAACACCATAGCGTGAGCGACCGTAGGAAGTACGACACTGATCTTGCGCCAGAGCCCAAAGGGATGAATGAAATCGTTGAGCGACAGCGGGCGGGGATCGATACGTTTGAAGTTGAGATATTGTCTCTTGAACGAAGAGCTTTTGAGTTCATTGGTGTCGCGAACATACCGCGTTTCTGGTCCAAGGAAAAAGTAGGCGACTAGCTGCAAGCCGTTGATCTGCAAGGAAAGAAGTGGTGAGAACGTGTGTACTAAAAGTCAATAGGGAGTTGGCCTACAATTGCTAGCATCCAGTAGATCCATTGGTATCCCCCAGCGGCGGCGATAAACCCCATAATGAGAGGTGCAAGTGGAACACTGATGATGGTCATTAGAGTCCAGATACCTAAACATCGAGCTCTGTGTTTCTTGAGAAACGTTTCAGTCACGACACCACTACCAAGGGCAGCGGCTGGACTAATAAAGAAGGCAACAATGGCTCGACAAGCAGCCATGGCAGCGTAGGAAGAACTCTTGGCGCAGCCAATGTTTCCAAGCATACTGACAAGCAAGGAGACAAGAAACATAGGTCGTCGACCGAAAGTATTGGCGAATGGTCGGTGAATCGCAGGGGCTACTGCTAGGAAGGCAATCTGAAGTGTGGTTAGATATGAAACTTGCTGGAGGGAGACACCCAAGTCCTCAGCGAGCTCTGGAAAAGCTGGAATGATTGCTGCGGCTATAAAGGTTGCCATACAGGCATGTACAACCACGAGCATGAGGTTGACAATTTTCTAGTCAGACATCAGTACAATAGTTGCAAGAATTGAGATGCAAAAATGCCAGCCTTCCAATTAGGCCAGTTGTACGGATCCACGTCGTCGGGGCCTGGCAGAGGATCGAGATCCAGAGTGCCGTGCCGCTTCATCAAGTATTCGACATGATCGCGCGACAATGCTTCGGAAGCGTCGCTGAGGGCCTCGATAACGTTTCCATTGTTGGGGACGAGCTCTTCCCAGGTCTGGGAGGGTTCTGTCGCTTTGGAAGAGCTTTCAAACATGTTGATGATAATTGAAGATATATTCTCAGATGAAATTGCCGAGGACAGAAGTGAGATGAAAAGAAAGACAAACAAGATGAGAGCGATTGATATCCAATTTGTATTCCGTGAGAAGGGACATCTAGACCCGGGGCAAGCACAGAAAATCCGGGGCCCCAGCTTCGCCCAAAGCTTTTTTAATGGGGAACATGGGGAAAATGCCGTAAACAGTAACCGAAGATCGATCACAAGCATGTTCCTTGACGGAGCTAATGCTCTTGACTTTCAAGGGGGCGCGATGTTGAGCCAGCAGCAAAGCTACAGCTTGAAGTAGCCGCGGGATCTTAAGACGAAATGGCTGCATCGCCCCCACATTCTTCCGACGTCTGTCTCCGAAGACTGCAGTATGTAAACTGAGCAAGTCAAAGCGTAAAGGGATAAGAAACTCGAAAAAGAAATTAGGGAAAAGTCATAGCTATAGAACTCATCAAGACTTCTGGGCCTTTTCCATCCCCGTCGGATCTTCTGCCCTCATTTGGCATCTTCAAACATGGCAACAATACCCGTCACCCGGCTGCCGAACACTTCTATCGCAGCAATGAAGTGTCCCACTGGGACAAAAATGCACAGTTTAGATCTTGGAACGCTACAGGTCGACGAGCCATGGTGTGTTGGAGCCTCGCCGAAGCTTTGAGACCCTAACTAACAGAAATCTAGGATTCTTCGTGGCGCCAACGCCAGTGCACTGAGTAACAAGAACTCCGAGAACAAACGTCGCGACTTGATAGTCTTGTCTGCACTGATTGAGTACCCAGGCGTGGGGCTTATCCTATTTGAAACGGGATGTACTCAGAATATCGACGTAGTATGCATACCGCTCTCATTTTATTTTGTAGAACTGCACTCACTAATTAATTACTTAGGAAAGGGGTGCCCCTTTGACTGACATATTTCCTCGTACGGAATACTCAGAGTGCCAGAAGCTACCTGCTGCGATCGAAGCCACAGGCAACCATATATCAGACATCGGAAGCCGAGACTTAACGCCATTGGTGAATTCTTTCAGGGTCCTTGGATAACGCATACCTCAATCTGGTGGTCGGAATGCCGGGGAGGACTGGGAATAACAGCTTCGACCTCTTCGCCCGTCTGCCGACGCCTCCGTACCTTGTTCCTATCGTAAATGCCTCGCCTTGAAACAATCAATGCGCAATCACTAATTTGGTCCATTCGACAGCAACTGCAGGGTCGACCGACTTGTACCGCATCACACTTAATCTTGCGTTGATGACATCTTTTCGGTATTTCACAACGGAAATGCTTATATTACATTAGGCTGCAATAATAATAAAATAATTAGTTAAGTAAGTATTAGCAATAAAGTCTAATATGCTTTAATAAGGCCAGGTTATCTTTTAACCCTAGGTCTTTTAAAGTTCAACATTTACTTATTTATAATAGGAGGCAGTTGTATTTAATAATAGAATTTTCCTCCCCGGGCCATATCCGCCACCGCCAACCCTGGACCTATTACATATTGCAAGGGTACCTTTTTTTTATTGGCCCCACCATTACCTTATTAAGACTTTATGTCGTTTATATAAATATCTCATAAACCATACCTATTGCTTATTACATTAACTACCTCGGTTCTATCTTTTAGCGCTCTTCGAGTCTCTGTTGTTATTCACCTTCGGAAAGTCCAAATCCAAGGTAATAAGCGCGATGCCGCCGAGTCATGGCAGATCCTACAAGCGGGCACATGTAGCTTGCAAAGCCTGCAATAGTCGCAAGGTCAGGTGCACTATCACATTGTCTGGTCCCCCATGTGCCAACTGCGCGGTGGACAACATTCCCTGCGAGATGAAGACCCGTAAGCGGCGACGGCAAGACTACCTCATTTCCAGAACCAATGGCATATAAAGCTAATTGACATAGGAACACGGATATACTGCCTGCCATATCTGATCCAGGGACGCAAGAGAATCCTATGTCCTTAGAACAAACTCCTCCAGCAACACGACTCTGCACTTCACAAAGCGAGAGCCCCCACTGGGATACATCTGGTCTAGCGAAAGACTGCGAACCATCTCGTTGGGGCTCGATGACTGATGCCGTTCATTTATCGCCGGACCACTCCCAGCAAGCCCATAATGCTTCATCTGCCACTTCTAGCCGAGACACTATTGTTGTTGGACACAATACCGATGAAAGCGATATAGGTGTAGCATTTGACGCAGAAGCTGATGTACCAAGACAAAACGACCACCAAGATGAAGTAGAAACACCCCCGATTGCAAATGCCACATCAGCATGGGCTGAGACTCTTGAAGAGCATGAGAGTGATGGTAATCGAGTGCCTTTCTATCCAGGTATGCATGTAAAAACCATATATCCAGCCCGACAGCCTCCAATATTGACAGTTTCCAGGTGATAGAAGAGGACCGGCTTTCGTGATAGATATCTGCAAACCCCAAAGATCAACTGACAGCAATCACTCTTTTGTTGCTATGCCTTCTTTAGAGTCCCTCCAACCAGAGGAAATCGAGTATCTTCGATGGAAAGGTTGCTTTTCATTGCCTCCGCGTCCACTTCAAGAAGCCCTCATCAAAGCGTATTTCCATCATGCTCATTCTTTTGAGCCAGTCCTGGATCCTCAAGACTTTTTCTGTGCATATAGTAAAGGTCAACTTAGTTTACTACTTCTCTGGTCGGTCTTTATGTGCGCTGCAACTGTAAGTTCTCGGTTACTCCGTGGTAGACAAACTCATATTCACTGGTCAGTTTGTTGAAGATAGTCTGTTCTTCGTGAACCTCTTCGAATCTCCACTTACTTTTAAACGACACGCCTTCCAGCGTGCAAAGGTACACTGAACCTCGACGTTCTCATCGTCCCTGCTAGGCTCGACTTAGCTGATGGCGTATAGACACTGTACGACGCAGATTATGAGAAAAACAAAGTTACGTTGATCCAGTCCGTGTTTCTTATGGGACACTTCTACGCAGACGCCGAAGATCGTCTGGGCCCTTGGCACTGGAACGGCATTGCTATTAGCCTATCTCATACCATCGGTATTCACATGCTGACATCTCCCGCACGAAACGGCATTCGACCTTTATGGCGTCGTATCTGGTGGTGTATTTACTACCGCGAAGTATGGCTGTCAATGGGCCAAGGTCGACCAATGAGGATATCTCTGGATCATTGCTCAACTCCAATGCCGGGATTATACGATACGAGTCCCAGCTGCTCGCCAGAGTACCAACACTACGCACCCGAGGAGCTCGGCATACTCTTTGGGATATGGCTAAAGTTGATCGAGGTAACACGCATCATGGGAAGAATATTATCACTTAACTATACCATAAAGGGAGCAAGGCCTTCCAGGGCCATCATCGAAAGAGACGAAAATGAGATTCGAGCCAACTGGATTCATGATGGGAACAACGATCAGAGTCCAGTGCTGGCTTCTCATGTATATCAATATCGACTTCACACTCAGTATGGTTCCGAGGGTTATAGATAGTCATTGGCTAAACAGTTATCGCAGGGCAGCTATTATAGCTCTTTACAGGCCATTTCTCCACGAAGCACCAGACGGAGTTCCAGATGATGAGCAGGACGGTTGGAAAGAGTTTGCAAATAGCAAGCTTCGGACTGCAGCCGCTCATGCGACTCATGCCATCAATTGTATGATGGCAGAAGATCTGATTAAGTTCTCCCAAACGATTGCGTACGTTTTCAAAAAAACTGCAGAAAGCCTCTGATTAACTGTTTGTCACCCAGTGTGCTCACGATTAGCCCGCCAATCCAGATCCATCTGCTGGAGATGGCATCATCCAAGTCGTTGTCCAACAAACTGGCAAAGCACAACTTGGCCCTGTGCTTGCTGGCTCTGGATGAGATGCGGAAGTCTTATGTCTCGGCAGACGCAGCGTATAAGCTATTCGACCGCGCCAGGATCATGGTGGAGAAATCGCTTGGAGAAGATGCAGTGGTTTCGCGAGATCTCGTAGCCGCAGCCAACTCGTCACGAGAAGCTCAGGGGATTGAGACTTCTGAATGGCTCGATGACTCTACGCCTGTGGGCCATGAATTTGCATCGGTGGGCTTGTTTTCTGCCCTATGGATGCCATTTGCAAACCTCATACCAGACGAGTCTCTAGAAAGTTCATTCTAGGCGATGATTATACTTTCAGTAGCCGAAAATTAGCATATGCAAACAACTAGTAATCCCGGTTTCTATTGCCAAAACTCGATGCTCTAAGTTTATCAAATATGTGACAAATGTACCTGCCCCACTTCTTACCTCGGCTGGGGAAGTTCACAACTCAAGTAACGGTAGGGGACCAGCTTTAAACGCTATTATGTGGACATCAGGTTATAATGCGTCTGGCGCGGAAGATATCCTCCCTCCGCTAAGGGTGTCATGACGCGGCTGTTGGGAAAGAATCCCAACTGCCGAATCCATAGATCAATGATGTGCCTCGGCTCTCCACATTACCCCCGCTCCTCCTGATGGCCTGTTGTATATAAGCAATGCCCAGCGAACAACACATTTAATTGCCAGTTTTTCCTCAGACATCATATCTGTACCATGAATACGTACGCTTAGACATACTCCATAAAGACCATGCCCGAGGCCCCAAATTCCATTATTAACCGGGAGACCGGTGCAGAGAAACGGCTTGGGCGCAAAAGCGCCACAGTTGATCCCCATCTACAAAAGCTCATTGATCAAACACTCTTATATGGATATGTTGTAATCCCGAACGCTTTCACCAACGCGGAGGTCGAAGAGGCGAACACGGAGCTACGACGTCTTGCTTCTAGCCCACATGCTGGTCCCGCCGTGTCTGGGGGCCGCAATAAGTTCGAAGGGCTGAGAACGAATCGGATTTACGCCCTGCTTAATAAATCCAGAGTGTTTGACAAATTTGTACTCCATCCTGATGTTCTAGGTCTCAATGAGTATTTTCTGGATCAGGGCTTTCTTCTGAATGCATTCCATAGCATCAACATTCAACCAGGAGAAGCCCCCCAAATAATTCATCACGATGATGGCTTTATCACGATACCACGTCCACACCGCCCCTTTGGGACCGTATGTACCTTGCCCCATTTGGCTTTACAATGACTGACTCGAATAGGCGATCATGGTTGCACTAGATTCTTATACGAAAACAAATGGCGCTACAGTCGTTGTTCCAAAGTCGCATACGTGGGACTCGAGTCACGTTCCGACGCCTGGCGAAGCAGAGCCTGTTATCATGGAAAGAGGAAGCCTGGTCTATTTTCTAGGTACGCTATGGCATGGTGGGGGCAAAAATGTATCTGAAAAGGAGCGGCGAGCACTCACGGTTCAATATTGCCAGCCATGGGTCCGTCCACTGGAGAATCAGATCCTTGCAGTGGATTGGGAGAAGCTAGACGAGCTCCCGCCTCGACTGGTCGATATGCTTGGGTACCAGGTAGGCGCTCCCTTTGTGGGGTACGTAGACGGGATTAGCCCCAGAAGGGCTGTGGAAAGGAAAATGAGGGCAAAGGAAGCAGGTAATGAATTTACTACTAAGCTTTGAACTAGATGCAGGAACCGGGATATGGACTGGAGTTCGATGTATTGGCTATTATGTAGTTATTTGCTGAAATCTACTGCTTCTGGTAACGTTACTGGACAGGCTCGTATCAGTAGGTGTTGATACAAAATCACGATCCTGTGTCCACCTTAAGAGTGCAATAGGTTATCTTCTTGATGAAAACTCAGCAGTGACCAATATGCGATAAACAGCAAGCCAAACGCAAGCGCACGAGCCGAATATACGGTCTTGACCCAGGAGAACCAGGAGGTTCTAATATGTACATGGATAAGCTTAATGACCTCCTTTCAGCAGCTTCAAACCTTTTAATCGGTTTCACAAGCTGCAAAGGTCTATATGCTAGATGACCGAGGTCTACCATTGAAATGGGAAACTTGCTTGCGAAATGCGATCATGTTAACATTTCGGCTATAACATTACAAAATGAAAAGTGCCAAGTCTTGTTTATCAAGGACTAGTGAGTATGTTTTGTCTACCCATAATACATCAGATGTAGACTTCTAGGCGAAGAGACGTATCTTACCTCGGCACATTGTGGGGCCGGCCGTTATTCCTCGGACAAGTCTAGCATATGACTTCCGAGCCGTGTACATCACGACAGCAAGGAGGTCTAATCGTGTTATAGCAGTGTATTCCCAAGTGAACAATCTTATAAGAACTGTTGCAAATCAGGTAAACTCGCTATCAAGAGATCAACATTTTTCAACATGTCAGCAACCATTGAAGTCCCAGCTTCCTATTCATCACTGCCCTTCAAGAACATCACCATCTCCCACGTCCCAGCAGACTCGCCTTCCGCTACAAAGGTTCTCATTCTAGCCTTTAACCGTCCTGATAAGCATAATGCTGTCACTGAGAATCTTCTTGTTGAGCTTGAGACGGCATATCGAGTTATTGATCAAGACGAGCGAGTTCGGGCTGTTGTTCTGACTGGCGCTGGGAAGGCCTTCTGTGCGGGAGCAGATCTCCAGGTTGGATTTTCCGGGCTGATGGCTCATAAAGAAAGCGAAGAGTCCATCGCCAGATATAGAGACCAGTCTGTACGCGCTTGACGAGTGGCCCAGAAGTATGCTGACACGATCGCATAGGGGAGGGCGAGTCGCTCTAGCAATTGCCAACTGCACCAAACCCACCATTGTTGCCATTAACGGTCCTGCAGCAGGCTTTGGGCTTACCGTCACCTTCCCCGCTACCATCCGTGTGGCGTGGTCTGGAGCAAAAGTCGCTCTGCCTTTCGCCCGTTTGGGTCTGAGCCTCGAGTCTTGTAGTGCCTATTTTCTTCCACGCTTAGTCGGTCTAGCCAAGGCGATGCATATTGTCACAACTGGTGAGACCTATTTTGCCTCCGACCCACTCGTCAGTCCTTTATTCTCGAAACTCCTTCCGACACCCGAAGAAACTGTGGCGTATGCCGTGGAGCTTGCGTCCAATATTGGAGAGAATACCTCCCTCACCAGTACTAAGCTAATGAGGGATATGCTGTTGTATAATTCTGAAACTCCAGAAGAAATGCATAAGTTGGACTCCAAGGTCTTTATCTCTCTTGTTGGGTCCCAGGACAATGTAGCAGGTATTAAAGGGATCACGAAGAAACAGCATCCAGACTTCAGTGGGACTTTTGACCGAAATGCTGTGCCTTTTTGGCCTTGGTGGGATGCCGAAAAGGACGAGCAGTCAAGGGCAAAGCTTTGAGTCTATGGTGAGACTACACGAGGTGGAACGCAGGTCCTGTTCTGTCGCAGGTAGACTTTGTCAAATACTGGGACTGCTTCGTCATACCGATAGTTGGATTTCTCAACAGCTCTTTCTGTACTCAATTGATTGTATCCTTGGACTTCTTAAAGTGGATTCAAGTCGCCGTTTCTCGCTATCTTAATGCTCCATCATTAACCTAGATGGTAATGACCATGTCAAGACCTCGGCACTATGTGGGCCCCCAGCAGACTCCTGCTCTGTAACCCCGTCATATCAAGCTCGGTCCGAACATCCCTCAACAAAATACCCAACCGATGATGCAGAGTTTTTCTTCTCGGTGGATTTCCATGTCTAGTTGGTCTTGATAAAGAGGGCTTGAATAGACACAAACGCTGAATATTGTGTAGCATCAACAGTTTGCCAATATCTTGAGCCTGTGACTGCACACCAACCCTTTTCTAGTGAACATGGCCGACACAGTCTCAAATATGTCAACTATTAGCTTATCACCAATGGCGTCGCTTTTCAGTTGGAGAACCCTGGCGTTCGTATTTATGTTGACAAATCTCAAAGCTTTACATTTTATGTGGTTTGTAAGCTACCCTAGGACCTACAATGCCTACAAATCCTTTATTTGCTTACAATACCAACAGGCTCGGTTCCTTCGCGCTTTCGTCCGCCGACTTACCGACTCTGCCCCTGAAAAACTTCTCTCTCCTCGATGCATTTTTCTCCCTGCAATCAGCGCTACGCGATCCCCAGCATTGGAATGCGATTATAATCTCCACAAGTCAAACTCGACATATTTCACAGATATGGACATGTCTCGTGGCAACTTTAGCCTTGTTCTTTTTGGCAAGGCTTTCAATCCACTTCCGGGGCCAACTCACTTTACTATGATTTTGGGCGGGACGACGTGTACGTGGCGCAAGGAGATTAAACCATATGCCCGATACGAGCTGTGGACGCGGGTTCTGTCGTGGGATGAGAAATGGTTATATGTGGTGACTCATTTCGTTAAACCTGGTGTTTTTCAGCCGACTGAGTTTGTGTTGCAACCTTATAAGAAGCCGAAGGCAGCGAAGGGACAGGAGAAAGATGTTGATACGCTTAAATCAGTTTATGCGTCTTCCGTGGCTCGCTACGTCTTCAAGAACAACAGACGTACTATACCACCAGTGGAAGCGCTCCAAAAAAGCAACCTGCTACCTAACGATGAGGTCAGCTTGGCAGATATTGAGAAGGAAAGGGCGAGTAGTCTTGCGGTTGGAAGGCTCGAGGCAGGCTGGGACGCAGTTCATAATTGCTTTCAACCCACAAGACCTGCTTTAGGATGGTATTATAGCGCATATTAAATATACTAGATATTATCCTACTATTAACCTTAATAGAATTAACTTATTTAAATCTTTTATTATTACTAATCCTTGGAAATGTAGGTAAGAGGTTATCCTGCGGCACCAATCTCGAAATAAATAGTAGCTGAAATATTGACTTTTTGCTTGTTATTAATTGTAACCTGGGTTATACAGAAGACACTCGCTCTTATAATAAATACTTTCATTGACTATAATAGAATATATTTGCTGTTAGATTGGCGGTCAGGAATAGCCATCGTTTTATTTATCACATAACTATGCCATAGGTAAACAATGTCTACTACTTGCCTTAATCCCAGGTTATCCCATCAGACCCTGAAATTTATTTAACCCTAAACTATCGGTGCTCACTGCTTGGATAGTGACAAGTTCCATCTGAGCCTTTGCGGGGTTAATAGTCATTATGTCAGCAGAGTTAGCCCCTCTATTTATACCCAGCACCAGCTCAGCTTACAATTCATCTAAACAAGGCAAACATCAAAAAGCAACAAAGCAAAATGTCATCACAAGCAGGACAGATCCCCAAACAGCTTTCGCCCGAGGACCAACAAAAAAAACGGCAGCAACAAATGCATGCTATTGCGATGGCGCAAAAGCAGGCTACGATGCGGCAACAAACTGCACAGCAGATGGGAGCCGGGAGTCAGATGGGATACCAGCAGATGGGAATGGGCCAACCTTACGACGACATTCCCGCCGATGATCCAAGCGACATACATATTCTCACTGGACGAGGAGTCAGCGTACCAGACTTTCTCAAATTTCTGTGTGCCTGCCGAGAGGGTGACTTATCTAATGTCGAGTCAATTGTTGCCTCTCAAACCCGCTCGCCACTCTTCCTTCACCATGGCTTGCTTGACGCCATGAAAAACGGCAAAGTCGAAATTGTACGCTATCTCCTCCAGTCTGGAACACCGATTTCGCGAAAAACCCCAGAAATTATCCTCAGGGCCCCAGCAGATCAACAAGTTGCCTTATTTCAGCTCCTTACAGAACACGGTTGGACAGTCAATACACCAGAGCGCCTCCTCCCAAGGCTCATTCAGACAAACAACGAACCACTGCTTGATTGGTTTCTGGAGCATGGTGCAGATCCCAACCTTGGCGGGCCTGAAGCAGATCCAGACCAAGCTCTCAGACTCGCAGCCTCACAGGGGACCGTTGGATTAGTGCAGAAGCTTCTTAATGGCGGAGCCAAGATGACCAGCAAGGGATTGGGATTATTCTATGCTGCAGGTGCTTGTCCTGCCGGCTCTATTCCCCATGCAGGACTCGTTCAACCCAGCGCTGAGTTTGACAAGTCCAGAATACCCGTTATGGCACTGTTAGTAGACAATGGCGCTGGTGTAAATGACAAACTTGAGACACAGCACATGACAGCGCAATACCCGATCGTAAATGCAGTCATGGCCGGTGCTGTTGAGAGGGTCAAGTGGCTTTTGAGCCAGGGCGCAGATCCTGATCTGAAGGGGCAGTACGGGAGCGCCAGAGACTACGCCAAGTTTAGGTCGAGCGATGAAATGAAACAGGTGCTAGGAGTGAGCGGTACATAGGACCCCATAAGGATCGGGATTTAAATTACAAGGTGGATCTACTTTATGTCGATTGATTGAAAACCTGCCCATGCATGCATGAATCTGCTGACAGGATTGAGGATCCGCTGATTGCAATCTTGCGTTATTGCGCAGCCCAAGAGTCGGCCTTGATCTGTTAAAATTAGCAAGGATAGTGCAGGGATGGGACGGATGGCTCACGAGCCGGCCTAGCCGGTAGGATTCTCCAGCTGGTACTCCGTAATCTCTGCTGATTTTGGACCCCAGAATTTGGGGGCTGCGGGCTAGGCTTAGGTCAGACGGCAGTTGTTTAGCTGATCAAGACACGATATGAGATTCCAATGCCAGTATCCGTTTATCAGTGCGCTCCTTCACATGAAGATAAGATTTTAACTATTCAATTTATTAAACACCAACATACTCGCTATTGAAATACAGATAAATAGCCTATTAAACTACAAGGTGATCACGATCTCTTGTATATACGAAAGAATAAGCTTTCTGTGCTCCATTTACTTGTTTATCGTTTATCTTGAGGTTGAGGAACACTTTTCTGAAACACGGAAGGATCTGCTAATCGCGGCTGGCTTCAGGGGTTTCGCAAGCTATAACCAATGAACGCCATTAATTGTTACCCACTAGCAGCTTGGAGGAAGCGTTAATTATAGCCGGCGTCAGCACTAATGCAAATGGGATTAGGGCTGTACCTGGGTCACTTTAACTCCAATCACATCAACCCTGTGCAGCAATGGAAGGGCATATTCCGATCGACGAAGTTTTGCCAGCATACAGTTGATATATAGAATGCTTTCTGCGTGACTCTTTGATTCAGCTTTCATTTGCCATAGGCTCGGAGTTTCTTTCACACTCTAGTCTGGTATAGTCCTTCCTTTTTTCTCGGTCATTCGTTTACGCCAAGATGCGTGCCACGTTCTTTGCCCTGGCGGCGCTTCCATTCTGTGCAATTGCTCAAGACCCGGTTCCCGAAGCTGCGCCTGCTACTACCACTACTACTTCCGAAGCTTTCATTCCACCAGTGATTGATACGTCCACCGACATTCCTGTTGGCGTCAACCCTACCTCTACCGATGCGATCGTCGTTCCCCAGTCGACCTCGGAAGCAATTCAGGAGAACCCTGAGCCAACTACACAACCTGCTCCTGTCGTTCAGGATACAACGAATTCCCAAGATATTGTCCAGGCTCCTACTTCCGAGGACCCACCTCCTGTCCTAGATACTACGACAGGTCCTGTTCCTGTCATTGACACCACTCAGCCCATTGCACAAGAGGGTACGACTCAACCCAATGTTCAAGACACGACCACTGGACAGCCTATTATCGAGGACACAACCTCGCAACAGGTACCTCCTGTCCAGGACACAACAACGGAGCTGCCGCTTCCAGTTGACCCTACCACCACGTGGCTTCCAGTAGTGGATACCACCAACCAGCCCATCATCCAGACCCCTGGTTCCTCACAAGAACCTGTTGGCCAGGACACCACCACGGACGTGCAGTTGCCCGTTGTGCCTACAACAACATCTAATGCTGTTCCTGGTGTAACCACCGAGACCAACAACCCTCTGCCAGATACCACAACTCAACAACAGCCAGCCATTGAAAGCACCACCACTGGTGTCCCACCTGCTGAGACTACCACTGCGCAGGTGCCTGTACAGGACACTACAACAACAGCCGCTGAGCAGCCTGCTCAGACCACTACACAGGACCAAGAGCCTGAGCCTACCACCGAGGAGCCCAAGCCCACCAGTAAGGATGACGGCGAGCCAGTCATCACCCAGCCCCCAGCCCAAACAACCGTAGCTCCTGAGGTCGCTACATCTAGCGTTTCCTCCGTCTCCTCACAGGTCGCCGCTCTGATCCCCATCATCAACAAGTGGACCGAAGACCCCGAGTCTCTCACCGATGAGACTAACAAGGAGGTCGAGGACACCCATGACGACATCATCGCTGTTATTGTGTCTTTGGGCGGCAAGCCCGATGTTGGCTGCAACAAGAAGCGAGGCCTGCTTGGACCTATTGGTGACATCATCAACAAGCTCGCTTGTATGGCTCAGGACCTTACCAACATCTCGGGCAGCATCATTGCTGGTAACGTGCCTGCCGTCACCAGTGTTGTTCCTCAAGTACAGAGCCAGAACGATGACCTGACTGAGGAGGATGAGGAGAATCAGAGCCAGGAGGAACAGAGCAAAGAAGAGTCTACCAAGCAAGAGGAGACGACCAAGAAGGAGTCCACTACAGAGGCTCCTACAACCACCGAAGCACCCACTTCAACGGAGGAGTCAACTACCACTGAAGCTACCACCACGACTACCGGGCTGCCGCAACCTTGTGGCGCTGACACTTGCGGTGGTGGTAGCGGCGGCGGTTCTTGTCCTATTGGGTCTGGAGGATCAAAAGGAGGACAGATGGGCAGCGTGGCTGGTAACATTAACTGCAATGACCTCTCCACAACTACTATCGACGGACCTCTCCCTACGGATCCCTCCAAGCCCGTTGACTTTGGTGACGACCCCTTCACTGCTCCTACTGCTAGGTCCGAGTCTGCATCCCCGCCTTCTAAGCGTGACATGGAGCTAGTGGCTCGAGCGTTCAACGATGACATGTCTCCCAACCCTTTCTACGTTGCCTCCCTCACCCCCCTTTGGGTGGATCAGACTGGAGCCACAGCTGGACACTGGTTCGGCGCTCCTCCTTTTGCTGGTAAAGGTTCTGCAGGCGTCAACGGTATCTATGGCTGTACCTCCGTCATTGTCGTTTCTGACTTGGGTGTCTATGTGTCTCATATCTGGGAGAACCCCGTCTTCATCGACAGCAACTGGAACCCCACGCCTGACGACGAATTCCAGGCCACTACTTTCAATGCCCTTCGTGACGGCACGACCAATGGCAATGCCGAAAGCATTGCTGGTTATGTTGGTACAGACCAAGTCCCCGGTGTCCTGCATTCCATGTTTCATCCCAGGGTTTTCGTCGTCACTCCCTTCACCAACGACCTTGAGCGTAGCCTCGGCGTGACCACCACTTTCCGCTACGAGGATCGTGCAAACTACCTGGCGACTGCAGTCTCTGGTATTATTCCTGGATCTGATTCGACCGTTCTCGGTTACACGCGTACCGGCCGTACAGAATCTACCGAGCAGTATGGAACGTGGGGTCGCGCTATTGTTGAGTATGATATGCTTGAGGAGATCGTCTTTGGCTCGGATGGCGACATGACGGGCCAGTTTATGGGTCGATGGAGACTCTGGGTCGAGGACCAGCTTGTCACTTCACACAAGTTCCTCGTCTTCCCTGATCCTATTGACCTTCCTGAGACTACACCTGCTGCTACACCTGCTGCTGGTCTCCAGAAGCGTGCCGAGGACGAAGCGGCCAGCAAGTGCTTGGTCCGTGGTGGCTCCACTGGTGCCACCTCAGCCGGCCCCTCTTCTACAGACAATGCTGCTACTACGGCCGATGCAACTTCCACTGCCGAGACGTCAGCAGCCCCTACTACAGATGAAAAGACTGCTGAGACTACTGGAATAACCACTGCCGAAGAGAAGACCACCGAGGCTGCCGGAACAACCACTAGCGAGGACAAGACTGCTGAGGCTACAACCACACAGCCTGACGCTGTCTTGTCAACATCTACACCAAGCACTTTCATAACCACTACCAGAGCCTCATCCGACGCCATCACATCCGGTGTGACGACTGATGCAGCGACAACTAGCGAGGAAGTCCGCACCTACTACCCTTGCGTGATCTTCGGCGGACCTCGCGTCGACAAGCCATACTGTCAATGTAGCACCACAGTCTCTGGCAAGCAATACGTCACTTCAGCCTCTCTGATCGACAACAGCTGCGAGGACTACACCTCATATCCTTCACCAGTTGTCCCCGTAACCGAGGCCCCAGCTACCCAAGCCCCAGTGCAGACTCCCTTCACTGAGACCAACGACGGCACCGTCTTGGTCTACTCAGCCTACACGCTTGAGTACTTTATGGCTTATACTATCCACGTCACAGCGACACGTGGCTATGGTGTACCATCAACTGTTTCCACGCCTTTACCTACTCAAACTGCTGTTGATAACGACGGCAGCGGCCAGTGTGGAACAGCCGATAGCCTGTCAAAGAAGGGCTTGGGTGAGGCTTGTGATAGAGCTATCAACGAGTTTGATGCCGATACTGTGTACAAGGGTTACACGACGCGATATAGTCGGTCCAATAAGGGCATCCTGATGGCTGCCTCGTTTGGTCAAGCTGCTTGTATTGCCAAGTTTGAATGTGATGACTATGGTATTGGAATGAAGGGCAGTGATATCATTGCAGCTCGCGAGAACGCGAAGGAGAACGATGGTATTTGGATTTGTGGACATATACGCCTATCCAACTCATGCAGTGTCGTTATGGACTACTGCACAAACTGTAACAACAGCGGTTAGGCTTTTATCTCTAGGATAGCTTATCACATTTAGACTATTTCTCTTCGTATATCAATGTCAGTTTCTCAACAATCTTTCTAACTACTCGTCTCCTGGGACAACTGGAATTAGCTTACACATCTCTTCTCAGCGGCTTTCTTTTCCTGATGCACGATCTTGCCTTGCTGGATGTCACCCCAAGCCCCGCCACCAGGTGTATCAATAACGAACTAGTCGCCCGCCTCAACTTTGAAGTCCTTGCAGCCGCCAACTCGATACCATCGGATCACTTCACCAGCCTTGACAATGTAGTTCACATCCGACTTTCCATTTTCGCCACCCTTTATTTTATATGGCCTGGTCACCCACTTCTCACTAATAACAGAACAGCCCATATCTCGACCAAACTCATAAACCTAACGGATGCCGTTACTACCATTCCACTAGCCATTGTCACCAGAGTCATCCTATCTACTGAACTCAAGCAGGACATTTGCGAAGGGGTCCAGGTGAAGACAATTGCGGACTGGTAGGTGGGACAACGATTTCAAAAGCAGCTGCCGAGATGGTTGGCTTTTGAAGGTGATGAATTGTTCCAAGATAGAACTTATCGCGGGATACGTGCAAAAGATGGCGTTCTTAGCTTCAGCGGAGAGAACCTAAATGCTTCATGTCTTGGGGATTCTGGCAGCACCGTCGGCCAAGCCCAGCACAAACCACAACATTTTGTCACTAGCCGGTTTCGATTGGGCCATTCCCCCTTGAAATTTATCCCGTCTTTCTCTAGGCATTCGACTGGGCGAGATTCAACAGCGACGGACATGCTGACAAGAGGCAGCCAACTTCGGCAACAAGGGTATGGTTTAAATATATTGCAATAGACTATCCCGGCTATTACGTGCCGAACTGAGCGGACGGTGCTGCCAGAATTCTTGAAGCCTAGTTCGATTAGGCTTGCACCAATAACCCCGTAGAAGCTGCCATCATCCCCTTCGCGTATCATGTGCCAAGTTCAATAACTGGACAGCGCCCGGCCAGAAACTCTCGCTTGCAGTCCTATCATAATGGAAGGCATGCCAAAAGCCCCTGAATTCACACAAATTCAAACAAAGGTGACCCTGAACCATTAAACTCCGGTCACAGCTGCTGGAAGTCAGGCACGACGATCACGAGCACTCACTGCACCACAAACACCTTTTTGATACGGAATTACCCATCGCAAAGAGCCTCTAAGCGCCGAGTCAAAGGATACGAAGTCTTCTTGCTAGACAATGACCATCTCCTTGGATCGATACCCTTGGCATGGGCCTGACACTGAGGCAGAGGGCTAAGAGTCAGGCACAGGCCGCAGAGATATCTTCATGGTGGTTAACGATAAATCCGCAAGCAGGGTTGACGGCAATTGAGACGTTAAGACAGGTATTTCGACAATTTGGCGGATTTTTATATAGGAAAAGCAGTATAAGATGTCATTGAGATGTAGACTCTAGCTTCGATTTCGAAAAGTCCCTCCTCAAAGCGTCCTTTTTCACCTCCTCGTTATTAGAAGGCAAATAACTTTACAAAAGCTTATTCCGTAAGCGGCCAGAGGCGGTCAGAATTCTTATGAAGATACTAGGTTTTGCAGTACAAGACGACCGATGTGCTAATTTTGCTTGCTAGAATGTCGTCTCTAATAATGAGATTCAATTTGGCCAGGTTTCATACCCAGGACCCCAAAATCTAGTTCGGTTTTGCCCAGTCAACAGCAGTGGAAAGGCAGTGGGTTGTCAGTCTGCAAGCTTGAGTAGGGTGCGACCCCAATGTTAAGCGTCAACCTTTAACCAGCCTCTGAGTCACGGTGACGTTGCTGAAAGTTACACATCGCCCTTTGAATCAGCTAAGCGAAATCATCTGATCATACCAGGTATTGGCCTTCATCATGTACTTATATCAGGCAGTGGTAGTTAAGATAGCAGCCCGCTGTTTCGTCTTGAGTGGAACAAATCTTTCGTATCAACCATCAACTAATAGCCTGGCTCCTTACTACCCATTACTAAAGAGATTTCAATTAATCCGAGGATGGCGAATAGTGGCAGTGGACACAAGGTCGCCTCCGTAATCCTGCGACTTCTGGAGCTCGCCTGCGGTGCGATCGTACTGGGTCTCCTTGGCCGGTTCTGCTACCTTATCAATGAGACTAGTAATGTCAGTGTCGATGGACGAATTATCTACGCTATGGTCGTAGCAGGGATGACTATCGTCTATTCGATAGTAGTCTTCGCACCAATTGATGTTCTTTTTATGGCTTTTCCATTCGACTTCATCCTCTTTATTATGTGGTTGATCGCGTTTTGCTTGCTCGAAACGGTAAGAACTCCCTCATGCTCTCTTGTTAGACGGTAACTTAATACTTTTGGGTTATAATAGAGAACGAGGGGCAATTTCTGCCGTGCAGGGTGGTACTATAATTATTGGGGCTATTATTGGGGACGCTTCTGGAGGGTTGGGCCGGTGGGCACGGTCAATATCAATGGAACCGGATGTTCGCAGTGGCGGACCGTTGTCGCCTTTTCGATCATCGCCTGGGTGCTTCATTTCATCAGTGGTTTTCTAGTAAGACACCGCCTCCCTTGAACTGGTGGCCCAGACGCTAATAAGAAAACAGGGCATATACGTCTGTACCGAATATATCCAGTACGACGAGAGAGTGAACTCGGCCAAACAGCAGATGAGAAAATTGTCGCAGTGAGTGGAATCGAAGCCTAGAACCATAATAGCACTTGCTAAAATTTGCATCTTATCAATGTTTAGCAGCAGTCATCCTGCCAATGGCCAGAACAGGGAATCTACTGCAACGAGAGCCGCCGAGGACGGAGTCAGTCCCACACAGCCTCGTTCGGAGGTTTAATACGTTGATGGATGATTTCACGGGGTTCGAGACAGCTGAGAAGTAGGTGTAACCCATTGGCTTCGCTATCCAGATTGAGAAATTGAGGCAAAAGCTGGTGTATATATGCCTCTGTCGATTGTTTAATATCTGCAATAAGCCTCCCCGTTATGCAAGAAAGGTCACTAGTGGCTATCTTTAAGTTAAACGTCGACGTTGATGCAGAAATGACAAGTGGAACTGACTGTCACAGAGCTACACTTCATTAGTAAACGAGATATGTAAAAGCAGCATCTAACAATAAGGGTATAGATTTATCCTCGCTTAAACTTTAAAGCACCAGCTGCGTAATTCGGTAACTGCCAGGTAGCGACGTTCATGTTAGCTTAGGTCAACATTTTCCGATGGCTTGTAAGCAAGCAGTCTTGATGATGTGTCAGGCGAAGCCACTTACGCTGACCAGCAACCCATAACCCAATCCTACACTATGAATGACAGGAGTGCATAATGAGAAACGCGCGGTGCAGCTTGTTTGTAATAAGATCCGTCACTACCGAAACACTGGCAATTGAAGAAGATTTCTTGGAGGGCTGCAGCACCTTACACTTTGTGTATGCCTCAATGGTGGAGAGATTGTTCAGACTAACCAGCCATCTCTGACTCTAAGTTGAACGATGCAGCTAAAACTCTCAGTATCATTCTTAAGCAAACATAGATTAGTAATTATCTTTTATCTTTGTCCCCTCTTTCTCTTTTTTTTTTTCCCAAGTTATTAGCAACCCTTGGTGCGGTAGAGGCGATTTTAGGCAACGCTAATTACAATTTCCTCACGAAATACGGTTATGTAGTTATAAATGCTTCGAACTTTTAGGTGTTAAGAAACAGCCTGCGGTAGCGCAGTATGAGTAGGTATGGGCTTATCGACTAACGTATAGTTACTCAGGTGACCCTTTGACGTCACGATGACGCAGCCGCCTCCCGCACCAATATTGGGCTCCTGCGCGTCTCGCCGATACTACCCTACAGTTAGCCTTACCGAAGTTGTTCTCGAGTGTGCGCCAAACATACCGAATCTATGCCTCCTACACGTACATTAATAAAGAAACTCTATCCTCAGATCTCGCTTTGTTGGGGGTGGAAAGTTCCATGCTCCTGGTGAACAGATTGACACTGCCTCCTCCTAGGCTAGTCACCCAGCCATGGAGGATTGGCGTTAAACAACACAAACAGGAAGTTACTTTCACCATTAGGAGATGTTGAATGACAGCATTGGCCAACACTATTCTACCGTCGACGTCTACATGGCATCGTCTTAAAATGGAATCTTGTGGGCCCGACCTACATCTCATCAGAATGACGAACTTTGATATTTATCAACTTGCTTGCGCGCCTATGCCGGCCTCACGGCTCCCAATACGAGCACCTAAATATCTCAACCCATGGCGAACCTACAAAAGCTAAGAAATGGGTCCCTGAGCCAGGCTCCGGAAGAACAGGAACCCGCCGCTGTCGAGGACGATGAGGAGGAACATCCGAGGCGAAAGCCCACCATATCGAAATACGTTATGGATAAGGTCTGGATAAATGCCGCCACGTTGGGCCTAATGTTCAAGTCAGAAGCCAATTTACCTTCTTCTTCTTCATCTATGCTTTCTGTACTAATGTATTCATGCTCTGCGCAGAGGTTCCATTCCTCCTATCATTGGCATATCGATGTACCAATCGACACAAATATCCTCTTACTTCACGACGACGGGCTATTTAATTCCGATAATTTCGGTCCTTGGCGTCGCGATCCTGCCGCGTGACAGATTTATTCAGAATCTCATCTTGGACCTCCTTGCGATCTGCGCTGGCTCGGCTATGTCTCTCCTCGTCCTCTGGTCCTCTGTCCAGGCACGTATTCATACCCCTTCTTCCACGTCCCAGACTACGACAGCAGCCCTACCGCCGTATAATTCGTCTCAGTCAGCCGTCTGCGCAGTATGGCTCTTCGCCAATATCTGGTTTGCGAACTTTATGCGGGCGAAGCTGCCTAGTTTCAGCCTGCCTGTGGTAATCTATAGCATCTTGATCAACAATAGCACAACTTCCGGGCCCAGGTTTGCCACGACTCAAGCAGTGGAGGCCTTCGTCAAAGAGCAGCTTCTAGCGATGCTATTTGGAATGGCCATAGCAACAGGGGTGTCGCTCTTCATCTTTCCTATTAGTAGTCGCATGATAGTGATCGGTCAGTTCAGAGGCTTCATTTGCCTACTAAGAAAGGTAGTCAGCCTACAAAAGGAATATCTGGCGACCTTAGCAAAAGACGACATTTTTGACAATGAAACGAGGAATGCCGAAGAGCGAGAATGCTGGCAGGAGAAGAAGAAGCGGAAGTCCAGGAGGGTGGAGAAGGAGAAGGAGAAGGAGAAGGATGAGGGTATGGCTGAGGCGAAAGCAGCCAAGCGTCTAGCAGATACAACTCATACAGCAAGAGTCTTGACGGGCAAGATCCATGATAATATGACATTTGCCAAGAGAGATATGGCTTGGGGAAAGCTTGACACGAAAGATCTCGGCGAGATGTTCACACTAATTCGAAACGTCGCGATTTCAATGCGAGTTTTCTATCCCTCAACTCTGGCTAGAAACTTGGCTGACTTGCAGTAGAGTGGCGATAAGTTCACTTGCAGATATTCTCCACCGGATCGCCGAACGTCGAAGGCGGAATGTCGTTAAGGAGACACTAGAGGAGAGCGCGGCAGAAGGAAATTGGGAGAAACAATTGTGGAATGATATGAAACAACTGCACACTCCATTCCAGACTTTTGTGGAAGCAATCGACCAAGGGCTTGAACATACTGGCATCTGCTTGGAAATTCTCCCGAAACCAAAGGTCACCAGGAAGTCAACAAGCATCGGATCGGATGATGTCGAGGCGCATGGAGATGCCGTAAACCCAGGTGACCAGTATTTTGGTAGCCTTGTGAATAAGAAAGTCCAAAAATTCAATTCGGAAAATGGAGATACCACTCAGGCCTGGGTTAGGGATGAAGCCAGCGACGCCATACCAAGGAACCAGGCGCAACTTTACGTGATCTTATACATACAACAGCTGATGCATGTGGCTGGGGACGCCCTCCAAGACCTCGTCGCCTTCGCAGATAAGAAAATCGAGGATGGCACAATGAAACACAAACGCTTAATCTTCCCAACCGAACGACGGCTATTGAAATGGTTGATGAGTGTCTTCAAAGGTCAGGACTCGAGCGTAAAGCAGAACCAGGATATCCTGGAGACGAATAATATTGATTACGGAGATAGCTTGAACCCTAAGAAGGACCTAGAGCATCTTCCTGCTACTAATATCTGGCAGCATTTGGGGAACTGGCTTCGTAGGATCCTGTTACTGTTAGGATCTAAGGAGTCTCACTTCGGCTTTCGAGTGGCCGCTGCTACGATGACAGTCGGTATCCTGGCATTCTTAGAGCAAACCCACCAATTCTTTCAGGATCAGAGGCTAGATTGGGCAATGATTACTATCGCTCTAGGGATGACGATTAGTAAGTCCCTGCGACCTTTTGTAGTTTGACTCGGATGGTTACTTACTCTCAATAGCTTCTGGCCAGTCGATTTTTGGCTTTTTCTGTCGAATCGGAGGCACATGTCTAGCTATGGTTTTCTCACTCATTATATGGTATGCCGTTGACCAGAAGACCCCTGGCGTTATTGTTCTCCTTTGGTTTTTCATCTTCATTGAGTATTACTTTTTTAAATTTCCCCGGTTTCTTACAGCCGTTATGATTACCATTATTACTCAAATTGTTATTATCGGTTACGAGTTACAGGTAAGACAGCTTGGCGAAGCGGTAGCAACCCAGTCTGGACAGCCATATTACCCGTGAGTCCTACCTGTCTTTCTCCTTTTATCTACGTCATCACAGGCTAATATAATAGGTAAAGAACCTATCTTCTGGCTCCGTATCGGCTCGCTGTTGTCGCATCGGGCAGTCTAATTGCGTTCTTCTGGACAATATTCCCTTCTCCTCTAACAGATCGGACATCGCTTCGACAGGATTTGTCCGCGACTATATACCTTCTCGCTCAATATTTCAGCGTCATACTTTCGACTGTGCAATCGCAGCTTGAAGGGACAGCAGGCGATATCGATTCAGAAACATCGCCTGCTTACCACCTTTCAAAAGCTCGGCGTAAGATTTTCGGCAAGGTTATGCGTCTCATGTCTTCTATCGAGTCTCACATCATGTGGCAGCGGTGGGAGCCCAACCTAGGCGGCCGTTTTCCCATTGACACATACCAAGAGATCATCAAGCGTAGCGGGCGTATTATGGGTTATCTAACGCTTATGAGCTATGCCCTAACACATCCGCCGCAAATACATAAGACGGAGGACCCCGACGATAGGCAAGCTAGTTCATCGGATGCCGCCGCAGATGCGCATGATAGTAGCTGGTGGCCGGCGATCACAGAGGCCTTCTCGGGAGTAGAAGCGACTAACCATACTTTCCTGTCGACATTGGCCTTATTGTCAAACTCAATTCTTGCAGGCCAGAGCTTGCCACCCTTCATGCTTCTTCCTCAACCTTACAAGATGATGCCGAGGCTGATTCAGCTGCGTAAAGACGACAGGGCCACCGAGTCAGATCCAGATGACAATCCATCGCTTCCCCATCGAGACTTCTCACGCGGACGCGGAAACCCGGGTTTGACTACCGTCGATTTGCGCCAGGAAGCCCAAGATCACGCCGTGGAGAAACGCACCAGACGCGACCCACAACCCCTGAGCAAACAAGCAGACGTGGCCTTCCCCGGAGATACCAAATCCTTGGATGCAGCCTTGGAGCAGTGTGGCTACGCAGAATTCGTCGCGATGCAGGTGTGTAGCACGCTTGTATGCGACGACCTTGAGGGGTTGGTGCGGGCGATGAGCGGCCTTGTAGGTGTCATGGATTTCAGTTTTGGCGCTGGCCAAGGAGGCAGGGATAGTAGAGCCAGCGAGATGGTTGAAAAGCCGCTGGCCCGGTGGAGGACTCAGCTTATCGCCGCAAGGAGTAAGAAGGCGGTTTAAGGCAAGGAGCACCTCTGCTAAGATTGAATTTATCAGACTAATTGGTATGCTTATTAAAATAAATAATATTATAACCCTAGTAGTTTTACAATATATACTTTATATATTTTTTTAATTATTATACCTCTTATTAAAATAAATTAATATTAAGATCTTATAATTATAAATAATTTATCATAATTAATATTAATTTTATCTTAATTATTATTAATCTTATAATAGCCTTATTAATTTTTAATATTATTTATTAATATATAAATTATATTTATTAATCCTTTTATAAAGCTTAGCTTAGTAATTATTAATAAGAGTTTTTTATATTAATAAGCTTAATATATATTACTTAATTATTAAAAGATTTAATACGTGACTTATTTAATATAATGCCTTAAATAATTTATAAATATAAACTTAATATAAGCTAGTTTTCCTATTTAAATTCTTAACTATTTTAAATAGCCTATTTTAAAAAATATTATAAATATTATACTTTTTAAACTAGCTATTATTAACTAAGACTTTATTTAAATTTTATTATAAGCCTTATTTAGAAATCATGATATTATATAAAGATATATATTAGGTATTATAAACTAGGCAATAGGGGGTAAAAGTACTTTAATTAGTAATAAATATAATAAGTTTAAGTTAACTTAACTTTAGGAATAAAATATATAAAATCAGGATTATAATATTTTTTACTTTTACTATAAATATATATATGCATTTTATAATATTAACTAACCTTTAAACGTATTTAAGCTAGCTAGGCTTGAACTCCGTAGGCGCTAAGCTCTACTCTGTAGATCTTGTCTCGGCCAGCAATATACAGCCAATTATCCTTCCATTGCATGTTAACCGCAACGTCGCCCTCCTCAATTTTGATAATACCAAGGTGCTTCCCAGTAAAGTCGAAAACAGTCACTCCCCCAGTGATTCCCCCGTACACTCTACCCTCACGATCTAGTTTAATACCGTCTGGAAACCCAGCATCAACATATGCAAAGACATCACCTCCCTTGACCGGCATTCCGTTTGACTGAGACAACTGGAACTCGTAGATTGTTCGTCCGCCTGCAGGGTTATCCGAAGAGTTACCGCGGTTGGTGACATACAGCTTGTCCTCTTCAAAGTTGAGTGCTACTCCGTTAGGATTCGTGAAGGGTCCCCCGCCAGCACCAGAAACCATCCTCAGATCATTCGAATTCATGTCCCATCGCCACAGGCCGTTAGCTAACTCTGGCTTGAGAGTGTCGTTGAAGTTGTCATAGCCGTAGTACCCGTCAGTGAAGTATGCCACGCCGTCTCGAGTGATGACCACGTCATTTGGACTGTTGAACCGGTGCCCATAAAAGTTGTTGAGAACGACCTCTGTCTTCAGGGTCAATGGATCCATACGGGTAATACCGCCAGGTACAGTGTAGTTGCCCTCTTGTGCCCAGTAAATACCGCCTTTATGATAATAAGCCCCGTTGGGTACGGTCAATTGAGGCGAGGGGTACACTTTTTCAGTCGTTGGTGGAGTGTTGTTTAGGTTCACACGCCATACCCATGGCATGGCATCGGCAGAAAAGCCAGTCTTGGGAGGATGTAGCTCTGCCATGAAGATGCAATTGCATTCTGGGGAGTAAACGGTGCCATCATGCACCATGCGCTTTGCAAAAGACGGGCCAGGCGGGAATTCGAAGATGGTTTCGACATTTTTCTTAACTGTATGGTCTTTGACGCCAAGCAACTATACACAACGTCGAAGGTAAGCCAATCTGACGTCCATAGACAAATTTCACTCTCTTACCTTGTACATGTCTTTGTTGAGCACAATGAACAATGCATCTTTAAGGGCCTTTTTCAGGCTTGTAGCATTTTGGCTTGCGTCCCCGTCGAGTACGTCGGTCTGCCACCATGTTGTTGTCACATTTCGATTGAAGTCTTTAGCTGGGAAGACGTTCCTGTATGCGCTCCTAACTTCGACGATAGACGGCCCTCGCAAAGGCAATGACTCATCACTGTTGAGTCCAGTCGTGGCGGCAGCTGGCCGAGCCGCAACCTGACTGCTCAGCAAGGCGATGGTGCAAAGGCCGGTACAGAGAGGAGATAAAAGCATACTGAAAGCTTTTTGAGGCAGGAGAAAAGAAAAGGCTTACTGAATGTTGCTCCTTCTGGGGAGATTCTCTGACAGGCCCAAGCTGTTAATAATGTTTATATACCTTCCAGCAACCTTCAATTTACCCCGCAGGTGCTATATACTTGATCTCCCTATGGTGAAGCTTATCAAACTACCTCCATAAAGCCAAGAAACAAACTTGGTGGAAATGCCGACATGGCCAACACCAGGTCGTCAAGTTGTTGTACACGGCATTGTCCGAAATTATAAGGGTCTCGGTATTGAACCCGAGGGCGCTGTTGAGCAGGTGACATGCCGCCTGCCACCTAAGGTAGGTAATATCAGGGTCGGGATGAATCCGAACATACCGAGCAATTAACTCTTGCTCGGCATCTGCCCCGCTATTATCTTGCCCCAAACTTGCTAGATCCCTTTGAGGACCAGAAGGCACCACCAAGGTATTTTTATGGGCCTGCCCTAGTATTGATTGGCTGCTGATTAATACGCCACAGCTACGAGCCTTAAGGTGGCAGAAGAGTAAGAGTTTAAGTTCTAATCTACATATTGCAGTATTTAAGATACATTAATCTATATTAGTTATATAGGTAAGGGGAGGCCCCCTTAATACTAGGCTATTAGTTAATTCCATTTATTTATAAATATTTTAATATAATTAGGGTTAGCAGTGAGGGCATGGGCTAAGAGGCGCTTGTATAAAAGAACCTTTCTTAGCTTACCATTAGTCCGGTTTGGCCTCAAGGTTGCATGCGGGGTAAGAAGCCGAGAGCCGTCTCACCAGTGCTTGAAAGCATACAAGATTGTTGCTTACCCGAAATCACATGACCAAAAGCTCCAGTTAAATCATCATGACCATCGGCAATGCCTTGCTCTTTCACTTCGGTCCTGTAACATACTGTACTGTAGCTAGCATAGACCACCACTGACCTTAATTGCGCCTCAATAAGACCATCCACCAGCTAACCTAAGCAATGGCAACTCGCCCAACATTGGCCGACGCTTGGCGACTATCTCGGACTCTCTTGCCTCATGGGAGCACCAAATATCTATCAACTTACATACCTAGGCATCAGGTCTACGACACCACCATTGCCAACTTGAACATTGGCAAGGATACTAGGGTGATCTACCAAGGTATGGAGTCAATTTGTGTGACAGACAAGTAAAGACTGACCGTTGGTCTCCAGGGTTTACTGGTAAAGCCGTATGTATTCTAGACCTTGTTCCCCCAGCCCATGAAGGCAACCGACTGAAATAATATAAAAGGCAACTCTTAATGCCAAAGATACCCTTGCATATGGAACTAATGTCGTTGGTGGTGTATCCCCAGGCAAAGGTGGCCAAGAGCATTTGGGTCTTCCTGTATTTAATACGGTCAGAGAGGTAAGTCTCCGACGCTGTACTCATCAAACATTGACAACGAGCGAAACTCATTAATCCTTCTATAGGCTATGGAACAGGTAAACCCCCATGCGACATCAGTCTTCGTACCAGCACAATTCGCCGCTGCTGCTATTATTGAAGCAATAGAGGCAGAAGTGCCTCTTGTGGTGACCGTGGCTGAGCACATACCTGTACATGACATACTGCGTGTCCATGATGTGCTAAAAACTCAATCTAAAACTCGCCTTGTTGGTCCCAACTGCCCCGGTATTATTGCTCCCGAGCAGTGCCGTATTGGCATTATGCCGTATAAGCAGTATAAGAAGGGCTCTATCGGTATAGTCTCGAAGAGCGGAACCCTAAGTTACGAAGCTGTGGGCTCAACATCGAAGGCGGGATTGGGTCAAAGCCTCGTTGTTGGTATGGGAGGAGATATGATGCCAGGTATGTCTAAGGTTATGATCATGATCTCGATTCTACCACCACCATGAACGAGGTTTTCTGGGTAAAGGGTCCTGCTCACATTCAGGCTATAGGGACAACACTTGTGGACGCCCTTAAGCTGTTCTTTAATCATCCAGGAACAGAGGGCATCATTGCTATTGGTGAGATTGGTGGGGAGGCAGAACTCAGAGCTGCTGAAGCCATTAAGGACTACAGGAGAATCACGAGAAATCCAAAGCCAATCATAGCGATGGTTGCTGGTAAGACAGCCCCTGAAGGTAGAACCATGGGCCACGCCGGTGCACTTCTGCAATCAGGTGATATATCTGCTGAAGCCAAGGCGAAGGCTTTGGCAGATAGTGGAGCCATTGTAGTACCACATCCTGGGGTCATGGGACAGATTATGAAGGAATTGCTTTCGTTATATACTAACAAAATCCCTGAAGGATCGGGTCAATTAGGTCCCGACATATCATTCCTTAATCTGGAACCGGAGCCACCAAGAGGGCACTAAGGGAATATACAAGCTGATTTGTAATCTGCAAATTCTACGAGGTTAGATAGTTGGTCTATACTGGCCATGGCTCCAGGTCTTGCTACTAAGCTGTCAGATTGGAAATGTTGCCAGACAGAGTATGGGTATTAAGTAGTTACACCCAATGATATATATGTTAATAATAGGAAGTTAGCTTTAAGAAACTTAGTTAAATACTTCCATGACATAGCAAAATACAGTTTATGTAAAACCAAGGCCAAGTTATAAGGACTTAGAAAGCTGGACAGCCTTCTTTGCTGCCTCTCCAAACTCAGATTCAACATGGAATCCAAGATCGGCATCCTCCAGCTAGTAGAATATTAGCAAAGAACCTGCAAGCAGATAATAAAAACAAACAATTTTCAATCCTTCAGGTGAATTGGTCCCCTGTAACCGAACAACAAGCGGCACACGCAATGGTCCGAGCTCTTTGGTAGCACCAATAATGGATTCAGCGATCATATCGCATTTAATAATGCCTGGAACATGTCAGCTCGCACAGATTTAGGGTTAAGATGTAGCAACTCTCCCTTACCTCCATAGATATTAACGAGAATTACCTTGACCCGAGTATCCCGAAGAATAATCTCAAATGCCTTTTGTATAGTGTTCTTCGTAGCCTGACCTCCTGCATCGAGAAAGTTCGCGCTTGCACCACCGTGATAGGCAATCGCGTCATTAGTAGCCATAGCAAGACCTGCACCATTGACTACATTGCCAATATTACCTTCCATCTTGATATATACCAGCCCATACGTTTGTGCCTCAATCTCCTCGGGAACCTCTGCTTGGATATCTCGCTGGGCGAACAGCTCGGGCTGCCGTCGCTGCGAAGCATCGTCAATCATAAATTTTGCGTCAAGACACTTGAAATTAGCTTCACCGGTACGAGCTAGAGGGTTAATCTCCAGAAGTGTGGCGTCTTTGCTCACAAAGAGGTCCCAAAGACGGGTCAGGATAGCTCCAAGTTTTTCTGCTTCGGCAGAATTCGCACCAACACCTGTACGGAGACGTTTCAGAAGATCTGGTGTGATGCCTTCAGCGTAGTCGAAGTGAAAGCTTCTCAAGCTACTGCTCTCGCCTTTTGCCGTTTCTTCAATGTCGACACCGCCACTTCTTGAGATAAGCACAACTGGGGAGTACCGTTCGCGATCCAGGGCTATGGCGAGATACCACTCCTCCTCGCATTCTTCGAACTCTGCCACCAGCACCTTTTCGACAAGGATCCCTTCTCCTGAAGTCTGCTTGGTTTTGAGGCGATGTCCCAACATCTGAGAGGATATCTGCTCGCCTTCTTCCGGGAGCTCTGCGATTCTAACACCGCCGTAGAATCCAGTGTCGAATGTTCCTTTGCCTCTGCCGCCCTTGAGAATTTGAGATTTGATGACGCATTTTCCACCTGCAAGACTGGTAGTCAGCATACCAGATTGGTTGATACCATGAAAAGAAAGGAGATAACTTTACCATATTGACGCATGATCTCCCGCACCTCGGCAGCCGTGGTTGCTACTTTTCCATTCTGCACTGGGATGCCGAACTTAGTAGATCAGCCTTTTTATCGCATACCTTTCTAGACAGGGAATGTCATAAACTTACCTCTCTCAACAGTTGTTTAGATTGATGCTCTTGCAGACTAAGACCTCGACGCTGATGTTTCATAGGGAACTGAGGAAGGTCAGCGAATTACAGAATAGCTTACATTACTGCCATGGATTCTCACTTTGGGCTGCCAAAGCTTTCGTGTAATGTGTCGTGTTGCCATTGTGAGAAAGAATGAGAATGTGGTTGAGACAGGTCTCAGTAAATCAATTCCGCGAGCGACACGAATGATGTAACGAGAAGTGACCTTGCGGAAGTTTATGCCTCAAGAGGTTCAAGTCGCCATTACTCATGAATGACGCGGGCGGACGGAGGAAAGTCTTGTGGCTTGCAAAACCTCCAACAGCGGATAAATCGTGGATAACATAAAAGGCTACAGTAGCCCGTCGGCTATACCGGCTCTCAACTGCTCACCCCCGCAAACGTAAAAATAGCCCAACCGATTAGTTTACTATTAGAGCACGAGCATTTCGGCTTTTACTGGCTTGTGCTAATTGGTTGAACTAATGTTATTCGGTTATTATTTATGCTTCTTTGTAAGAGTTCACTTATATTAGATCGATGCATGCGTTTTCGATCCATTGGGTTCAGTCATATTAAACTATTTACATGTTTTCATCGCCATGTCTTACCACATTATTCACCATGAGACGAGATTCTCTCACTGTCCTGCCACATTCATGGAGCATTGAATTACTGCTGTTTTGCCTAGCCGTACCCTGGAATATTGGCTGCTTCCTAACGCCAGGCTTCAAATTTTTATAACTCCCAGCTCGGGCCAGTATCCGTTTCGCTGGCGCATCAGAACTCTTTCGTAAGAAACAGTGAACAATATCTTAGGCATTACTAGCCATTAACAAAGGGTGCGAAGGGAATGGACTGTAGCACAAAAGTACAGGCAAGGCAGAAATAACAGGTTAGAACGATCTCGATATAGGTATTATTTGCAATAAAAACAAAGTCAAGATATCTTGGCTGTACTATGGAATTTTTGCCCTATCAAGACGAAGAGTTAAATGTAAAAAAACTCGTATTATACTTTGGTATATCTGTAGGAAGATACGGCTAAATTTTAGGATTTACTACATCAGAAGTATTAAGTAAGGGCGGGAATACTTCCTATTAAGTTATTATAACATATTTCATGCCTTAGAGCACTGATAATAATTAAAATTTAAGAAATATCTATCTTTATAGGTCGTGTTTAATCTATAAATAAAAGAAATATATCAAAGGCTAAAGAGGATAAGGAAAGGGTAGTTTATAGGAATGGAGTTTTATATGTAATTGGAAATGCTAGATATCTAAGAAGGTTAATGTAGTAAATGCTTGGAATACTTAGCACTTTGCATATATAGCTATAATAGAGTTTGGAATGAAAATTATTATTAATAGTAAAGATGCGGCGTTCCCTTCTCTAGCTTTGTACCTAAGTAACCAAAAGGCATTAAGCTAAAGTCCTGTAGGTTAGTGGTAGTTTAAAGCCGGGCCGCCAGGAACGGTAATCTGCATCTTAACTCTGACGCTCTGTAATATGGTCCGTAGGTCAAAGCAAGAACTGGAGGCTTATGACCTCCTCCGAGTTAACCAAGATTCTGAAAATAAGATCAGTGACATGCATTCATCTTGTTCACGGGTCTAGTGGATGAAGCAACTAATTGCACAGACGCATCAGGGGGGCCACTGAAGAGAAACGCCACTTACTGAAAGCCTCACTAGGGGGCTGAAGTTGTGAAGCGTTTCGTGCCAGTAGGCTCAAGAAACAATGCGATACTTCTACTTTATATTCGAGGCGTCCACACCACTACCCACTATTGTAATCTCACCTAATCTACAAGCAGAACTGAACGAACTTTACCGTGTCGCGCAGGCGGGCAGCATTGCTTTGACCTGTATTACGTATTTGCGCCACATAATATCTCTCCGTTGCTGGACGGCGTCTAAACCTGTACAAGCATCAGGTATTCGGATTAGCTTCGATAGTTCGATGAACCAGCCTATAGAGTAGCGGTGTGTCAGTTACGCATAAAAGTAAGAACAAAGAACCTTGCAGCCTGGAATGGGTGACATGCTGCCGTAAAGGGAAAGACTGCACCAGAATCATGGTTGTTCAGCTAGGCCCCATTCCAGCGCAACTCCTGCTCAGACTCACGTATTAATAGCGATATTTTCTTGGCATAAATTATGTGACCCGATAAGAATGGCTAACTCCCACTTTGTAGCAGTGAAATATTTCAGCCCGCATTGCGTCGACTCTGCCACGTTTTATATATGCGAAGGTTGCAATAACGAATTCATCGGATATTATCCGACCAAACCCTGCCGCGATAGCAGCGGCATCTGTCCCGATGGCCACCTGCAGATAGCCAGCTTCGCCGCTGACAAATCTGACGAGACAAAAACGGAGCTGTGATAATACTCGAGGGTCAAGTGTCTAGTAGGTTTGCCCAGACACCGACCCGTCCTTTATGGGATGCTGCGATATAAGCCCCTGCGGTGAGGGTTGCTCGAGGACGAACCTCCTACCAGCTGCCCTATCGAAGAATAAAGAGAACTGGCAAGCATCCTTGACCTGGAGGGTTTTACCTCCACTATATCGGCAAGCGCGGCTACAAATACAGCATCTTCGAGCTTACCGAGCAGTGACGACAGCGGTGGCTTAGGCACTGGAGCTCTTGGGGTGTCCTGTCTACCTCATCCATCTCGTATACGGTCATCATGTGCATGGGCAAGAAGGGCTGGTCGTAGCTCCCACGAAAGGTTGAGTTTATGTTCGAAAAGGTGTTTGGTGAAAATAGTTAATTAGACCTTGCTAGCGGTGGAGAGGGTTTTTGTGTTGATCGATGGAGAAGCCACCAGAATAGGGGGGGACGACAGTACTTGTTGACTGGAAATATTCTGGGCTGCGCGTAAGTAACGTCTCCCCTTACACGAGATATGACAAAGAAACACTTGCGGCCGTTATAAACTATGGGCGACTGATTTGGATCAGACGCTGCAGGAATTCGCGAGATCGAACCTTTTCATCGGTTTGTTTACGCTTCCGCTGACGCCTCCAACAGATACAGATCAAGAGACTTTTGAGAATCAGGAATACAGCAGCAGATCCAACAGCAATGCCTACTATAGCTCAGTGCAGACCCTTTGGAGACCTTTAGGATCAGAACCGGAGTCCTGATATGGACCAAACACCACCTCAGAACCAGAACCAAGAGGATGTTAGGTGTTAACTAAGTGCGAGACGAGCACAGGATGTGACACATATATGGCTGAGCTATTAAATGCAAAGTTACAACAGTACTAATCACTTATTCAGTATTGCACTACAATATTATTATAAATAATCATGTTGAAAAACCTCATATTTACTGTTTGCGTCCGCAAATAACTGATCAGAGCAGCAGTACCCAGCCTTTCTCCTCTTCTGAGACTTCGTTGCATTGACAGCGTGGCGGATTACGTCACCGTTCCCGACGAACCTTTCGACTTAAGTGGGATTATCTGATTGTTTGGCATTTCGAAAGATCAACTAATGCATCCTGTCAGCACTCATATACGAAGCTAACCTCAGATTTGTCATGGATCACGTTAGAAGTCCACTACAAGTCCGCTACTACTATTATTAAGTTCTACATGTTTACCAGTATATCTCAAGTTTCGACACCTCATTAATTCCTCAATTACAAACACGTAAACCCAGATAACAAAATAAATAAACAATATGTCCCACTCACTACTAATGTAGCTACCATTTACCTTTCCAGCTTCCAAGACACCAGGGAAGTTCTCCGTTGACGTCGACTAAAAGCTGCTTGGACTTGCGAAAGGCAGAGCCCGAACTTACCTTTCTACTCGTGGAATTTCGTCACCTCTTTTCTCACACTCATTCGCTGACGGCCCAGTTGGAAATGCTGACTGAGTATGGGATCTCTTGCACGCTTCTAGTGATGGATAGAAGTATTCGCTTGACCACATCATCAACACATCACCCATGCTTTGGATCCAGGAACCATACACCGGTTTTCGAGCCTAAACTGGAATTCTCAAGATAACATGTTCAGTAGTTGTTTTCCATTTCATCGGCAGCTAGGCAGCCACTAACGTTTGCATGAATAGCCTGGGATGTTTGATAGCATGAGAAGAACCGAGATTCCTGCCGCTGTAGTTCAATTTGGCAATAGGGATGGTCCAATTAGTGTGACAGTATCCTACTTTGAAAGGTGCAAGAAATTGGTTTCTTATTATTGATGACGTCGATAATATGGAGATTCTTAATAAGTCGAGGCACGTAAGTGGGGAAATCCTCGGTTTTCTTCCTTATAATGGCAACGGAAGGATCTTATTTACTACACGCTCTAAACAAGTATCCCTTACTGCACCCAGGACTACATTAGTCTTACTACCGCAGTTATATCTAAAGAGGCAGCAGATCTCCTGGAGGAATCCTTAATTAAATTAACCGAGATACATAGTAATAAGAGAGTGGTTAAGATTCTCTAAGCGCTTACCTACCTTCTTTTAATAATTATATAGGCAGTAGTACAAATAAATATATATAAGGAATCTATTACAGAGTATATTCGATTATTTAAATTAGATGCATAAAACATGGTAACGCTGCTTAAATAGGTATGTAATAAACACGCCCCTCATGGCGGCTCGTTATGGTTATTAGTACCACATGGATTGTATCTTTCGACCAGATCTGCCGCTCCCCAACTAACCTCTGGTTAAGCTTTTCCTCGCATTATAGGAAATGGCTGTCTTTCGCAAATATACAGCTTACCTCCGTAAGTTAACGGAACCAGGGCCAACTTTGTAAGTTCGGCAGGTTAACAGACTTTAAATGCTATTCGCCTGACAATTCTGATAGGGTACAGCTACCAGATCTGCCTTGGTGCGCAGACTAGGGTGTTGGGCGGTCAGTTGGTGGATCACATTAGGAGAGCGGCTGACACTGGCGGGTTCTGACCCTGTCACATGCAACTCGAGGGCTTGAACTATTGAAGTCTAATCTCTTTATAGAAGTCAGATGCGTAAATGAGCATGGACTCAACAGAACCTACTATACGGTATATAAAAGACCACTATCCTTTGAGAATCCATAAAGCTGCAATTCGTACCTGCCCACCTTTTCCCTGCTATTCTCGTGTTTGTTGCATCTCAATTGGCTGCAACCCCTTCCAGTACTTCGTTGTAGCCTTATGGGCTCTCAGGAGATAGCGGTCGTACCATAAGTCAGGAGCTGCCAGAAGGAATATCAAGAGAGGATCTTCAGGCTATCACATTTCGTCCACACACAAAGACGATTTGCCAAAGACCACTCATAACTCAGTTATTGCTAATCATGGCGGCACCTAGACACACTCTGGAGTTTATCCCGACCTTGCAGGACGCTGTTCAAGGGCTAGGCAAACTCGTGGAGGACCCAACAAGCGATTTGGATGAGAAGGAGTTGCCTGGGCTTGATAAATTAATTACCGATTGGTATGACGAGGCTACGGATGTAAGCAACGAGGAATTTACTCGCAGGATCCTTGAAGTCTTTCGGGATTCCACACACAACGAAGTATATAAGAATGTAAAGGGGCAGCTTCCGCCTCAGAAAGAGCTCATATTTGATAAATTTGTTGATGGGAATATCACAGCTGAAGATGCGGGCGAGCTTATTGCGAGATCTGAGGCTGAGGCCTCGATGGTATCAAGAACTGAGATTCAAACCCAAAGGTTATTCTCCAGGCCCCCCAAAACGGAAGCACCACCCCAGAGGAAATTCATCACAGTAAGATCAATTCGAAAGCCCCAAGTCTTTAATATCTAATGTATTTAGGGCCATGTTGCAGATTTGCCGTTCGAAAACTGGGGTCGGACTGTGAGGAACACACCCGCAGTAACATACTATCCCGAGAATGTTGCAGAAGTGCAAACCATCGTTCGTGACGCTGTGCAGAATAATAGAGGTGTTCGGGTGTCAGGTTTCCGTAAGTTTCTGTAATGGTACAGAGGCTTCATTATCTAATGATATACAGGGCATTCTTGGGCCCCCGTGTTTGGACGTAATGATAAAATGGGCGAAAAGAACAATGGAGATGTCCTCATCTCAACATTAACTGAACTCAATGCAGGCGTACTTCCGAATCTCACTTCATTGCCCTCAAGTCTCTTCGAGCCGGAGGAGACCGAGCTCAATCACATCAAGGTTGTGGATGCGGCCTATGTGAGCGGTCAAGCTCTGGGAGACGGCAAGAAGTATGTTCGTGTTGGTACGGCTACTACGAATGAGCAGTTCCGCCGCTGGTGTATCAACGAAGGCGATGTTACTTTGCCAATGAATATTATCGAAGTCGAGATCACCTTTGGTGGCAGTAACGCAACCATTTGGTACGTGATGCGCTCTGTGCCTGACTTAAGAGCTGACTTGTCATAGTCACGGCGCAGGCATTAATCATCCGACATTGAGCGATCTTGTACGATGTCTCGAATACGTCGATGTTCATGGTAAATTACGCATGGTCAACATGGCGGATGCCAACTTGCTCAGGGCAGCCAGTGGCTGTTTCGGGCTCCTCGGTGTTGTCACTCACATAACCTTTGAATGTGACGCAATGTCAACAGCCGTCATGCATCCCATTAAACTGGATGTCGTCGATGCCATCCCACCTCCTCCTGAAATAAAAGACTCAGATATTCCAGAGCCTCTCAGAAAACCCCGTACAGAACAACAGAAACAGATATCCCTGCAGAATTTCGAACGCCGTGCAAACGGGGACTTTTATGCCGAATGGTTCTGGTTCCCCTATTCGAGTCAAGTGTGGGTGAACACATGGAAAACGGACAAGAGAACGAATGATGTTGTCAATTATCCGAGCCATGCAAAGACCTTCATCCAGGTTCTTGGGACTACAATCATGAATATAGGGCAGGACATATTGCAAAAGATTGAGGCGTTACAGACCAAGCCTTACATGCAAACTAGCTTCCTGTGTAAGTTTGATCGCTCGCTGCTTGACATGAGGCTTATCGCGAAACACAGCATGGCTGGCAATGAAGAATCTCGACGAGCGGAAAGAGAATGAGACGCCGATAAGAACGCTCTTGCCTAACGCCCTTCACTTTCAACGAGGTGTCCAGAATATTCGGGTCCGCGATATGGAGGTCGAGATTCCAGTGGGTTCGCTGTCTCTCATTCCCTGATGTCATCCGTTAAACATTGCCCCCAGCTTCACGCGAAGAAAGGCACAACTAACGAACGTGATTACACTAATGTCCAACGTGCCTGGTGGGACGCCATCAGAACGTGCTACGACAACATCAAAACTTGTCCCATGCGGATGCCCCTCGAAATGCGAATCATGGGCTCTAGTGAAGTCACTTTGGCACCACAACGTGGTCACAAACTCGGAACTTGCGCAATCGAAATTTTGACCCTGAAGGTTGTTGCCGATATCTGGGAACCTTATGCTCAGCAGGTTTTGGATAAATGGATAAGCTACAAGGACAACGATGGCAAGCAAGTTGTTATCAGACCGCATTGGGCAAAAGAGTGGTACTCCTATAAAGTTGATGGGAACCCTTGGATAGAAAAACTGAAAAAGGAAATTTATAAGAACGAAATTGCAGAGTTCAAGGGGTTGATGGCGGCTATTGGTAAGAAGCATGGCTGGACGCTTGCAGACCTCAAGAGGACCTTCTCGAATGAGGTTCTGGACTATCTGTATTTGGATGATGTTCTAACATCCCAAACGGAGAAGGATACCCAAGTTCAGGTGCAAGAAGTGCTGGCACGGTCATTTCTTCGGAGACTATTCGTCAAAAGTAGTTGTGGCTTATGTCGTAGCGAGACAATGCCGAATTAAGTACTTCTTTCTTTCAGGAACCCTGCCTAGTTATATAAAGTATAATAATAATACTTTCCTAATCCTTTTAAGCAGTACAGCACTCTGAAAGGTTACTCGCCCTATATCCCTTAAGTAATATAGCTAATATAAGCAGGGTATAAGAAGTTTATTAAGTAAAGTTTTTACTAGTAAAATTTATTATTAAAGTAATAACCCTTTATATAATTTTATCTTAATTATAAGACAGATATATAAATTAAAAAAAGTTAAAATAATTATAGTAATACTTATTATTATAGCTTTATATAATAAAAATATTATATTAGCATTGCGCCCCATTATAAAGTAACCCAATAATCTATTTATAGACTCGCCTTTTTATTTCCTTTTTCTTTCCTTCATCCATCTGTCTTACCTGCCTTAGCCCCTCTCGACCCTTATACCCTTCTTTTTCTTCCTCTCACTCTTTCCCTCTTTATGCCCTTGCATACGCAGCCTAACTAAAGCGTGCCGCTTCTGCTCATATCCTCGTTCTCCTTCTTGTGCTCCTCCCCCCTCCTTGGCTTGGTGATCGCGGGCTTTAGCTCGTTCTCTTGGTAGACAAGGTAAAACCGCTTTCTCCGAGCGATGATGTTCGTCCCGGCCGCCGGCGGCGCTGCGACGGCGCTGCTGCGCCTCTCCAACCTCGCTGTCGGTTTTTATGCCTGCCCCCCTGGCCGCATCGTCCGCATCGGTATCTAAAGCATCAGGTCACCTAAATTGAATATTATCGCGGACGCTTGGGAGGATGTGGAATATGCGAGCTTTGCTTAGCCTCGGTTTTCCGCCATACGGTAGTCTATGTTTACATGTTTGTCGGTGCTTTCTCCGTGAGGGCTAGTGCGTCTCGCCGGCTAATAATTGATCTTAGTGAGACGATGATGGGTGCACACGCGGATCTAAGCTTTGCCTTGTACTTCGCAGTGTACGTCATATCAGCGCTGTGAGCGAGGCCTTGCTACCAACGGCTTGGCTGCTTTATGCGTATTAGGGTTTCGGATTTGTGCGATAGGGATATATGGGAGATCGCCGATAACTGACGCGTCACTGTTGCTACTTCGTACCACGCTCTCAGATGAGTCGGTAACTGCGTTAGCTTTGCATATGCCATTGCACTATTCGATAGTAATACGAACAGAACCCGCTGCTGTAAGACAATAACCAATTTGTAAGCACACTGCACTGATCTTTAAAGCCACGTCATACAAGTTTTGTTACCAGGTTGTAAAAGAAGTATCCTTATATACGAACGAGTTATATACCGGTATAAGAAGACTACTCCTACTTTGAAATTAAAGTGTTATTGCTAGTCTGCACTTTAGTCACCAGGCAAGACGCTACCAAGGTCTAGTATGTCAGGAACGAATAAGCCCCCAGCTCATCTTATGTTGAAGCCAAGATTTTAAACCCGCGGCAATAGCATTAAACAAGATTCCTAGGCTAATCCACTCTCGATCTGGGAGCTACTGCAGCAAGCATCAATCGAAGCAAGCGGGTCAGCCAATCGGTTTGCGAGAGCGATCCCACCAATGACATCCATCAACGAAATGCCGACGTCGTACAGTAGCCAAGCCGCTGAAAAACGTGCACGGGAGTGCAGCGGCGCGGGGCGGCACGAATACACGGGAGGTCTAGTAGCGCCCGTGAAATTATTAGCCCTGTTTTGACAGACAGATAGTATCTTGGACTTAATTATGCATCTGAGAAAGTCACTAGCTTCAGGTCAAGTCGATAGTAAAGAAAAGGCGGTGTAGCTCCAACTCATCGAATCGTGATTCCATACCAAGCTGTTACTGGCTGTCGCGGGTGAGACAGAGGGGGCGAGGGGGCCTCAAGTGGTGCAGGTTTCACTCAGCCTCTAACTTGCCTTGCTTGCTTTTGAATGAGAGGCTGATTGCCTTAGTCCCTTGAAATGTACTGACATGCATGCGGCACGGCACGGCACGGGGCACCGGCTATGTTCCCGATCTAATCCTTCCCATCAGGGTATCCTCAAGTTAGAGAAAGAACTACGTGAGTCTTTGACAGATGGTAGTCTTAGTGTATATAAGCTATGTAGAGAGATATGTCTTTGAAGAAAACACGTGCGAAATACGATACACTGGTGCTAATTAGCAGCGTGATATTTTGCCATTATGATACATTTAAGTAATGAGTCAATGGTACATATTTCAATGCATCAAACCAGTATTCAGCACATTCTATTGCCTTCCAGAGTTGAGACATTCCTGTAAATCTATGCATCATTGCTCTTGAGTCGATATGCAGCCGGCTTTTTGCACATTTTTGCCGTCTTGAAGTGACACCAAGACATGATCTGGAGTATCTCTGGCTAGTTTACGAAATCGCTGTTCAGTGTTACTTAAGGAAAGGAGATATTACATCTTTCAAGACGGTGTATGAAATTCAAAGCGGTGAAGATTTACAACGTGGCTGCGACAAAACTAGCTGAGGTTTCTTGAATCCTTGGAATTTGAGACTTTGTCCTGGGAATGCATATGCAGAGAATTGAAAGAGATTACTATACGTACCAAGTCTAAAAGATTATCCGAGACGGGGACTGATGCCTGAGTAATACGTTGAGTAGAAGGATGCTGTTAGTAGACAGACTAATCCAAGAAATATAAATACCAAACTTGTTTCCATTAAGCTCTTCATTCAATATCAAACAAGTTCTGCAACATATTCCACTGCCTTTCACTTTCCAAAAAATCTCATCATGTCCGACGAACAGCCCGTGCCTGAGAATTATATTGAAGAGAGCCAGTTTGATGATAATGCGATTCAGAACACTGTCTACGTAAGTCTCAACCTTCTGAACTCACATCTATCGGGTCGTTTGTATTAGCTACTAACCTCTAATAATAATAGGTGAAATGGGATGTCAAGGGCGGCCGTGACCGAACCCACGACGCTAACCTTAACACATGCACCCAGCTAGAGGGATCTCCGTAAATATAACTACAAACCCGTGTGCCTTTGCAGTCATTAATGGAAACCAGCAACATCCAAGGCATTGAGATCAAAAGTGCGGTAAACGTTTCTTTGTACTGCTATGGGTAAGTGGAATTCTTCTGGACCTATTGCGAATTCTATGCTAAGTGAACAATTTTACAGTGGCACCTCTTGCAGCGGTAGCCCGGACGTTTTTGAAGGACCCACCAATGGCAAGCTCAAGGTTAATCCTCAACGTTATGGAGCGTACAAACTTGTGACTCGTTAATAAGCTAAGGCTTGTCTAGCCAACATGGCTCGAGTTGGTGACGGGGAAGCTTTTCCAGGGAAAGATAAAGGGGACGTAGGCTGATAATCACAGCCTCATTCATTAACTCAATTGTCGCTCATTACCTCAATACAAATAAACTGTGGCCACAGGTTTCTCACTATTTCTCTATTTATCGTGGCGTTGCTCTTGGCTTGAAGTTGCGTTAGGAAGTCTTTCATTGGTATGGTGGTCATGGTTGAATTATGTCCCGCCTTCTAGCGGCCAACAGATCGAGGTCGAGCTCTTCAATCCAAGAGACCATGACACCAATAGCTGCAAAGTCTGCTATGTTACTGCAGTCTTTAGCTTCTCCTCCACCTACCCAGTACAAACCTTAAGATAACTAATAGTGTTGTTTTTCTTGGCATTTGCAAACTCAGCCGCGCTATCAAAGTCAGTATATAGTAGACAGTAGTCATCGGGAGGCATACGATTCAATCTGGTCAACTGCCATGTTGGGTATTGTTCGCTTTCGTACAATGTGGGTGTGCTGCAGGAGAGTAATGGCTGGAGATGAGCAGAACCAGCCGGATCCATGGGGTTTTTTTGTCTTCCACGAATGCTCCTTGAAATTTAGTCCCCGCAAATGAAGGGAGGCATCCCTTTGCAGCTGAAAAAGTTACTCTTTTGCCTCTGAGACAATGAAAATTCCTCGATGCACGCCCTGCGTTGTGCATGCAGATTATTACTACAGCATTTGAGTAAGGAAACCTGTTTTGTATCTTGATGTTATGCAATTACCGCACTTACGACGTACTTATGATGTAAAGCGCATCAGTTCATTCCACGAGACGTAACCAATTCGTGCCACATGCTTTCTGCAGAAAGCACAATTGGGCATGAGCTGCTGGGGTGACAAAGTTACCACCGTATCACGCGCAGCGTTGCACTTAGGATGATCGGTAGAGATCACATCTGCAGGTAACCGCTTTTAGAGAAATGTGACAAACATGAATTAGGGCACTCATGCTATAGTATTGGGTTCTTCGCGAAAGACCTGTGACCGGTCAACTCAGCTGCATGCAGGATACCTAGTTAGGCAGGAGAAACTGCAGGATGAATTAGTCTGCTCTCCTCAAGCCTTTTGTTCTTCTAGACAAGGGGGCTAAATTGTTGTTGAATGTTGGAGGGTTCACCCTCAACTTCAGGATTAAGGTTCAGGATTAAAGTTTGAAGTCCTAAACTTAGACCGTAGGACTTTCATCTAGGACTTCTCAGGACTTAAAGTTCTAGAAGGAACCAGTCGAAGATAAAAGGACTTAAAGGTCCTTCAATTGCGACAGGATGAAAGAAGAAATATACACGATTCACCTTAATATCTGACAATTGTGGTGAGGTGAAATGTTGATCTTCGAGAGTGTTTCTGGTCCACATTTGCGAGAACCGAAGCAAGTTACAGTCATTTGGCCACCTCTTGGCTTGACAATTTCAAGATTTGCATCACTCCCTCGATGGCCTAAAATCTAATCCCAACATCAGCTGGCATATAAAAGCCAAAAGGCTCCCACACGACGAGGTGTCACGAATGTATACTTGTTCACGCACGACATAATTCAACACATCATTGATAAAACTTTCATACTTAAGTCAATCCAAATCATGGACTTCCCGAACCCCACTTCAAAACCACCCACTCAAACCATCATTGATCAGCAAGAACAAGTCCGTCAGTCTTTGCCTTTTGGTGACAAGACGGACTTCGTGAATGCTGAGAGAGGTCTTGAGGGCCGCATGAACCCCAACATTGTGAAAAATGCCGACGGCGAGGTAATTTGGAATAATGACGTGTACGAGTTCCTTCAACACGACTCGCCCGACTCTGCCAACCCAAGCCTCTGGCGCCAATCCAAATTGGCCCACATTGATGGTTTGTTCAAGGTAACAGACCGCATATATCAAGTCCGTGGCTTGGACCTGTCCAATGTTACAGTGATTGAGGGCGATATTGGTCTCATAATCATAGACCCGCTGACTTCCAAAGAGACTGGAGCAGCTGCATTAGCTCTTTATCAGGAACATCTCGATCCCAAGAAGGAGAGGCCTATCAAAGCTATCATCTACACGCACTCTCATGTGGACCATTTTGGCGGTGTCAAAGGCTTTGTGAGCGAGGAAGAGGTGGAGAAGAATGGTGTCAAAATCATAGCACCGGAAGGGTTTCTGGAGCACGCCGTATCCGAGAATGTCTATACAGGTACTGCTATGGCCCGTCGGGCTGCATACATGTATGGTGCCGCTCTTCATGTGGGTAGGCGAGGCCAGATCGGAGCTGGATTGGGTCAAACAGTTTCCACCGGAGAAGTTACGTTGATTGCCCCCAACGACATGATCAAAACCACCAATGAGCAGAGGACCATAGATGGAGTAGAGATTGTCTTCCAGATGGCTCCAGATACTGAAGCTCCATCTGAGATGCTCTTCTATTTCCCGCAGTTTAAGGCACTTTGCGCAGCGGAGGATGCGACTCACACCTTTCATAACTTATTGACTTTGAGAGGTGCTGTGGTTCGGGATCCCCATGGATGGTCGAAGTACTTAACTGAAACCATCGATTTATTCGGAGGCAAGGCCGAGGTTGTATTTGCCTCCCACCACTGGCCTACTTGGGGAGTCGAGCAAGTCACTGACTTTTTGACATCCCAACGGGACCTCTACGCATATGTGCATGATCAAACCCTGCGCCTCCTGAATAAAGGTTATAACGGCCCGGAAATTGCCGAGATGATGACACTGCCGCCGGCTCTTGATAAAGCTTGGGGTGCGAGAGGATACTATGGCTCGGTGAACCACAATGTCAAGGCTGTCTACCAGCGATACGTGGGCTGGTTTGATGGTAATCCATCCCACTTATGGGAGCACGTTCCTACCGAGAGGGCTCGACGATACGTCCAGCTTGCTGGAGGTATGAAGCTGATACTAGCTAAGGGAAGCGAAGCTTTCGACACTGGCGATTTCCGCTGGGCCGCAGAACTGGTCAATCATGCCGTTTTTGCCGAGCCAGACAATACTGAAGCAAGGGAACTCCTCGCCGACATATATGAGCAGTTGGGGTACGGCTCGGAAAATGGAACCTGGAGGAACTTCTTCATATCTGGAACCACAGAGCTTCGCGCGGGTAATTTAGGAACGCCTACGCAGACTGCGTCGCCTGACGTCGTTTGGCAACTCACCCCAGAAATGCTCTTTGATTCCCTCGCCATCCAGATCAACGGCCCAGAAGCGTGGGATAAGACGCTTGCTGTGGATATCGTTCTTACCGACACAAATGTGACTTACCGTCTCTGGCTCTCTAATGCAGCGCTCGTCTACTCCATGGCTGCGCAGTCATCCGGCCCCCAGGTGACACTAACTTCCACCACAAAGCAGTTGCCCGCGCTCGCAGTGTATGGCCTTGAACCTGATGCGTTGAGGGAGGCAGGGATCACGATTGAGGGAGATCAGAATGCTTTGAGCGTATTGAATGATCTACTTGATCCAGGTGATCCTAGCTTGAATATTGTCACTCCTTGATTTACTCAGGAAGATGGTATTACATAGTTAGGTTTACTTTAATATTAAAGACTGCAGGAATGTTCATGCAGACTGATCATCGCTTCTCATTAATTGAGCTAAGCTCAAGTATTGAGTTTCCGTGCTTGCCAATGGTTTGGTCCAATTCCTTAAGGCTACATGATAAGCCCGATCGGATGCAGGCTTGTTGAATATTTGCAACCAAAGGGCCGGACTCTCATGCTTCCATATAATACAGGTTGGGTCGGGTGCCTTGCTTGAAGCTTATACCTCAAAGCTGGTATGATCTGCGCAGGGGTATAAGGTTTGATCAAGAAGATAAAACCTTGTTCCACAATAAAAGCTTTCTCTGCATCAGCACCTCACCCTGACGTTATCCCCTGCGTTGCTTAATAACCAATGAATTATTTCTAGAGCCGGGTGGACAGCATTTCGAGTGAGTAAGTCACCATGCTCTTCGCACGTCCGACAGTGCCCAGCTGACAGAGAAACAACAGTACTAGGATGGTCGAAGCGGGTATAAGGCTATCTTCAGGTTATTCACGCGACTTGTCCCCCCACTAACTGACCTACAGGTAATTTCCTGGGATGTTTGTTTATCTTGACTTATTGGTATTCGCCTGCCGAGATACACTCACGAATGACAATCTTCTACTGTGGCGCATCCGCGTAAGTTAGCAAAGTCAAAAGCTTGGTTCAAAATACTCACAAGCTTTACAGTGCTGGTGCGTTCTCCGGACTCTTGTCTTACGGCATTGGGCATCTGGACTACACTTGGGGATTTCGTGGTTTGCATCTACTGCATCGACGGTAAATACACGGATGGTTACAAAGTACGAATTCATGTTATAACATTTTTTTTCACATGCCTCTTCTCACTGATTCTCGCAATTGTCGCCTTTTGGGTTCTCAACGATACACCTGCCAAGATTACAAAGTGGCTTACTCCTAAAGAGAAGAAACTCCTAATTCTATGCAACCAATATGCAGCAGGTGGAGAGACTGGTATCGCGGAAAAGGAAGAGTTTTCATAGAGGGCTGCGAAGGATGCTTTCATAGTATACTCTCTTTGCGTGCAATCATTATGCTTCATCTGATTAAGACTAACATCTTGCCAGTCCTTCCACCTCTATGCAATGTGAGCTTTGTTTTACCTATTGGGAGTATAAGTCGCTAATACTCCTCGTAGAGCCTTAATAGAGTTCACTATTTGTGTTACTATCTACGGCTATTCGTTCATTCTACCTACCATGCCGGTAATAACTCTAGGCTCTTGCAAGACACTCTAACAGCTAACATCATAAAAGTATCAGCAACCTAGGTTATACTGCCGCCAATACATAGGCTAAGACAGCCCCACCTTACATCTTTGTATGTATCATCACTGTCTTCTCGGGTTAGGCAGCGGATCGTTACAAGCAACGGATGTTGTCAGTCGTCTTGCACAATAGTCTGGCCGCTTGGTAAGGTCTCAGCGAAGTGTGTGCATATTCACAACTTTGATGAATATTAACAATATGTGATAGCGGCTTTATTATCATGATGGTAAGCTCCCGGTACCTTCACTTGCCTGGAGTGACACGTGAGTTACAAAAGCCCCATCGATTCTAGCTTATATCAAGTCCTCTTACACATTTTCCCTAGTGTTCGGAGTATTTCTCACCATGGCTGGTCTGTATCCTACCTCTACAGCTGTGACGGCCTAGATAGCTCTCAACTGTGCGGGTTCGATCAAGTGTGCCGTCGGTATTGGTGCCATGATGTCATTTTCTCAACTTGGAGGGGTAAGTGATCTTTATATCTTTTTGTTTCTGCATGACTAACTTTCTGGTTTATAGATCGTTAGTTCCAACATCTATATCGCAGGACAAGCTCCTACATATCCAGGTGGATTCGGGACGTCTCTTGGTATGCTTGTTGTTTGTGGCATCATCTGGCCTTTGGTTTACAGGTTCAATCTCAAGGGAATTTACAGGAAACGGGCTGCCATTCCGCTAGAGGAGATTCAGGCAAAGTATACTGAGCAACAACTATCAGAGTTGGGTGACTGCAGTCCGCTATTTAGGTATTCCACTTAAGGTTGCAAATAGCTATACCTGAAGATCGTGCTTAACAAAAGGTCTTTGTTAAAATAGATCCAAGTTTAGTAATATGATATAGTAAAACATCGAAAGAATATATGGCCGTGCTCCACCAGTGTCGTAGGCAGTTCTGCTTATAGCTAATCATCACTGTCTCTGCCATAACTTGTAATCATATGAATGGCCTCCTCTAGTCATGATGTCTTGGCAAAAGTCTTGGAAACAATACTTCTCGTAGTATGAATTGTTTTATAGAATCGTGGCTATATAAACCCAACGTAACCCGAGTTTATTCGTCGAAACTTGACATCTGCGCTGTAGCCCGTAGCCCCTGTAGGTTAGCTATCGACTCTGCATACGGTGACTACCTGACTGCCCCACTGCGGGCTTTGGGTGGGAGATAAATAAAGTCATCTCCCCCACAGCGTCTTCCCTGTCCTGATGCCAGCCACTCACTTTCATTGATCAGGGTTGTTTTCAGTCGAGCTGGGGTAATCTTACAAGCTAATCAGCAGCCAGTAAAGCAGACGCATTAGTACTATAACAAACTACGCGCGCATTATCGTATCCTAGATAAGGCGGCGACATGAGCGCCTCATCTTGCAGGTTACCCGAAATTCACCGAAATAGCGGGCGACGGAGTACGGCTTGTCAACGTTGCCACAAGCAAAAAGTGAAATGCTCCAGAGGTAAGCAGGTCATTCCTGGCTTGATCAAAGTTATACCTAGAGCCGCCCACCATTATTGACAGACCGACCTTGTCGAAACTGTCAAGCCGCTCAAGTTGACTGCGTCTATGCTGGCCGCGATAAGCTGCTTACCGTTCCGGAGAGCTACCTGCGAAGTCTAAAGGCAGACCGAGGAAAGCTCTGATATAGCCCCCAGCTTAGCTCTCAGGCCGGGATTGAAGATGAGGTTACCACCACATCAGACACTGGCAAGGATGGCTTCGGTCACCATACAGTTGAGACCTCAGCAGCTGAAGCATTTCTGGCAAAGGTCAATCAACTAAGGCACGATACGACCTTCTCTGCGACTTCCGACCCGTCTCCAATTGAGTAAGGGTCTGCGAATGATAGTGCAAAATCTTCACTTCTCTCGTCTAGCTACGATTACTTTCGTCTTACCTTCGATACATCGCGTACGTTAAGTGCATCGGTTTGGCTGGCTAATGCTCAAGCCTAACCGTTTCGATAGACTCTCCCACCTCTCTAAACTTGCCTCCTTAACTCTTTGCGAACCATTGCCTTGAGCAGATGGAAATATACATGGGCCCTGATTACCATTGGTTCTTGAGACGAAGATTTAAGGAACGAATGGACTTGACTTACAAGACCTCGGGATCATTGGAATTAAGGGACCGGCTGTGGCCATGTCGATTGCTGATAGCCTTCGCCCTCGGAGAGACATTTGTCAACTACCACCTGGGTCCGACTGCTAACCAGCCGGATGGTCAAGACCCTCATTAAGAGCAAGACACGGTGATAACACCCCCGCCTCCTCCTGGTACGGCCTTCTTTGAGCAAGCATTGGTGCCACTCAAGCTGCATTTTGAAGAACCAAGCCTAGAGCATATTGAGATCTTGAACCTTGCTGTACGACTGAGGGTATTCCTAACTGATACAACACTCGATAAAACATTTCTCACAGACCTTTTATTCGTACTCGCTCAATTGGAAAAAGGCCGCGTACATGTACGCTGGCATGAGCGTCAGAATGTGTAACTTACTAGAACTTCATCAATCTCCATCACAGACATACTCTGAAGTGGACAAAGAACACCGATAACGTGTTTTCTGGACTTCCTATTGCCCAGATAAAATGGCAAGCAGTGAGCTGGGCTTGCTGCCATCGTTCCAGCCCAGTCAAATAAAGTTGGACTACCCAAGTGATCAGCAACTTGAGCCAGGAGATGCCGACCAGTTCTTCGAAGCAGATTTCCTCCGTGCACGTATCCAACTAACTCTCATGAAGGCCGAAGCGGACATCTTTATCGATATTTGGCGGTCTATCAGGGATGACATCCCCGACGGCGAGCGACGGGTACGGCCAATCCTATTGAGGTTGGAGAACTGGTTGTACGAATTGCCTCCATTATTGAAGTTCGATTGCGAAGCTGGTATGCCAGAGGCCATAGCACAGGCGCCGAACATGCGCTCGCTAGCTTCTTTGTACCTACGGTGGCAGCAGATAGGTAGCGTTGCCGAGGTGTTCACACCTATGATATACAACATTTATTAACTCATCTCTTTTAGTGTTTTATCCTTTTGCTCCGGCCTTTCTTCCTCAAACAGATCACCTATATTGTTTCTGATGAACTAAGTGAGCCGTTCCGGGACCACAACCTCAAAGTTATCAGCGATACATGTATCCGTGCTACTCGATCGAACCTCTCTATCGAGATTGGTCTGTGGCAACGTGAAAGAATCGGTAAGCTATCGCGATCCATGTCAATTTCCACTGTTCTAATAACAACCTCTACCGCCAAATTTGAGATAGCTTACATCTTTCCTCAAGCTTGACCATATTCTCTTTGGCGATCTCTGTCAACTGAAAAAGACCCGGTAAGTTCGATGAGAAGGACACTGATCCCATTACCTACTCTAGAGCAAAGGATTTGCTGCACGACCTTGTGAAAGCTGTTAACCTGGCAAGTAAAGAATACGAGAAGATGTTACAAAATGTAGAAGCCCTAGGAGAAGTGCTGGGATTAATGCAGAGGATCGCATCGGATTTTATGCTCGAACAATGGGACATGGACAATTGGATGGCTCAGATGCTGAGCACGGATTGTAGCTGGTTACCATTTGATGCCTTTGAAGAGGGTTGATTGACTATACAAGAATTTCAACATTGCGTATTGAAGAGGCAATTTCAATACGTAGTGGTAAGAAAATGCTCATAATTTACAGCACATTCTTTTTGACTTTTAGCCTTCGATGTGACTTACAAGCATTTGAAGTTCATCCTTGATAAGCAGTACGCTCAGATAGTTCAATCTCCGGCAAATCCTTCCGAGATAACTGGAGATAAGTCAATCATTACTATGCGAGTAATATAATAATATCATCGGAGATGATGTGGAGCCTGCCTGCATCTCGGATATAGCAGATAAGAAATCTGGGCCGGCTATTGACATCGGCCCTTCAAGATACCCACTCTTGGCCGGGAGTTCCGATCTTGTATATCCACATTGGGTACCCTACAGCGGAATGACAACAGTGGAAATGGAATTAGAACGGACAATATCTCAGTCATGGCTCAATTGATTTCAATTTTGAAATATCCACTGCGTGTTTGTTGACAGATGATGAATGTCATTACTGGCTCATCAGCTCTAGTAGTGATAGCGGCGTATGGAACGCTAGACGGTCCGCCAATTGTAGCAGACAATCTATGTAGGATGTCAGAGTTCCTTACCATGGCCTACCACATACGAGCCACTTCCGCCTAGATATCATACTTGTATTCTCTACCCTGTTGAATCACTCCCACACTGGTACTGCGTGGTGTTTCAGCAGCAACCGCCCACGATCTGGCGACATTTATTATTCATTCAAATTCTCCCAAACATGGACGGCAATAGCGGCAAGAGGTGTGACGTACGATGACGATCAAGATGGTGTAGATCCAAGGCTTGTCTTGTCAGGATTCCTCGGTTTACAGTGGGGGCTCAGTTTCGTGTTGACTGCCGTGCTAGCCCCTGGTCGCCATTTTAGTGTCCGTTACGGGCCGTAAGGTGTGAGTGGAATAGTTTTTTGCGATTTTGACGCCGAGAAGCCGAGTCCTTTGCCATCTTCACCCAAGGCACCCAGGTGCACGCTGAAGGGGGCGGGAGTTCAATGTTTGCGCAACTGGACCACTAATCTTGATTCAGTGCAATCGGACCTTTAGTAGAATCTCCAGAGATATCTCCGGGAGGACAACGTTCGCCTCAGCAGCAGACGGCAGGTATAAAGACAACCTTCTCGCAGCTGCTAAAGATATGGTCTATCACTACTTCGCAATCAATTACTACAGAACTATCCAATGGCGGAAGCAACACAAAATATTGAACACTTTGATGCTCTCGCCTCAAATGGCGCTGGACACTTGCAATCTTCAGCACCAAAACATGACGACGAGACAAACAGGCAAACCCACAGTGACGCCAACAATACTCCAGCTTCGAACTCCCAGCATCGTGCCGTAATCAGCCTCATTGAAAATATCGCGTCCAAAGACCCTACACGCCCATTCACCTATATCCCCGTATCATCCGATCCTAAGGATGGCTGGAAGGCCGTCACATTCGAGCAACTCGCACACGCCATTGACTATTTGGCCCACAACATCTCAAAGTCCACCGTCAACTCGAACAATGAGTTCCCTACAGTGGCCTATATTGGCCCCAACGATGTGCGATACCCTATGATGTTACTGGCTTGTATCAAGTCTAGCTGCAAGGCACTCTTCATCTCTCCCCGCAATACGACTGCTGTTCAACTGTCGCTATTTGAGGCAACGGACTGCGATAGCCTTTACTATGCTGAGTCGTTTCAATCAATTATGAAGCCATGCCTCGACCGGCGAACAATAGAAGCTGTCACGATTGACAGTGTCGACCACTTACTTGGCGTTACTCCAACCCGATTTCCATACAGCAGATCCGCCGAGCAGGCTAGATGGGACCCTCTGGTTGTTCTGCATACCAGTGGCTCAACAGGAATCCCGAAGCCAATCATTGTGCGACAAGGGATACTCTCTGCATTTGACACTTTACAGAAATTGCCCAAGTACCAAGACTCTACTTTTATTTTCTCGGAGTGGGCAAAGCGAGCGAGCAGGATCTTTATTGCCATGCCTATGTTTCATGCTGCAGGATCTTACTCGACAATAGCCTCAATATATCTTGGCCTTCCTACAGCCATGCCACTTCCAAACAAGCCTATGAGTGTTGATACCGCATTGGACTGTCTGACACATGCTGGTGTCGATGGTGCCTTGCTGCCTCCTTCCATCGTTGAGGGGCTCTCAGCATCAGAAGAGGGCGTTGACGTTCTGACAAAGCTTTCTTTCGTAGCATTTGCAGGTGGTAAGTTGTTCATTTCATCTTTACTTCGTTTACCGCTGCTGTAATTAACAATATAACAGGAAATCTCTCGCCTGTGGCAGGCAACAATCTTGTGGAAAGAGGTGCCATCTTGAACAACCTCATTGCATCGACTGAGTGAGTACTTGGGCCCTATAGCCTAATTAGATCGTGAGCTAATGATATAAAGATTCTTTCCCTACGCGTCATACTTTCCTACCGATCCAAAGCTTTGGCAATACTTCATTTTCGACAGCCAAGTTATGGGAATTAACTGGCGTCCATATAGTTCAGATGGGTATGAACTTGTCGTTCGCCGCAACGACCCTGTGGACCCTGGTGTTCAGTCGTGCTTCTACACTTTCCCTGAATTATCTGAGTGGTCCACCAAGGACATCTTCCAACCTCACCCTACGCTCAAGGATCACTGGTTATACAAATGTCGCGCCGACGACGTTATTGTATTCTCTAACGGCGAGAAACTGAACCCTGTTTCTATCGAGGCTCGTGTGACTGGACATCCTTTGGTCAAAGGAGCCATTGTCGTTGGGCAAGACAAGTTCCAAGCAGCCCTCATCCTTGAGCCCGTTCCCGATGCCCTACCCAAGAATGACACGGAAGCCAAGCAATATATCGAAAGCGTATGGCCGTTGATCGAGAAAGCAAACGCGGAAACAGTAGGACATGGCCGAATTGCTAGAAACTTTGTGACTGTTGCAGACCCAGCATTGCCCTTTCTCCGCGCTGGAAAGGGCACTGTGCAACGAGCCAGTACTCTCAAACTGTACCGTGACTTTATTGAGTCGCTATATGAGAAAGCCGATGCACCTTGTGAGGGAAATGCTCCCATCGACCTGGATTTTGGTGATGGGCAAGCCTTCACACAATTTATCATTCATCTCTTCCAAGACAAGCTCGGAGTTGATGGGCTTGAGCCGAATACAGACTTCTTCTCGGCGGGAGTTGACTCATTGCAAGTGATGACAGCATCAAACTTGCTGAAGTTTGCACTGCAGGGAGCAGGCGTTGATGCTACGACGATTACACCCCGAGTTATCTATCGGTATCCGACACCGAAAGACTTGGCCGCCTACATTCTTTCCATCCAAAACGGATCTGCCGACCAGGATGAAGAGGCCAAAGAAGTCAAAGAAACCGAGCGACTTGTTTCAAAGTACACTGAGAACTTGCCCAAACCGAGGACTGGGAAGCAAGAGCCATCGAGTACCGACCAGACCATCGTGATCACAGGAACAACCGGCTCTCTGGGAGCTTACATGCTTGACAGAGTGTGCAAGCTGCCTTCGGTGAAGAAGGTCATCGCGCTCAACCGAGGCGAGGATGGTGGTCTTTCTCGTCAGCCTTCTGTGAGCGAGTCTCGTGGCCTAGCAACTGATTTCTCCAAAGTCGAATTTCTGCAATCTAATCTATCTCTTCCTGATCTCGGCCTAGGCCAGCCTAGATACAACGCCCTTCTTGCCAGCGTCGATCGTATCATTCATAACGCCTGGCCCGTGAACTTCAATATCAGCGTGTCCTCCTTCGAGAGCTCCATCTGCGGTGTTCGTCATCTAGTAGACTTCTCTTCTACGGCGGCTAAGAGCGTACCTATTATTTTCATTTCAAGCATCGGTGTTGCAGATGGATGGTCGTCTTCTGATAGTGTGCCTGAACAAGCACTACATGATATGAGTCTGCCACAGATGGGTTATGGGCGCTCTAAGCTTGCAGGAAGTCTCATCCTGGATGCTGCAGCAGAGAAGTCTGGAGTTCCCACTGCTTCGGTGAGAGTCGGTCAGATTGCAGGCCCACGAGGAGAAAAGGGCATATGGAATCGTCAGGAGTTTATTCCGAGTCTTATTGCAAGCTCGGTGTATCTGGGAGCTCTGCCAAATCACCTCGGAACACAGCAAGAAGTCACTTGGACTCCCGTTGAGGATATTGCCGGGCTCATTCTCGATATTGCCGGTGTCACCGCTCCGAAGCCTGTCTCTGAGATTTCAGGATACTTCCATGGAGTTAACCCGACGGCTGTAGACTGGTCTAAGCTAGCCCCTGCCGTGAAAGACTTTTATGGAGACCGGATGAAGATTGTGAGCTTGGAAGACTGGGTCGAGAGACTGGAAGCCAGTGAAAAGGAGAAGGATATGGCAGTTGAGAAGAACCCTGGTGTTAAGCTTCTTGACACATATCGTGCCTTATTGGAGGCAAAGAAGCAGGGTCAGACTATGAGGTTCTCGATGAATAAGACCCAAAGCCACAGCCCAACCATCAGGGAGGCTGGACCCATCACCTCAGAGCTAATGAGGAACTGGTGCCGCCAATGGGGCTACTAGTCAAGGGTTGCGACAGAGGCTGTTGTGTGATTCGTTGCTGCTTGATATTCGCAAATCTTTTATGAAGGTTAATTTGTCTTCAGCGTTGTTAGCCATCTATAGATAGAACTTTAAATCAAGATCATGCAATTGTATTTCACTCTTTCCCATGGTACTATTCATTTCTCTTTGGCCTACGAGAAAATTCTTAAAACATCCCTTAAAGACGAGGCCTAGGTGCTGCCAATGCTGGCACGACTGCAAAGTCTTTGACTTTGTAATTCTGGGGCCAAATGCCATTCTTGGCCGAAGCTAGGATACCCTTGGGGTCAAAAGCATTCTTGATCAGGGTTTTGAGATGCATTTAAGCATTGTTATTGAAGCTGTACGTCTGTGCGATCTGATCCATCAGAGCAAGATGCGTACGATACTCGCCCCATCCTCTCTGAGCAGGTTCATCTATCAGTGTACAGATGAGCTGGTACGCGCGGCGGCATGAATCTTCATCTTCTCGGTTGAATACCAAGCATACGATGTGGTGCATTTCGCGCATGCCGACGACAAAAGTACCAATGAAATCGAAGCCAGCTTCCTCGCAACGGTTGTGAGTGAGATTATACTGCGCCATGGCGTCGTCGCCTGTAATTTTGGCGATAGGTGAGAAGAAGGGATGTGCGCCTTGGGAAGCCAGTATCTGCCTGCCATCAGCTGATAATTCTGTGGAGAAACTAAGATGCTCCGGAAGAGGACAAACTTACACCCATTCTAGTTCGGTATAAGTGGGAATGCCTTGCATAGTAAGGTGTCTTATCTGGAACATGACGTTGTGCGGTATATCTTTAGGAAAGTAGAACTTTGCGCTAGGAATAGCTGAGAATAATTGTTTAATAGCCTCCTACATGAGTTTTCTAATCGGCTCGGGCCTGTAAATTGCTTTATAGAAGTTCTAACGTCCTAAACTTAGCTATTGAGATTTAAGCCTATATCCAACCAGTGGCGCAAAGAAAATTAGCGCTGGGGTATTCAGCATCCCGTATTTCATAATCGCGTCTATCCAGATGAAAGCATCACATTTATATACCAAGCTATATATATAATCTATAAGTATAGAGAAACTTAATCCAAGCTGGATAGTGCTTATAGGGGCTTTATGGTATTATATATAACATATAAATAGTTAGCCTCTAGCAGAAATATAATAAAATAACTATTTCAGAGAAGGAGTTATTAAGCTAAACCTTGGCGATTCTATTCGCCTGGATGACTATGATTTATCTAGAATGTATAAGTAATAGCATATATATAAGCCGGCTTTAAAGTTAATAGGAAAAGGAGAGATATAATATAATTATTAATACACTCTATTTAATAAAAAGTAAGTAATAAGATAAGCTATACTAATATATCTACTGCCTAGTTTATTTATTTATATATTTATTTAGTTAAGAAGGAACCCTTTTATATAATTAAATTCCTTTATATTATAACCCTAATAAGGCATTATATACCTTAGATTTTCTATTAATTACTATACTTCCTACTAAAGATAATTAGCACTAAGAATCTATAATTATAGCTAGTTTATTATAATTAGTATTAATCTACTTAGATTATTACTAATTACTTAATAACCTTACTAATTAATTATAATTACCTTAAGTATAGAAAATATATTTATTTATATTTTTATAAATTCTAACTTACTAGCTATTAATAAAACTTCTTTATATTAATTAACCCTAATATATATTAAACTTACTATTAAGAGATATAATACTTTAATAAGCTTAGTTATATGCCCTATATAATCTGCTAATAATAAACCTAGCATGGCTTAGTTTATCTAAAGTTAGGAACTAACTATTATATAGCTGCCTTATAAAAGCCTTATAGTTGCTATTATGGCCACGAATTATAATATTAACTAACCTTAAGTAGAAATTTTAACTAATTAGTAACTTAGCCTAGTAGTAAGTAATATTATAGTAATTTATGGCCTATAAAATAGCATTTATATAAATAATTCTAATAGAATTATCTTCGAATAATTCCTAGGTGGTTTGACCTACTGGTGACTAAGATGTGGATACCATGTAAGGAGCTGTGCTCCTCTCAGACACATGTGACTTAGAACTAACAGCAACACAATAACCCTTTTTGTTTCAACAGGTGCAAATTATCAGACATCAGAGTTTTCATCAGGTCTAAACATCTACCCCTAGCAATTACGTAAATTATCAACTTTGTTGTTGTTCTTAATTCCAAGTTTATTGTCTGTTTTCTAGACCCTGACACAGATAAGAAGCGTGAGCTGCCAAGCAGTGAGCATTTACTGCCTCAGTGGGTTGCTTCGCGACTGAAAATTTGAGCAACATTGCGTTTTTCAGGGGCGATTGCCATGCCGAGCCATTTCTGTAGGACACTGAAGGTGTGCGCAAACTGAGAATTTTAATGAGGTGGAGCTTATAACTTGTGAGAGGACGCATCCTGGTCTGCTATTGAAAGATAGGGCACTGCATGAGCGGCTTGAGCCCTGTATAAAACATTCTGAAGAGACTTCTCAGAAGCGGCATGACGGCGCGACTCCGTTCCGAAGGTATTAGGCTCCACGACTTCTCGCGGACCGACATACAAGGGTCGATCTGCTGGCTAGGACCCAACGAAATTCCAACTCGCCTTCTTGGCGGTGACAGTGAACAGTAACACGACTCCATTGTTGAACGTCTTACCACAGGGAACTTTTTAATGCAATTGAACTTATGTAGATGTTTATTCTGATACTAGCACAAACCACGCTATTCGTAGCATCAGCCTTGGATAGGCTTGCTCAGGTAGACCTCCGAAAATATTGCCCGACAGCGATTTTTGAAACCTCTCTTGAAAAACGAAAAAAATATAGGAAAAAGTCTGTCATGCCGGTGTCCTCGAATTGTGCTTAGTGCTGTAGTAAGGCTAACCCGATTGCTGTATCACCTTTCTCTAGGGTAGATTCAAACCTCTGACGAACCTGCGTAAAGTGACGTAAATAGTATGAACCTGAGTAACAAACTGTTGGCCAGCAATGACTGATAAAGTTCATTCCCATTGCCAATAAATATGGTTAATGCCTTTTCCCAACAATCTCCCGTAATCTCTTCCGTATCTAAATTGCCCCTTCCGAGGATCGGAGAATTGCCGTGTTGTCTCCCCGAACCCCAAACCCACTATTGTGGGACTTGGAGCTGCAACTCTTGGGCCTTTTGTGGCTCCAACGAACATCACTAAGGTTTAGTCTATCCCCGCTTTCCCCAACATGTCCCTGTTACGTCAAGTTCATGTTTGGAGAACGTTGCATCAAACAACCTCTATTGCCGTGTATCCGGTCGGTTAGTCTGGATAGAACCATTTAGGGGGCAAGCGCCGCGCGGCAATAAGACAGACCCCAGTATATCCAGGGGAGAGCACCAATCGGAAGGTGGTGGACCGAACAACGCTCGGCCCAACTATAACCAGGGTTTTTCCAGGTTGTGATTAAATGAAGGTTTGGTTGCATGGGGAAAGCAGGGCCAATCGGAGGAACCATTCCTGACGATACTCCTGAACGTTTTCACCCTGGCAAGCATGATCTATACAGTAAGATTACAGTAGATCATCTCGGTACGTGTACCTCTTGGTCCTTCCACAACGGCGCGACTTATGCGGCGGAGTAGTAACCACGTTTCGGCTAAGGGGATCTCAAGATCCAGCAAGATCACAGTCCAGGGGAGTGGAGTTGAGTGGCAACCCTGCTTCCGAAGCTCTGCTTTAAGCCATGTCACTGAATTGAAGGCTAGGCACGAAGGTTGGGGAGACGAGACTCTAACCCCATGGGGAATACCCCATAGTAAAATTGGTTATATCAATGTGAGTACACCCTGATGCTATGTCGATTATTATAGTCTCTTCACAAATAGCTTTCCCCAAGTCAGCTATCTCGGTGTAACCTAGAGAAGATGATGAAACCCGAAGTTGAGGCATTGGAGCATGTGAGTTACAGCACATTCCGACTTTGGGATCCAAGGCACCGCTTAGGCCTATTCACGAGATTTTTTCACTGATATAAGACCCAGGGAGATGGAATGCATTTGTCTGAAGAACACAAACAGTACCTTCTTCAGCGTCATGGAACAATCGATTTGGATCCCCTTCCTTCTATGTATGATGCCGATCCTTTGAACTGGCCCAAATGGAAGGTATGTACCCCCTTACACACGTTTCTTAACACACAACAAACTCACCACAATGCCTGCAGAAAGTCGTAAACATATTGTTGGTGGCCTTTCACGCAATGATGGCCACCTTCACAGCCGCCTCAATCCAATCAGCGTTTGTCGAAATCGCCGAAGACCTCCACGCCAGCGTCCAACGAACAAGCTACCTAGTGTCCATCATTATCGCCATTATAGGCGGTGCACCTTTCTTCTGGCGGCCCCTCTCTCAACGATACGGCCGACGTCCGATTTTCTTGTTATCCGTTCTGTGCAGTCTGATCGGCAACGTTGGCTGCGCTGTTAGTCATTCCTACGGAACAATGGGTGTTTGTCGCGCAATTACTGCTTTTTTCATTTGCCCTGCCGCTGCTATCGGAACTGGGGTCGTGCAAGAGATGTTTTTCCGTAAGGAGAGGGCCCGGTATATGGGTGTCTGGACGATTATGGTCACATTGGGGGTTCCCGTTGCGCCATTCATCTTTGGATTCGTCGCTCAGAGAGTCTCGTATAGATGGATCTACTGGATTCTGGCTATCGTGAGTTGACCGCAAAATTTCTTTCCATCATTGCCGCTAACCTCCCCAAGACAAACGGTGTGCAATTCATCCTTCATGCCTTGTTTGGACCTGAGACTCGCTTCTTGCCCAACCACGTACCTCAAGGAATGTCAGCATTCAGGCAGGAATACCTCAGCTTCCGCCGCATAGATCCTACTCCCTTGAGGTTTACCGAATTCATTGATCCGTTGCGCTTCTTCGCATATCCCATTGTCATGGTGCCAGCTGCCAGCTACGCTATGATTTTCCTGTGGGGCGCTGTAATGCTCAGTTTTGAGATCCCCCAGATCTACCCCGAGAAGTTTGGCTTGAGCACCGAGCAGGTTGGTCTCCAGTACGTGGGTGTCATTGTCGGCACGGTAATTGGGGAGCAATTCGGTGGTATCATCTCAGACAGGTGGATGTTGATGCAGGAACGCAGAGGAAAGACGCCACGACCGGAATACCGCTTATGGCTGAGCTATTTCGGCTATCTGTTGACTATCTGTGGTGTTGTCGTTTTCTTTGTGCAGACGGAAAATGCCTCAGATAAGTGGAATGTTACTCCCATCATCGGGGCTGGCATCGGAGCTGCAGGCAACCAGGTTGTCACGACTGTTCTGATCACGTACGCTGTGGACAGCTATCCCCAAGACGCTGCAGCGATCGGCGTGTTCATTACATTCATCCGTCAGACTTGGGGTTTCATTGGGCCATTCTGGTAAGTTACCCTCGTATAGATTCAATTGTGCACGAACTAATTGAGGAAATAGGATCCCCGAAATGATCAAAAATATTGGATTTGGGGCAAGTGCAGGAGTCTCAACGGCCATGATAGTGGCGGTGTCAATTTTGCCTACGATCTTGCTGCAGTGGAAGGGCAGACGTTGGCAGAAACGCAGCAATAAGATGGGCGAGTCATATCACAGTTAATACTTTGTCTGGTGTTACATCCACAAGGATCAAGACACATGAGAGGCCACTCATCAATGCTATATAAAAGATTAACAACTACCTAGATTTCTCATTGACCTCGGTCTTAGGGTTAAGATAGGGTTAGTATTAACTATCTAAGCTATCTTTGCCTTTATGTTTTCTTTTTAACTAAGATATAGCTAATAAGAAGAAGTAGAGATTTTTCTAGAAGAAGATAATAAGGAAATAAGAATATAGGTAAAAATAAGAATTAAAGGACATAAAAAGAGAGATAAAAAGAGAGATAAAAATAAAGATAAATACAGGAATAAAAAAAATAAAAAGGGAAAATAAGCCAAAAAGAAGAAATATAACTTAAATATATAATAAAATAAGATATAGCTAAGATAAAATAGGAAAGATATATAATTAGAAAAACTAATAAAGAGAGGTATAGCTAGAATAAGTTAAAAAAGAGTAAAGAGTAGAATATAAAGCTAATTTAGCCTATAGGAGGTTTAAGAATACCTTTTAGAGGTATTCTAGTTTAGTTAGGCTAGGCCTCTAGGGATTTCTCTAGCTATAAAAGTTATTAAAATACCCCTAATAATATCCCCTATATTATTTAATAACTAATAAACTAATTTTAATAAAGAATAAAAGGATATTAATATAATATAAGGTAGTTTATAAATTAAATTTAAGGTAATCAATAACCTCTAGTTTACCTATAAGATATAATATAATTATTATAAAAACTTATAAGTCTATAAACTTTAATAATAGGATTATAATAAACTATTTCTATTCTTAAATAAATACTTTAAATATAATTAAATAGTAAATTTAATTATAAATATTAAATTTAATAAATATTATTTAATAAGGATAGCCTATATATAATACCTAATTAAGAGCTTACCTTAACTACTATATAAAGATATAATAATTATACCTATATTAGCTCTTATTAATAAAAGAAAAGTAAATTTATATTAAAAATCAGCTAAAATAAATAAAATAATTAATTGCTTAAGCTATAAAGCTGGTAATTTAATTCTAGAAGCTGGAACTATCTAATCAGCTAGTTATCTAACACACTACAAGCTTTCCCGGTTATACAATACCAGGAATATGGTTTTCTGGAAAACGTAGGTAAGTCACCAAATTAAACGTGGGTTAAGAGATGAGCTGATAGCGCCGCGCTAAAGTGCCATATAAAATAAACGTGGGTTAGTCAACCTACGATTACAATAGGTGATAGGGTTGCTAACTATAGGTTTACTTAGGTAACATATAACGTTAATGATTAATACGTTACCTTATCAGTTAATTCAAGCCATTGGGAACGTTCTCGGTAGTTTTCGGTATTCGTTAAATGGATTATTACACACGGGTTGCAGATCTGCAGAGATGAAACGAATGAACATTCAACAGAACTCGTATTTTCAAGCCACATTACTTAGCAAGTCGTTTGCGGCTTTGGTATAAGTCATTTGGTCAAAACCATCAGTATTTGGATAGTAGTATGCCCACTCCTATCCATTGAAGGGATAATTATCTTTGTTTTAGGTGTAATACAACTTTATCTAATTTGTGGTAGATAGTAAAATCTGAAGTCGATGATAAACCGTCATCGTGTCAGAGAGGATATCTTGGATACGTTGTCTAACCACTACCCTAGCACTTGACAGGGCTTGGATCTCATCTTCTCGCGCAAGATAATTTACTGACAGAGAATCCTCTGTTGGATTGGACACATCAGAAGATAGCTTTTGAGTAATATCTTCGATATGAACAAGCCAGGTTGCAAGGCGTTCCAAAACACTGTCCCGTATTGAGTTCGTCGCAGCATTGGCCGATATATTCGAAATACCACGAGTATGTTCGTGTTCAAGAACCTCGACAGTAAGACCACACAGACCGAGATGGATATCTTCAACCAGCAATGGATTAGGCAAAAATTGGTTGGGATATTTAATCATCGAAGACAAGTCGATATCACGACCTGCATTCTCGCACCGTTGACGACGAACAAAAACATCCATATCGTAACAATTTCGTACAGAAAAGGGCGATGTCAGAGAGGTCTTCAATTCGTTGTAATGTAGTCGGGGACGTTGTCGATAGTTGAGAGATATCTGTGTCTCGACCTTGAAGAGATTACATACGAGTCTGCATTTTCCGCGTTACCTTGGAGGAATAAAAAAGTTATAGGCTAATAGGAAGATTTACAAACCTCTTCCACTCATCCGTAAACATGCCAACCCACGGACCATAACTGCCAGGAAATTCATTCTGAAGGACTTCTTGTGCATAGGACTGGCTGAGAAAGCCAGTAACTCGCAACGTTTCGATAAACAAGTCACAGAGAGAGTTGGCCTTGGCTACTATTTCCTCTTGCTGGGAATAACTTTAGCGTGAGATGTTTCGTTACCAACTTCAGATAGTGGAAGAGGTACATACATCTAAGAGCAATGCAAAAATTATGTTCATCAAGATTGATTGATAGGTTTCTAGACGTCTCATTGTGTCTGGAATTATTTTGCTTTCCAAGATATTGACCTTTGAACTTGTTAACCCATTTACAACTCGTGGAGGATATAGAAACAGAAAAGCACTCACCAGTAGCTTTGTGTACCGGTCGACAAGTTTACGATGAAGACTTAAGCACACGCTATTACGATTCTCTTTGCTTGAGAAATAAGACCCAATCATTATGACCGATGCCGCATTGTCAAAAGGCTTTTCGCTGAATTCGTAAGTAGCAGCAGTGATTACATGCCATCGGTGATGAAAATGATCAGCGTAAGACCGGAAATTGTCCTCAAGCCATTGTTTTTCAGAGTCAGAGGCATCCTTGACCTGTAATGGAGCCGATCTGGGTGGCAATGCAGATAGTTGTTGAAGAATTGTGATCAAATAATTCGGACTGTCAGATGAGTTGGACTCGCTTGCTGTTTCGGCACTCGAAACAGAAGGTGGCAATGCATTTCTATAACTTTTTGATCTTGCTTCCGCCAGGGATGATTGGCTCATAGCCTCTTTTATGTTTGCAAGTCTCGCCTTGGGGACAGGTTGTCTGATAGGAGCGGTAGATGGTGGATTGTCCTTCAAAGGCTTTTCGTCATGTTTTTCAGGAAGAGCACCTTTTCGCATTCTCGATCGGCGGAGCGAATACGTGCAAGCGATAGCCTTGTTCTTACAAAAAGAACAATCAGAAACTCCATTGCCATCACATTTTGTCTTGTTCGCACGACAAGCCTCACAAGCACGTGGTTTAGCCGAAGGATCCTGATGGGTTGTTAAGTGGCGCTGTAAAACATCCCTAAATGACTAGTTTAGAAGTGAATATGCTAAAAGAATGTGATCCGATCTTACTTGCGTAAATATGACTGCCCACATATATGGCATTGGTGTGCCTGTGAGTTATGTGTCGCTTGATGTCTCTTGAGGTGTTCCTTGCGCATGTAGCTCTTGCCACAATCACAAACAAAGCGGCCCGTAGGAGCCTGGAAAGACTTGATCTCTAAGTCTTGCTGAGGGTTGCCAAGAACCTGGTCACCTAAGAACAGGGATTAGACGTAGCTACTAGAAAATTGCCAATCACGCAAATTGAGCGTAGATTGATGGGCCATACATACCTGTTTGGCCATTCATCATATCCTGCGACATAGTGTAAAGCTTAATGAACAATGGGAGATGATCAGAACGCTTCTACGGAGTTAAGGAATTTTTCTCTTAATGACCGAGTCGTTGGTGATAAAGTGGGGTAAAAACTGGTTCGGCGTTTTGTGGGAGAGCTGCTTAATAAGTTTTGGGGGCGGTCGGCACCTTTCTGGGCTGATGGTTCAGCGAGACTTATCCTCAAGAGGTTAGATTTATCTCCTCCCAGCCTCGATATCACTTGGATATGATGCAATCGGCTCCTCATTGCTTGGGGAAAGTTTGCACTATCTGATGCTAGGATCGTTGGAAGTGACTTATTTAACCCTTCTGCATCCCGAAATGTACTTATACTCGGTGTCACCCACATGGCCATCTGGTTATCTTCTTTCTATCACTTTCGGGCTTGGATCAATTTACATCATGATCACAATGAAAGCTCTAGTCCTGACCCCAAAAGATAAACTTGTCACTATACAAGACATCCCCGTTCCTGAACCAGGCCCTTTGGAGATATTGGTCCGTGTCGGTGCCGTTGCCTTGAATCGAGTTGACTGGCTATACACTACCAACCCTGTAGCTGCGCAAGACTACCGTGTGGTAGGAAGTGATTTCGCAGGTGAGGTTGTAAAGGTTGGCTCAGACCTTGATAAAGTTGATGATCCTCGAGTTAAAGTCGGCACACGTGTTGCGAGTTTTGTGCAGGGAGGTGAGTACTCCATGCGCCATCACTATCACTTTTTAGCTAGTCACTAACAGATTATCTTACCACTAGCTTGCTCCGTCAACGAACGACCGGGCGCATTTGCTCAATATGTCTGCATTGAGTGGAATTTAGCATGGCATGTCCCCGATAGCATGTCCCTTGAAGAAGCCGCAGGCATCAGCATGTGCGGTCTCACTGCAGCCCAGGGAGTTTTCAGTCGCCTTCAACTTCCCTGTCCGTTTGCCGAAACCGAGGGTTTTAATCGTCTTGGCCTGAAATCTGGCGAGCCTGTCAACGTTCTCATCTACGGAGCGACTGCATCTCTTGGTCTTTTTGCGGCTCAATTGGTCCGCTTGAGCGAGAAATATTCGGGCTCTCGTATAAATCTCATTGGAGTAGCGAGTGCCTCGAAACACGACCTACTTCGAGCAAAGCCCTATTCTTTTGATGTTCTGATTGACTATCACGATGCCGATTGGACTGAGCAAGCCAAGAAACTGACTGCGAACACTGGTGGAGTGCACTATGCAGTTGATGCTGTATCTGTTTCCCCAACTGTCGAGGGGGTTGAATCGGTTCTGGCTCCTGAGGGTTGCTTCGCAGTATATCGAAGTCCAGCACTGGGAAAATTCGACATCAACAAATTACGCGTCAAGCCTTTGATTGGCGCTGTATGGGAGGGCCTGGGAGTTGAAATTGGCTACCAAGGTACGCGACAGCCTAAAATGTCAATGGAAAGTTTGAAGACGTTGCTAATTTCGAATTGCAGGTGCGAGTATTGCAGCGAACCCTCAAGCACGCAAATTTGCCGCTGGGTTCTTTAAATTCCTTGGTTCAGGAGCTCCGCAGGGCAAGGTCAAGCTGGAAAGCAACCCTGTTCGTCAGATGCATGGTGGTCTTGATAAAATTGCCGAAGAGGGCCTGCCACTTGTATCCCCGAACAAGGTTCCTGGAGTTCGTGCAGTTAGTGCCGAGAAGGTTGTCTACACAATCGCGTAGTATGCAACATGTAGTTCGGTGACCAATACTATTCCTGTTTCTTCTGTACCCATGTTTCGAATCATCCTAAAATTTAATCCTCCTTTTACTGACTGACTTAAATCCGTTACATCCGCTATTCAGACTCGCACAGACAGTTGACAGACACCAACTCAACAAAGTTAGAAAAGGGATGTGGGGTCAGAAAACGTCACTAACTAGTTTGCTGGCAACTGCCGATGGTGGGACTTGAAAAGGTTGTTACAAATTTCCATCAATGGAGTCGGCAAAATGTGGGCGAGCTAAGGGATATTTATATACGAAATTCTCGGCAGGATCAACATTCTTGTGGCAATCAGTACTCACTATACACTATCTTCAAATATCAATCAATTCTTCTTTTCATTTGACCAACATGGCTCGCATCTTGATCACTGGCTCTGCTGACGGCTTCGGCATCGTCGCTGCTCGTCAACTCGTCCAACGCAACCATGAAGTCTACCTCCACGCACGAAATGCCCAGCGTGCAGCTGATGCCAAGGCGCAATGCCCCGGTGCAGCCGGCGTCTTTATTGCTGACTTGTCTCTCGTCTCTGAGACAAAGAGACTCGCTAAGGAAGCCAACGCCGTTGGGACCTTTGATGCCATTATTCACAATGCTGGCATGCTCTATGGACCTTTCCGGAGGACACCTGATACTGGACTTCCGGCCATGGTGGCTGTCAACGTCCTTGCGCCCTATATCCTCACTTGTCTTTTGACCCCTCCCAAACGACTCGTCTATATTGCATCTCAGTTGCATAAGGATGCCAATACCGACGTTAAGGATATTTTCTGGCTGGAGCGTGGGGAAGCTCAGTTTAAGGACTATCCTGCCTACTGCAACTCGAAGCTACACGTCATACTGCTCACTAATGCAGTAGCTAGGCGTTTCAAGGATACATCAGTTCTCTCTGTGCACCCAGGCTGGGTTGCCACAAAGATTGGTGGCCAGGGTGCTCCTGATAGGCTTGAGGATGGAGTTGAGACGTACGTCATGCTGGCCGAAGGAGGTTATGATCAAAGCTTGACTGGAAAGTATTTTGAGCCTAAGAAGCGACTGGGTATGCCGCTTTCCGAGTGTGATGAGGTTGACCTGCAAGAAGCGGTTGTTGATGCTTGTAAAAGACTTACAGGATTGACGCTTCCTTGATTATCAGACCCTAGAACTAGTCGCGCTGTGAGTTGAATATTAGGCAATGAAACAGAATCTGAAATCTTACTTGATAAATCTTTTCCTCGCCACCGAGACGGAAAATAATCGCGTTCTCGTTGTTAACTTGTTGCTAAAGTCGACTTTAGGTTGTAGAGCCAGCTTTACATAGAATTTTTCCTTGGCCGCTCATGAACTGAAACCAATGTTTCTGCCACAGGAATCTCGGCGTATAAACACTAATCTCCAATAAAGTGAATTTTCAGTCTCACATTTGGTTTCTCCGCGAAACTTAGCAAGGACCAAAGACTCCCTTTTTTCAAAGATATGCCAATAGCTTTCTATGACGTTTATAACCCCTCAACCGCCTCCTAAGTCCAATCACCAATTTGAATATGTTTATCTGGCTACGCCAAATGTAGAGTGGTCTAAACTTAAAATGTGCAACCTACTTCATCATTCAGCCACTAACACTTGACTCGGTCGCTGATTCGTCATCGGGATTTTGTGGGAGAGATGGAAGTATACAAATTTGTAAGCCCATCAGAGATATAAGAAACTGGATGGGGGCACCTTTCAGCTCAGAGCTTTCAACAAGACAACTTCTCTTCCTATTTCAATCTACTTCTTATATCCATTAGTCCATCTTGACCACTATGGCTACCCAATACGCTAAGGACCAAACCCCAGGCTTCTTCAATGCCATCAAGAACGTGGCCCTTGTTGGCGTAAGCATACTTCCGGGAACTTTCAGGTGTCAATCATACTGACACATCTATAGGTCACAGGACAGATCGGAAAAGTCTTCACAGAGCATCTTCTCAAGTCTGGCAAGCAGACTGTGACCGCCCTTACCCGCAAGGGTAGCAAGACCATCATTCTTGAGGGTGTCAAGCTTGTTCATGTCGACTACGATGATGAAGCTTCACTTGTTGAAGCTCTAAAGGGGCAGGACTTCTTGGTCATCACTCTAGCCCTCACTGCGCCTCCCGACACCCATAGCAAGCTTGTTAAGGCTGCCGGCAAGGCGGGTGTTTCTTATATCGTACCCAACGCCTACGGCGTTGATTTCTACGGCCACCCGAAGCTTGAGGAGGACATTGAGGCTCTTAAGTACATCCACGCCAGTGTCAAGGAAATCGAGGAAGTTGGGTCCAACTGGCTCGCCATCACGCCTAACTTTTGGTACGAGTATAGCTTGGGCGTCGGACCTTTCACCTACGGATTCGATTTCCCCAACAAGAAGGTCACGTTCTACGATGAGGGTAAGACCCGAGTTAACACGACCACCTGGCCTCAAACCGGACGCGCGTTGGCCGCTTTAGTCAACATGAAGAAACTGCCACAGGACGAGAATGACAAGTCTACCACCCTGGCGCAATTCGCCAACAAGCCCGTTTACATCAAGAGCTTCACTCTTAACCAGCGCGAGTTGCTTGACAGTGTTAACAAGCTGTTGGGTCAGACTGATAGAGACTGGACTATTTGTTACCAACCTGCCGCTGAGCGCTTTCAGGAGGGTCTGAATGAACTATCTAAGGGCGTAGGAACGGGCTTTCTGAAGGCTCTGTATTCTCGTGCCTTCTACCCCACGGATGACGGTGTTTTCGAGACTCACAATGATCGTTTGGGACTGCCTGAAGAGAGTTTGGATGAGGCTACACTGGCGTCTCATAACTGGGCTATTGCGCAGGTGGGGAAGAAGGGAGAATAATGAGTCTGCATCAACCATGGAGTTTGAAGGACGCTCTGCACAGGGTTCTCGCGCTGGTTTCTGACAAGACTGTCCTGATCACGCTAGGAAATGGGTGCGAAAATGAGTTCAAGTAGTCATTGGGCTAACTTCGTCCGCCAGCCTCTCTCTGAATTATGCAAGCAATTGACAAGTTATACTTTCATTCTTTGATGCTAAATCATTCGATCGAGGCTTCACGAGTCATTTTCAAGACAAGCTATCTTCCAAGCTTGGTTCACGATATCAGAAAGGTTCCTTGTTTTAGATAATTGCTCGAGTATCGTTATCTTAATATTTCATATGGAAACTTGTGTCAACTGACACAATCACGTCTCGTCGTTGTTATAGATAGGTGCCGGAGTCCTATCTAAAGGCACGTGATCTTGTTATACGCCAAGACACTAACAGGATTTTCAACTTCCAACACCAAACTAATGAAAGTTTAGCCTGAATCTGAGATGGCGATAGCCTCAGTTTGTGCATCTCATGAAAATTGGACCCCAATAACCATCTCCATGCTGCAAAATGAGTATTGGACAAATGGTCGATTACAAATCACACGTAATCTATTTTATGATCAACTATGAGGCAAGATGTTAATATAGTTTCAAGACCATATATAAGGTTTGGGTCTTGACGATTCTGAGCAATCCAGACCCTATCAACGCCTTGGCGCTCGGTTATACAGTCGACCGATACGTCACAGGGGAAGCGTCAAGGGCACCAAGATGACTAGTCTCAAGGTAGCGTGTGCAAGGCACAGGAAAGGACAGGTCATGGCTGATTATGATGACCTTAGGCTTCTCGGCTTCTTGTTAAGCCCTATGGCAAATGTGTGGCACTTCTGAGTAGATATGACAAGGCGAAGATCCGCGAGAATCGCGAAGGTGATTTAACTCCCGTTACTAGTATGAGAGGTTCAGAAGAATAGTCCGTGCTATATATGCCTACCATATTAGATCCCGCATTCCCGCGGGAACAATGTGTTGGTCCATTTCTTCCCGTCCAATCTCCACATCACAATAAGCGAGATAGAGAGGCCCGAGGGCGGCCTGTCAGGCCGTCTTCTATAATCTGTAACTTGTCAAAACCCGCGCGGATCCATTCAATTAAGAATTCTTTGTTCCAACTTCGAGTGTCTTCTTCAGCTGATTTATATATTCTCATGTGCCAGAAATCAAAGATGCCTTTGACGGCTAGGGCGGGTGGGGTAGGGAAAAGTTTTGGTTAAAAGAATCTGAACACCCCACCCGGAACCAACTGACTGCATTTGGGTGGGATGACTTCACTTATAAAGAAATATATCAATTAACAGTCAATTATGGTATTTCATGTATCATTTTAAAGCCCTGACTTTTTTCTTTAATATTTGGTATACTATCCGCGTGTGCAAGCATCAATCCGGCGGGGAAGAGAGTCAATCAGGGCGTTAATGAGGTCGGTTGTAATTGCTGCCCACGCTAACTTGATGCATCTTATCAGTTCTGCCCTATGAAACTCGTTGTTTTTCATGAGCTCTAGATGAAGGAAAATCTTTCTAATATTGGCTTTTAATTACTTCCAAATATGCTCAATAGGGTTGAGATCTAGCGAATATGCTGGCCAGTCAATCTACTCAATTGAGTGACTAAGTAACCTGTTAGTCATAGACTCTGAAGTATGAATTATTGCGTTATATTGCTGGAATCGCCTTATGCCATTATATATAGGAAGTGATCCCTCTTCCAAAGCTAATTAATAACTTATAGTAGTATATCCTCCTCTTCTGGCGGTCTGGTTGCGGATTATGATAATGATATTAGATTTTCCTCCTTTCTGGATCGCTCCCTAAACCATGACTGATATTCTGGACTTCCTATGTACTGTAATTTTAATAAATGGTCTTATAATCTTCTTATAAGACTTGCAGAAGGCCTATCCTTGTTTATAATTCGGTTGCGATTAAATTAATAATTTATCAGAGAAAATAACCTAGAGGTGTTGTTAGTTAGGTAAAAGATTCCTAAGTTATATCTATGCTAGAGCTTTAAACCACTATACCTCTAGCAATTCTTTAATATCTTCCTTCCAGGCTTAATACTATAAAAGCCATTAATGAGCTGTTTCTTTTAATAGTAGTATCTGCTGTATTGCCTTCTATTTGTAATTATAACGTATAACCCGGCGAAGAGTTTATTATAAGATAGAACTACTAAGATAATTAATAAACTGATTATATATAATCCTGCAGTTATATTTAAGTGAAATTAATATATATTAAATCTGCAGAAGCGTGAGTTTCTCTAGATATCTGGTTTTTGACCTTTTACTTAGAGTTTATAGAGTTTTCTAGTATTAAAAGATATAAAAGACGGTGCCTGGTGAATAGCAAGCCTTGGTGGCGACGTCATGGTATGACCTTCCTGTCTTTATCTTGCGAATAATAAGGGCTTGAGTAACTTTACTTAGGTCCTTATTTCTCTTGCACTTTGCATATATTATTAATACAATACTTTCTGAATTGGACTCTATTTGCTGTTGTTGTGGATAGTTGAAGAATCTGAGGCGATATAATTTAAGGTAGTAAGTGACTGGTTTGCAGGACAGCGTTTAGATTATTTATTAGATAAGTTAGTTATTATTAGTTAAAGCCTAATTAAATTCTGTTAAAAGGTTAATAAGTTTAAAGATATATTTTTACTTTAATAATAACTTATTACTATTTATATCTTTTATAATTATAATCTTATTAAGTTATTAGAGATCTATAAGGTTATTATATAAATAAAGTCTATTAGCTTCTTATTAACCTTATAATTCCTTATTAATATCTAAGCTTATATTATTAACTAATAATTCCTTTATTAGGTAGGTATATCTTCCTTATATTATCTTCTTAAATTCTCTTTTAACTTCCTTAAGTATTTATAATTCTTATTTACTTTCTTTTTTAAATATTCTTATTTAATAGATTTGTTAATAATATATAAAGTTAAATTATAATATAACTACTCTAAGATTTTCTTATTAATAATAAGCTTTAAGATATGTTTTTTTAACTTCTTTAATATTTTTATATTTCTTAGCTTCTTATATATACTTATCTTTAAGTAATAGGTTTATTTCTTTTTAATTTTATTATATAATAGTTTATAAGGTTATATCTATTTATTTTTAAGTTATTTATTTTCCTTTTAAAGGTATTATATAGCTAATTATATTATATCTCTGTTATATCCTATGCTTTAGGAGTATTAATAGTAATAAGTATATATTTTAATTTCTACCTTTTATTTTTATTTTATTACTTTTCTTTTCTTTTAAGTATTATTTTAATAAACCTAAGTACTTTATACCTAGTAATATATTTTATTCTTAGTATTTATTATAAAAGTTAACTTATCTTATTAGGTAATTATTTTTATAAGGATATTATTTACTACTTTAAATAACTAGGCTTATTTATTTATATTAAAAATAATTACTTTCCTCTTTCTAATAACTCTTAAGATTTATAATTCTCTAAGTTTTTATATATTTTTTTATTATTATATAATTTCTCTTATTTATATATTTTCTTTTATTTAATATATTAGATTTTAATTATATTTTTTCTTTTTAGTTAAATAGTATTTTTCTTATTATTTCTTAAATTTATTATTTTTAGTATTTTTAATATATTTTCTCTTATTTTTAAATAATATAATTAATAAGTAAGTATTATAAATAAGTAAGTATTATACTTCTCTTAGCCTTTTAAACCTATAGCTTAAAAGCTTAAGTTATAAATTTAAAATACTAGCTTTTACTTATTAAACTCCTTTTTAAATAACTTAAGAACTACCTAATAAGTTCTTATATTATACCTGCCCTTATTATATATATTATAAGATTAAATACTTAATTTAATTAACCTTTTTTAATTACTACTTCTTAATAATTTTATTACTACTTATATATTAATCTCTATTTAATTAATTACTTATAATATATCTTATATAATTATTACCCCTTCTTTTTATAATTTAATTCTTTTTACCCTTTAATATTAGCTTAGTATTTTATTTATATCTTAAAGATTATAAAGCTTAGCCCTTAATAAGATAATATTATATATAACTGCCTTTAATATTAATAGTTAAGTAGCCTTTATAAGAGGCATTAAGGTTTATAATTATATATTAAGCTTTAAGATTATAGTTTTTAGGTTAAAAAAAGTAAGTTTAACTCCTTTAAAACCCCCCTAGTATTATAACTTAATACCTTCTAATATATATAAAATAAGTATCTTACTTTTTCCTTTATAAACCCCTACCTACCCTATAGTAAGTTAAATATATATTATTTAACTTATATAATAAAGGAAAATAAATAGAGTTAAATTAACTTAGTTTAACTTATATATATCTTAGTATATATATATATTATTTAATAATAAATACAACTTAACTTACTAGCTATTAATAAAGTATTTTTATATAAATAAGCCTAATATATAATAATTAATTATTAAAAGATATAATACTTTATTATTTTTTTTTTAAGTTTATAAGTTAGCTTTAAAAGCTATATCTAAGTATCTCTAAAGTCTAATATAATTTAAATATTTCTTACCTCTTAGCAGGTAAAGCTTTATTAAGTTAATATTATTATAATTAGCAGCCTTAATTATAGCCTAAACCTAGCTATATATAACCTAGCTAGAGAGCCTTGCTTTTTAGCTGGCCTTAATCTTCTTTCTATAACTTATTTTAAAGTCTACTTTTCTACTAATACTATACTTAAATTATCCACCGCGCTTCTATAATAAAGAATCTAATTTAACTTTTAATTATAACTATTAATAGTATTATAGCTTTATTATTATAATACTTAGAAAAAGCCTATAGGCACCTAATCCTAATAGGTATTATCTAATAAAAGATTATAATATAACCTATAAAATTAAGGAAGCTATTAAGAAAGATAATTATAATAAGCTTTATAATATAATAATAAAAATTAAAATAAACTAAGGAAAAAAAGATAATACTAGCTATATTAAATTAGTAATCTTTAGTTATAAGATCCTCCTGCTCTTATAGCCTTATTATTAGCTAATTAATAAAGGCTTCCTTAATTATAAGATAAAGCTGCTTTATAAGCTAGAAGGGAAGTTACTTAGAGGGGTAAATCTAAGCCAGAGGGAAAGAGAATTTATCAAGGCCCTTTATAGTAACTTATATAATAAGTAACTTAAGGCTATTTAATAGCAGGCTAAGAAGGTATTAAAAAAGATTAAACCTTAATAATATATAAATTAGGCTAATTATAATCTTAAATTATAAGAGTATAAAGATAAGGGGGATAGTATATTATATAATAAATAGAAGAGGGGTAATTATAGGGTTTTATAGAGAAATAAAAAGAAATATATTAAGTTCTATATAAGTTTAATTACCTAAGGTTAAAGACCTAAAGTTATATTATTAGTATTAGTAGTATAAAAAGGGTTAAATAGGTTATAGGATATAATATATAATAAATTTAATAAATTAGCTAAATATTAATATATTATTAGTATAAATAAGGGTTATTAGTAGATTATATAAGTTATAATATTAAGTATTATTAAAATATTATATCTCTTAATAGTAAATTTAATATATATTAGGCCTAATTAATATAAAGAAGTTTTATTAATAGCTAGTAAGCTAAGTTTATAAAAGTATTAATAAATATAATTTATATATTAATAATAATTAGTAAAGTTATAATAAGGTTAGTAATAATTATACTTAGATTAATACTAATTATAATAAATTATTTATAATTATAAGATCTTATTATTAATCTGTTTTATAAGGCATATAATAATTAATAGAAAATATAAGATATATATAATAAAACTATTAGGGTTATAATAATTTCTATAAGTAGGTTTCCTAGAAGATTTAATAAGTTACTACTTAAGATATAAAAATAAGAGTTTTTTAGATTTATATTATTATTTTAATAGGCTGCTAAATAATATTATCTTAATTAGTCTTATTTATAAGCAGCCTTATTTGCCCTTTCTTATATTAAAAGTTCCTAATAACTTATAATAATATATATATAATAACTCCCTTATTTATATTAATAGTACACTAATATTTAGCTAATCCGTTAAGTCTATTATATATTATATCCCATAACCTATTTAACCCTTTTTATACTACTAATACTAATATTATAACTTTAGGTCTTTAACTTTAGGCAACTAAACTTATATAAAACTTAATATATTTTCTTCCTATAGAACCCTATAATTACCCCTCTTCTATCTGTATGTTTATCCTTGTCCTCTGTCTCCTCCTCTGTTAACCGTCCTTGGATAGCAGATATTATGGCACGCCATCCCCCTCGTCTTCACGGGTCGCTAATCTCCTTTAATAAAAGCAATACCTCCATTACCTACTTCCTAATATCATAAAGCCACTTATTATATAAGCCGCCTAGATAAAGTTTCTTTAAGAACTTATTCTGCCTCCTCCATAGGTGGCCTCTATTTAATACCTAATAATATCCCCCGCATCGTTTAGCAACCAACGAACTAATTTTAGTAAGAAATAAAAGGACGCTAGCATAATATAGGGCAGCCAACAAACTAAATCTAGGGTAACCAACAAACTCCAGTTTACCTATAAGACGTAATATAATCTTTATAAAAACTTATAAGTTTATAAACTTTAACTACAGGATTATAATAAAATATTTTTTTCCTTAAATAAATACTTTAAATATAATTAATTAATAGATTTAACTATAAATATTAGATTTAATATATATTAGTTAATAAGGGTAGCCTATATATAGCACCTAATTAGGAGCTTACCTTAACTGCTATACAGAGATATAGCAATTATATTTATATTAGCTCTTATTAATAGAAGAAAAGTAAGTTTATACTAAAAGCAGGTAAAAGGGGTTTAAGCTACTATAGGTTTAGAATATTCTCTAATTTATTCTTATATTACTATTAATATTACTATTTATTATTAAGTTAGTATAATAAAATATTTTAACTATATAAATAACCTATGCCTTTTATACTATAAGACTTATAAGTATATAATTATATAGCAAAGAATTTAAGTATATCTTTATAGTAAACTATATAGACTTATAAAGAAGGAGATTAATAAAATCAAGTTATAGGCTAAAGTACTTAACCTTATTAAAAGTAATAAGGAGATATTAGCTTTACTGCCTATTCTAAATACTAATTAACTAATTAAAGCACTTAGTAAGCCTAAAAGCAGAGGTTTTTAATATACCTTTACTATATACTGCCAGACTATAAGTATAAACTTAAGATAAAGAAATAAATATCTCTAGAAAATATATAGCATTAAGTTAGACTTAAAGCTTAGTCCCCGAAAGGCTAGTATTACTAAAGTAAATGCAGGCTTAACTTACTAGAGAGGTAGTATGTTTTATTAGCAGCTCTTTGCTAAGGGTCTATATAGCAAATACTTTAAGGTTATAAGAAGTTATAATCTAGAGAGTCTAAATACTAAGCAGGTAAAGGCCAAGCTTGCTATTTAATAGGCTATATAAGCCTTTTAGGTAAAATCTAAAGAGGCCTAAAAGAAAGAGATAGAGGTTATTAAAGAGATAGGCAACTTAGCAGCACCTAACTTATGGCTTTATCGATTAGGATTAATAGCCTACTTAAAAGATTTTAGTAATAAGAAATAATTCCTAAAGGGCCTTATCTTATTAAAGTATAATCTAAAGGTAGATAACCCTAAGGATAATTCTAAGCTCCTATATATATATATAGCTATTAAATATCTAATTCGAAAAGCTTTTAGTATAGCTAGGCCTAGTATAGTCTTATAAAATATATTATTTAAGGTTAACCAGAAAGAACTTTATAAAGAGCATAGCATGCCCTTTTACTTCTAGTTTAAACGCCAGACTTAGAAAAAGTATATTACCATCTATCTTTAGTTCTTTACCTATACTATTTAGGCTATATCTTATAAGAATATAGCTAATTAACTACTATTTAAACTTACTAAGGCCTAAACTATTACTTTTAATATAATAATAAATTATACTACAGAACTTATTAATATTAAAACCGAGATTAAGCCTTTACTAATATTATTACAAATTAATAAGCTATATAAACTCCTTAAGAATACCATACTTGCCTTTTATATCTCTATTCTTAACTACTTCATCAAGATAACCAAGTATAATAATATACTTATTAGCTTCTTAACTATACTAAGTATTTAAGATAATAAGACTTAGGAGAATTATATAAACTTTACCCCTAAACTCTTGGCAATTATAACTATCTCTTAGGTATTTCTTATAAAGTATATGGTTAATAAGAGGGCTTTATATATTAAGTAGAAGATAGAGTAAGAATAAACTAAATAAGAAGCTAAGGAGAAAAACCTAGGTTATTTTAAAATTATATCTAATATAATATACTAGTTTCTAGTTAATAGCACTAAGGGTTAGGATATTATACTAATATAATTTATTATTTGGCTTTATAATAATAATAAAGCAGCTAGTAATTAGCAGGTAATACTAGGTTTAATTAGTTAAGATAATAAAGATACTATCTATAAAGGTATCTATATTAATATCTTTAATATCTAATCTATACTATAGGCTATTTTATAAAGAGCTAAGATACTACTATATAAGTATTTACTCTTCTATAAGGAGTATAAAGACTAATTAACTATTAAGCTTAAATTACTATAAGTTCTATAGGATAACCTTATTAATAATATAATAAATATAAATATAAGTTACTTATTTATTAATAACCTCTTCTAATAAATACCAGAAAGTAGTAACTAGGCATTCTGCAAAATATAGACCAATAGTGCTTTATAAAAAGTATAGATCTAGGCTAATACTAAGGCTAAATTTAAGCTTCTTAAAAAGAAGGTATAGCATTATAATAACCACATAGAGGAATTCCTTAAATATCTATTATTTATAACCTACTTATATAGTAGCTAAGCAGCCTAGTCGCTAAAGCTACTTATCCTATGGCATAGAAATACTACTAATAGTGGCATATAAAATATCCTTTATAACTATAAGCTTATAATACTTATAGCTAGATATTATAAAGGATTCTTAAAGATAGAGCAGCTTAAAGTTATCTACTGATTTTTACTATATAAAGTTAATATCTTACTAATTTATTATTTATAGCTTATATTGCCATTTTAGGAGGATATATAAGTAAACATTTAGGATAAAACCAAGCTATCTATTAACTTATAGGCCCTAGAAGAAATACTTAATAACCTAAATAATAATAATAGGAAAAATAGATATAGGACTAGCACTAATAGAAGTAATAGCAAGGAGGATATATATAACTATCCTTAAAGAGAGATAAAAGCCAAGCTATGCTATCTAGGTCCCAGCCTATATTAGATATTTATATAAATAACTTACATCCTATAATAAATAAGCCTCCAAGGTTACCAAAAAGGATTTACTATTAGTAGCTAGAGATATCTCTTAATTATAATTATTTAGCACTATTTTTGCAATAATATAATAACTTATACTACTCTTATTAGTAAGGTAAATAAGGGCTATAGTAATAATAGTAATAATAAGCTAGAGCAGGATAGTATCTAGAATACTTAAGCTTATTATAAATCCTTAACTGCCAGGCTAGTATATAGCAGGCTTATTATAAAAGGGTATTTTAAGATAAATAAATAATAGGTTAACTTCTAGTTTATTAGCAAGGAGTAGTATTACTTATTTAGTTTCCTATCTGCTATTAATAGATCTAGAGAAATCCTTATGCCAGAATATAAACAGAAAATACTATTACTATATTATAAGGCAATAAGGACTTTATAGTTATAGCAATAAAAGGCCCTGCAGAGAGTTAATATTAATCAGGAGCTAGGTCAGCTATATAAAGATTATATTTAGTTCTATAATAAGTAATAGGAAGCAGTAAATACAATTATAATAAATAAAAGCCTTATTATTATAATTATAGGAATAAGTACTAAGAAAAGCCTCTGCTTTATACTACCTATAGCTAGCTGCCCTAGTAGACTTATAGTAATAATTATCCTACTTATATCTCTCTAGGGTAATTTAATAAATTAATACTAAAAGCTTAAAATATCCTATACTAAGTAGAGAAGTAATAAGATACTAGGAGATATATTAATTATATTTATAATACCTAAGTTAGCTATAATTAAGTAATTTCTAGATTTTCTTAAGTCCTAGCAGGTTATAGCCAAAGTAGACTAGGTTATTATTAATAAATATTATATAATTATAGAAGGAAGCCTATTTTTTTAGCCTAAGCTATATAAGCTAGGTACCCTTGTATTAATAGGGGTGCAGATAATCTATCTTACTATAATACTGCCGCCAGCAAATAAACCAGCTTTCTTTAGCCTAATTAACACATAGCACGAAGATATTATTATAATCTAGGCAAGGATAATATACAGGAATATAGCTTATAGTATTAGATTAGTCCCGGCCTTAACTATTAAAGAAGTAATTACCACTATTATTAAGGAGGCAAAGGTAATAATTAATTAGAAGCTAGAAAAGTACTTATAGCCGGCCAAGATTATTATCTACTGCTAGTAAGTAGAGGTAATAGAATATCTAGCTATAAAGCTAGATTATAATACTTATTACTAAGAGATTAATATAAGGGATAAGAAGGCAAAAAGGCTTAAGTTCTAGATAAGTAGTATAAAGCATAAGTAATATAGAGATAGGCAAGTAATTATAGCAATAAATACGCTTAGACTTAGCATTAATATACCTAATATCTAAGCGGTAATATACATAAAGATGCCATATAGGATAGCTAATTATATACAGCAGAGCAAGCATGCAGGCCAAGATAGATAATACAGTAAGGCTATTATTATCCGGCTAGATATATAAGGTAGTTCTAAGAGGCTATAACTACTAATATCTAAGTATACTACTATAAATAACTATATTAGCAGTAATATATACCAGCGCATAATACTTAATTTAATCATAGATAGGCAAAATAACCAAGAAGGCTATAGAGAGGGCAAAAAGCTATATAATATCTACTAATACCATATAAATAAAGAAAAAAGAGAAAACAAAGGCAATATAATAAAAGATAAAGAGGAAAGTAATATACAGTAATAGGAGCTAAAGGTAGAATATACTTAGTATTATATTATAACCCTAGTAGCCTAAAAGCATTAAGACTTTTTAAATTATAAAAAGAAGCTTATAGATTAAGTCCTTAAAGGTTACTTATTCTATAAGTAACAGGGTTTAGGTAATAATAAGATATACTTAGGGTTATATTATAATAAAGTAATAAAAATAAGTAGGTAAGTATAAGAGGTATATAAGCTTACTATTAATATAAAAAAGTATATATAGAGAAGAAAGATAATAAAGAGTTTTAGTTATTATTTAGGGTATTTTATACTATAGGAATTATATAATAGCTAGGAAGAGAACTAGGAGGAGGGTAGCTAGAAAAGAGTTGCAGATAGTAAATACTAGTATAAGGGGGTTATAATATCTATTATTACCTAGGTATAGGTATATTTGCTAAGTAAAAGTAAAGAGCTATATAGTTAGCTTAGATTTTCCTATAGGGATAAGTAGATAAATAAGGAAAGAAAGGAACAGGTTTAGAAATAAATAAGTAGAAGGGTAATCTAGGGAGATATAAAGGCATTATAAATATATTAAGTTTTTAATAATATAATAAAGTAATATAGCAAGGAAATTATAGCCTAATAGGTCTTAAATAGATACTAATATAATATAAGGTAACTAATAAACCCTAGTTTACCTATAAGGCAGTATAAATATATATCTAATCTTTAATAAAATAATAAAGTAGCTAGCTATATATATATAACCTAGTGTATTAATATTATCTTAGTACTTATATAATAGAGATATCTTATTATTAAGGAGGCAAAGATAGTAGTAATAGGGGAGGAGGAGGCTATAGTCCTTAGGGCAATAGCAGCAGCATAGGAAAGCTTATAAGTTTCTTACTACTAGGCAGCCCTTTACTTCTCCCTCTAGTAACTTGCTTTATTATAACTATATAAAATATTATAGAGAATATAAATACAAGCTACTTAAGCACCTATAGTATACCTCTAACCTTAATATATAGTAAAACGGCGCCTAGCTTCTTTATGGCAAACTATAGTATATTTCCTGTCTATATAGTAGATACTATACTAATAATAGAAATAACTACTAATGCCATAAGAGCCTTCTCTAGCTAGCCCTACTTAATTAAATACTAACTTTATACTCTCTTCTTACTAATCTATATATAAACCTAAGTAATAAAAAGAAAGATACTAATAGTAAAGAGCACCCTAGTAAAGGCTTATATATAGAAAAAGATACTTTATTATAGCTAAAGGATAGTCTTAAGAGTATATAGACTAGAGACTAGAGATCTCTTACCTCCTTGACCTAACTAGGAGGTTAAGGCAGCACTAAGTAACTGCAGAGTTATTAAGTAAGGGGTAGCTATATAATTATAATTATTATTTCTAGATATATATACTCCTATATATATTAGCCTTAGAATTTCTAATAGAATAGCCTACAGCAGCATTAGGTATAAATAGGGAAAGCTTATTAAAATAACTAATTTAAAGTTCTATAATACTTAAGCTATTAATTGCCACCAGGAATATACTAGGTAACCTAAGGCTATTAGATATATATCCTATTAGGGATAATACTAGCTTAGATTAGCATATATAATAACCAAGTATTAGATAAGTAAAGTACTTACTATAAAATACCAGGCCTATAATAAGGAAAATAGAGATAACTAGTAATTTTATAATCCTAAACTCTTAAGATCTAAGGGTTAGTTAATTCCCTATATTATATATATTTAGTAGACTTATATATTAAAAGAATAAGAGATTATACTAATATTAACTATATAATAAGGTATTAGGGGTTAAGGTATATAAGGTAATAACTTAAAGTAGTAATAACTAAGGAATAAGTATATTTTCCTTTTATAGGCTAAGTAAGAATAGTAAGTAAATATTAGACTTAATAAATAAATAGGTAATATTTCTCCTATTATTAGGATCTTTTAAATAAACTTTACCTAGACTTTAATATATTATCTATATTATTAGATAATAAAGCTTATCTTCTTATTAAAAGCGCTTAGCACTATTAGAACTATATATAACTACATAAGTATATTACTATCTTACCTTAGGTCCTCTGTGTTAATCTAGCTAGATATATATGCCTCTATCTAAGTATACTAACTCTAATTACTAGTGGCATAGAGGTTATTATTAAGGTATTTACCCTTATAGCTGCCCTCCTATTACTTCTAGTTTAGACTTTATATTTACTTAAGCTCTATTTAGTTAAAATATTTAGCCCTCCTAAAGCAATACCAGCGGCAAATAACTAGCCTCGCCGGGTCATAGATCCTACCTTAGATGCACTTTAGCATTACAACCTAGGGCTCTCCCTATATATTAAATAGGCAGTTATAAGATAATATTAGCCTGCTTAATATATTAGCCTAAGATATAAAAAAGTAATCTAATATAATACTATTTATATAATAATATAGTAATACGGCCTAATAGGTTAAGGCCAGTTACTAAAAAAAGAAATAGGCTATATTAGTAAACTACTAGATATGCCTTACTAGGCCAGTAGGAAGGTCTTTAGTAAACCTAGCCTTATAGATAAGGCATTTAATTAGATATTAGTGCTTTATTAGCTTTTACTTTTCAAATTAAAATAAAGCTATTAGTCCTTCTGCTTATCCTTTGCTTTAAACTACCTAAGTAAGTAACCTCCGACTTAAGCTATTAGTGTTATACTTAGTTTTACCCTAACTAGTATATCTAGGCTAGGCTAATAGAGGTATATAGGCAGTTACAAAAGGTTATTAGTTTAAATATATAGTAGATCTAGGATTTAATAAAGTACTTTTATTAGCTAGACCCTTAGCTAAGGTTTAAGAAGGTAAACCTACTAAAGGTTTATAGCAGGGATTATAAAGCTAATAACTAATAATAACTAAATAATAAACTAATTAAAATAATAACTAATAGTAAAAAAGTAGATAAAGCAGGGTTATAGATATTTAACTAACTATTAGTAGATAAGGCAGATTTATATTTACCTAGCTGGCCTTCTTATATTTTATAGGCTAAATATAAGACTACTTCTAGCTCTTTATAGCTAAGGGGACTCTATTTATATGCTTACTCTTACCCCTAATTACTAATAAAAGGTAAAATAAGAGTATTTTAAAATAAAGCTTTAAGTTTAATAAGAAGAGGAGATAATATCTATTTTATTATCTCCTAAGACTAATACCTAATATTCCTATCTTATATTATAATCTAATAGAGGCTATATAGTTCTATAATCTATATATTACTATTAGCTCCTTAAAAGATATATCTTCTAGCAGTTACCTAGCAGTAAAGCGGTGCTTAGGGTTATATAATAGACCTCTTTTTAATATAAAGAGAATAAGCTATTACTTAGCAGGGCTAATATTATCTCTAGTATATATAACCTTTGCTTCTAGGGTTAATCTAGGTTCTAGCCTCCTAGTCTGGTTATACTATGACTTATCTTATTACCTATTACCTATATAAAAGCCCTTTTATAATAGAGAAAGAGGCCCTAAAATACTAACTATAAAGTTAACTGCTATAGAGTATCTTATATTATAGAATATAGGAAATCCTAGGTAGAGCTTAGCAAAGATATATATATAACTCTATATATTAGAAGTAAAGCTAAGATCTATATTATAGATATACTCTAGGGCGCAGTAAATAATAGGCAATTAAATCTTATACTTTACTAAGATGCCAGACTTAATAGCCAGGCTAAAGTTAGCAAGGGTTATATTCTCCTGTATAATACTATTATACAGGACTATAGGCATAACTAGCTAGCCTTCCTTTTATATAGGTTTATATATAGGTATAGGCATCTTCCAGGGATGCCTAAGATATTTATATTTAATAGCTATAATAGTATTACTTTTAAAAGGAGTAAGGCTATATATAATATTAGCATTATTAATATCTATATTATATAATAAGCATCTCTAGACTAACTAAATAGAGGTTTATAATATAAGCCTAGGTAGATACCTTATACCTTAATATATAACTCTGCTATTATATAGTGCCTTAATGGCTTATAGTAATTACTTAGCAGATAATCTCTGAGAAGCAGTAGGCATATAAGAGGCATATATATATAGGCTAGGGCCTAGCAGTAGGAAGATAAGGACTCTATAGTATATATAAGAGGCATTAGGCAGCAGAAAGGTCCTTTAGTATAGTAATAGACAGGAGGTATCCTGCATAGCACTGGCAATTATATTCTAAGTAGTAAACTCTTACTTAGCAGAGTGCCTAGGCGTTAAAACCTTAAGGGTAATATCCTTATTACTAAACATATTATACGCTATCTAAATAGTTAAGAAGCCATTATAGCCTAGCTTATACTTAATATAATACCTATTAATAATAATCTCTCTGATATATATAAGGTAGTAAAGCCCTTTATTATACCGCTTTAACGGCTTAGATATATCCTTAACATCGCCCTTATTATCCAAGCTAATAAAATCGCCCTAAATAGAGGCATAATCTATATTATTACTACTAGTAGCTATAGTACTTCTAGTATATAAATAGCGCTTCTCTATACTAAGTAATACTAAGAACAGATTAAATAATAATTAAATAATATAAAAAAAGAAGAGGGAGTAAGGATTAGAGGGGGGGCAAGGGGCAGAAGGCAGTGCTTTAATTACCAAAGAGGTATTAAGAAAATAGTATATATATATTAGGTATATAAAAGTAAATACCAGGAAAAAAGAATTCCTATATTACCTAGTTAGCTACTAGAATTAAGTAAAGGAGATATAAATAAGAAAAAATTAAGTATTCTTTTTAAAAATATATAAAAACCTAAAATATTAGTAATAATAGTTATATACTTATAAGGATATAAATTTTCTATATTTACTTTTCTTTTTATTTCTAATTTTAAGTATAATTCATAATATAGGATTTTCTCCACTTATAAGCTTAACCTCTCCTTCTGTTTTAGAGTTACAGGCAGGTATAGCTACATATATAGCTAGTAGGGTCTAGGTTAAGTTAGTAGGCCTAGTGCTATTAGCCTGCTTTTCTTATAGCAGGAGGAACTAGGCAGGTATATAAGAGGATAGTAGAATCATATAAGCGCCCTTATACTAAGAAAGACCTTAGGTATAATAATAGGCTATAAGGAGTAGTTAATAAGCTACGCAGCTATAATTCTAAGAATAAAGCAGTAAGGCTTATAGGTAATACTAAGATAAATATATAAGAAGGAGGTAATACTATAACTTATAATTATTAAGTTTATTACTAAGTAAATAGAAATTACTTTTAAGAACTTTCCCTATATATTATATACTATCTTATCTTACTTTATTTTATATATTAAGTATTAATATTATCCCTCTATCTATATCTACTACTATTATTATATTATTACTATATATTTACTACTATAAGCCTAATTAATATAAGGGCATAATTAATAGTATTAAAGTTTAATAGTAGCCTGCAGATAAAGTAAAATTACCTAGTAATACTAGTCTTCTCTAAGTACTAATAGAAACCCTAAAGAGGATATATAAGTATTATAGTTATTTACTAGGCTACTAGTTATAGTTATCTAAGGTAGTTATTAAATAAGTATAAAAAGGAGGCAGAATATAAAAAAGTATATAAATCTAATATATATTTACTTCCTTAGGTTAAAACCTTATTTATTTAGCATAAATAATAAGATAAGGCAAAGATCAAATAATAGTAATTACTTTACGGTTAAGATAAGTAAAGGGCTAAATAAGAAGAAAAAGGCATATATTTACCTAGAGGGCTATAAATTCGAGGTAGAAGTATATAATAATATAAGGGTAAGCACAGAAAGTATTATAAATAAGAAAGGCAAGAATATAAATATAATACTAAGTTTAGGAAACCCTAGCATAGCAGGTAAGTCTAGGTTAGGATACAAGGTAATAGCAGGTAATATAAGGTCAGGGGAGACAATATAGGAAGGATATAAAGCAGAAGTAAGTTCAGGGATAGCAACAAGCAGAGCAAGGGCATAGAGGTTAATATATATAATATTAGCAGGTAAGGCAGGGTTAAGCTTAAGTAGGCAGGGGGGAACATATTTAGATTAGCAACTAGCTAAGGATAGCCAGATATATATATAATATAATTACAGGACTTAGGGATAAGAAGATCAAGCCAGATAGGCATTAAGGGGAAGCTAGGCCAGGAGAAGGCTAAGAGAAGGATAAGAAGGTTAAGATTAGAGTATAATAGAAAGGTAAAGGTAAGATAATAAAATAGGAATTAAGTTTATATAAATATAAAATCTATATAAAGCCTAAAGGAATAAATAAGTAGCAGTTTTAAGAAGTTAAATAAATTAAAGAGAAAGGTAACTAGAATAATAGAGTTATTATATAAGGTAATATAGGAGATTTAAAGATATAAGTAAATATATAGAGGGAAAAAAAAAAAAAAAAAAAAAAAAAAAAAATAGGTTAAGAGGAGATAATAATAAGAAATAATTTAAATAGATAAAAAAGAAGAGAAAAGGGGTAAAGGCTAAGGTTAGGTATAAGGGATATAGGTAGTATATAAAAAAGAGCTATTTATTACGACCCCCGCGGTTACGTCACGTGTACCCCACAATTTCATCCAAACAACCCACTAATCATGGAAGAAGATATGCAGGACGACCATTATAAGGACGCCGTCGTCCCATGGAGCGATGCGTCCCAAGGACGACCGCGTCCCCCTGAGGCAGCGTCCCAACACTCAGGACATTAGTATATAGAACACATTCATTGGCACTTTCATAGACTTAGCTCACCAGCTATCAATAAAACTTCTTTACATTGATCAAGCCTAACACGCATTGAATCTACCATTAAGAGACGTGACACTTCGACAAGCTCAGCATCACGCCCTACGTAATCTGCTAATAATAAACCTAGCACGGCTTAGTTTATCCACAGTTGGAAACCAACCGTTACACTATTAGGTAATATAAGGGTTCTATAGAGTAATAGTATGGCTTAGGGTAAGAGAAGGGAGGGATTAGGAGTTTTAAATAAGGAGTAAGTAGATACTTATACTTAAGTTATATAAAGTATAAGTATATATAATAAAGGATTAAGTAAATTAATATATTAATATAAAATATAAAGAAAGGTATAGGCATTAGGCTAACTTGTAGACTTTATTAATAGGGTTAGGGTTATAAATAGGGGGTAGTTACTTATGAATATGGGGGCAAGGGTTAGTCAACGAGTTCATGAGTTTGGGGTATACTTTTCTCCAGATATAGTAATATCTTATGCCTATAATCTTAAGTAGACCATTTCAAGCTAATTAAAAGTTTCCCTGACTTTATAGCTATTTTCTGGAATTACTTATAAAGTTTTAAAATATAATAATGGAAAATAAGGTTAATAGTCATAATGCTCTACCTGGAAGTCTTGGCTCACATTTAATTCAATTAGGTTTAGCGCGAAATCGGCCTGGAAGTCTTAGCTTACATTTAATTCAATTAGGTTTAGCATAAAAAGCAAACCACTAAAATAAATAGCTTTATAACCATGATTCTTTAATGCAATGGTCTGATAATTTAGCATACTAGCTCTATAATATATTAATATATATAATTAGTATACTATATAATAAATATATAATTATACCTAAATAATATTAGTCATAAGAGATGCATACTATATACTTTTTCCTTATAATAGCATTATTATATATACAGCAGACTTAAAAACCAGATAACTACTAATAAATAATATCTTACTCTTAGTTTTCCCTTTTTACTTATAAGGTCTTTAAGTAAATTAATATTATAAGAAACCGTTTCTTACTACTTGGCCTATGCAGACCAGTTTATACTATAACACTAGTAACTTATATATAAAACCTGTAACCATTAAAAAAGAAAATAAGGTTTAATTACCATACAGGCTACAGCAGCTGCTACAGAGGATAGCAAGCAATAATTACATCGCGTCACTAATTACTTAGAAAATACGCAAAGACCTATAAAAATAACTATTTCGGCCAAGTTATATAAAAGATAATATCCTAACCTGCTCTAAAACGCTAAGGCCGCCCCCTAAGGAAAGTGCTATAAACGGAAGAGGAGCGGCTTGCCTTATAATGCATATAATTATAATAATACTACTAATAATAATACAGACAATCTGTTAATTCCTACCGCATTGCCATTAAATCGCAGAATACAAAGTTTATATATTATTACTAACCCTATCTACCTGCTCTATTATTAACTATAAACCCTATTATTAGCCTCTACCTAGAGCCGCATCTTAATATACTAATACCTTTAGAGCAAGATATAATAGCTAAGCCTACTTATGCAGGTAAGGCAGACACAGACCTAATAGCAGCACTAACATTATAAAATCCACCTATCTAGAACTATTACAAGAATTTACAGGCTATATAATTAAGTATAGATAATATACCCAAAGATAACTATAATCTGTTATTTAAGGACTCCTAAATATAACTTAAGCTAATATCATAAGGATAAGTTAATACAGGAGATAGCTATAATGCAGTTATTAACAGGGGCAAAGCTAATTCTCTATAGCTTAAAGCTCAAGACAAAGAGCTATAAGATTTAATTAATAAGGTCTAGTAGTTACTTATTATAATATTACCAGATAATAAGGCAATAAGGAGGAATAGCAGTAATATTATAGCAGGAAGTTTATAAACCTATAGATTAGGCATAGCTCTATTTTAATAGAGATACTAATGCAGCTTACTAAATATAATTAAATCACTAGTAGCTTCTAGCTTAGCGTTTTTATAAGGCAATAAGAAATCCTTAACTTTATAATCTTAAGGCTCTGCTTAGTTATTATATAAATCTAATAAAGCCTAGGTACTATTAAGAGACGATTGAACAGTAATCGTCTAATAAATTGTGTTATCTCGCTTAGATTTTGGACTTGAATCGGTTGGGCTTGGGCCGAGTTGCTGATTGGCTTAAAATAACCCCAACCCCACACTTGGGGTTAGCTAGTACGAGCTTGGGGTTAGCATAATGCAGAGGAAAGGGGACTATAATTGATAGAGAAAAACAACAAGACTGCTTCTCTCTTTACTTTCTCTTTACTTTCTATAATCAAGATTAAAGAGGCGATATCAAACAACAATGGAGGACATCGTACAGCTCAATCAGGATTATCAAATACTCATCTGCCGGCTATGTCAAGCAGCCGTTCGGCCCGGCAGCAGCATTGAGTCACATTTTCGACGGCAGCATCAGCTCAAGGGACAAGTGCTCAAGGATATCATAGACTACTATGGTGAACTAAAACTAGCTGACCCGAAGCGTATTGCAGTACCAGAAGATAACGGCCCAGCAATCGAAGAGCTCGTTATTTCAGGTGGGTATAGCTGTTGTATATGCCGATATCTTACTATTGCATACGATAATATTGTCCGTCATTGGAGAGAGGCAGGGCATAATACAGCAGAGGAACCGTGGACTAAGGTGCGGCTACAGACGTGGATGGGAGGAAGGCATGCGCGCTACTGGATCGTTCGAGATGATAGCGATAGGAATGGCCCGTTAGAAGTGGCTAACAAAGCTGATGCTGGAAATCAGAGTGCTATAGACAAGGTCATTGCTGCAAGTCTGGCTCGACTAAAGGAAGAAGACGCCGTACGACTACGGAAGGGTGACTTGGAGGAAGATATCGACCGTGATTCGCCGTGGGTCAAGAGGCTAGGCTGGGTACGACACTTTGGCTCCCGGGACTTGATCAGTATTCACGATGCAGCCCAGTGGCTACGGGCGAGGGCAGCAACAGGCAGGTGGGCTCAGAATCAGGAAGATGAGGAAGCAGCTCGTGAGCGACTATTGCTCAGCCGGCTCGGACAGAGCTTTGATCGTGAGGTGGACCGTTGCTGCTGGCGGCTCGATAGCGTGCCGACCGAGACGTTGCAGTGGCTCGGCAGCATCACATCAATGACCCCAAGCGGCGTGCCGTTTGGCCGTAAAGGCAAGGAAGAATCGATGAGCCAGTATAAGTCTGTCGGTCACCGTTACTTAAGCTTCTGCTGGAAGGCATACCGTATCGGGCGGAAGGAAGCGTTTAAATGCTGGGCCGTTCGCTTTACGGATGAGCAGTGGAGCTTATTGCATGATGTCGCTGAAGAGCTCGAGAGTGATAGGGTTCCAAGCAGTCATGACAGCGGATTCTTCAGCGGCAGAGAGAGACAAGCTAAAGATAAAGACGAAGACGAAGACGGGGACGGAGACGGAGACGGAGACGGAGACGGAGACGGAGACGGAGACGGAGACGGAGACGGAGACGGAGACGGAGACGAATATCAAGACGATGATGATAGTGACGAAGGCGAGCAAGGGGATGAAGGTATGACTAGCCCGCTGCAGGATGCACTAGACCGAGCCGTCTTCCGGTTTATCGTGGCTTCGATCAAAACTCACGTTGGCGGAAACACATATACGAATTCGCTACTGTGCTTCTGTGCGGCACTTGGTATCAAACCACGCCCGATGGGCTATATAGAGCCGCATTTATATACTGGTCTGCTAGCTGCTATAGTATGGTGGGCCCGGCTGTTCTTTTTGGAGGCTGCATTTGAGAATCAGCCGCTAGATCGGGACGAGGTCGGGGTCGAGGCCGTACTTGCATTTCAAGAGCAGCATACATCGTGGATGTGTATGGGCACTCACACTGTCATGAGCACGATCATCGGATGGATGGCATACGGGAAAGGGTATCGGCAGAAGATGGGGGGGCAGCCGTCGATACGATGGTCCGAGGACGGAGAGGGCTTATTTCACATGGGCGAGCATATCAGCGTCGAGGATTTCACCCGCACACTGCGCGATGAGGTGACCGAGGCAGAGAAGCTACTGGATAAGCTGTTCGGGGGGGTGTGGCAGTCGGTCAGTAAGAAGATCGATATGGGGCGGATCATCGATAATATGGTACGGCTCGGGGCAGGTCAGTCATTCGCAAGCAACCCGAAGAACAACTGGCTCGAGCCCGGGCCGGCAAAGGTGATGCGGCTGATGGAAGCATCGATATGGGATGCTGCAAGGGTTCGATGGAAGCGACAGCGTGTTAAGAGGTGGCTTCGAGACTTGCGGCTGCTGCGAGAGACGCTGCTCGTGCTCGTACATACGTGGGGTGGGCTTCCGGGAAGGGGACCGGAAGTCACAACACTGCGGCACTGCGATTCGTGGCAGCTGATCCGGAATATATTCATATTAGATGGTCAGGTCATGATCGTGACCGATCGAGATAAGATGAAGGCAATCCGTGACAACGGCCGGAAGGTCGCACGGTTCGTCCCCGACCGGATCGGGCGGATGATTGTGGCATATATCGCATGGCTAATTCCGACTGAGAGGGTGCTACGGCGGGAATGTCAGCTTACCGAGCCGCGTGGAGAGCAGCTAGAGTATATGTGGAGGGATGGCAACTCGTCGGTATGGGAAACCGACCGGCTTAGCAGGAAGCTTGCTCGCGTTATGCAGGCCGGGACGGGGGTCAGACTCGGGGTGGGACGATATCGAGCGATCGCGATCGAGATGGGACGGAAGATTCGAGGGCTTGTGATGAAGCAGCTAGAAGGTAAGATGGATGATGAAGATGAGGATGATAACGTCGAGATCGATCCGATCACAGGTGAGCCGGTTGACTGTGGAGGAAGCTGGAATATCGTGTGGGATTTGCAGTCGACGCACGGAACACGGATTGCGAGGCAGCACTATGCCGTACATATCGGCTTCCCGGGTAAGCTGCAACCGGAGATGATCGCGACATTCAAGGAGATCAGCAGGCTGTGGCATCAGTATTTGGAGGGAAGCGGTGCAGAGGGAGAGGGGGATAAAGAGAAGACGGCGGTGAAGCGTAAGCGGGATAGTCAAGTGACGGGGCAGCAGCAGCAGCAAAAGGCTGATAGTTCAAACCGAGCAACTAGCCGCAAGCGGAGAAAGACGAATAAGGAGGGAGAGGCGGCTCAGAAGAGGAAGAAGCTAGAGGACGAGATGGCGGATGGGCTGCGAAGGCTGCTTGGACCGAAGACGACTTGGCGATCCGACAAGCAGGCTGAGTGCATGCGATCGATCATGGCACTCAAAGCAGATCAGACGGCGATCAATGTGCTACCGACCGGGGCCGGCAAGAGCATATTATTCATGCTGCCGGCCGTGATGCAGGATACAGGCACGAGCATCGTGGTCGTGCCGTTTGTTGCACTGATGGATGACTTGGTGGCAAGAGCAACAGATATGGGGGTCGACTGCATCCGATATAGGTCATCGATGAATTCGGGACGAGAGGGCATGCCGCGGGCGGCACGCTTGATCGTTGTCAGTGCCGATATCGTGTCAAGCGCCGAGTTTTCCGGGTACGTTGACGGGCTGTCGTGTACAGGGCTGCTGCAGCGGATATTCGTGGATGAATGTCATACTGTGATCATGGATATCGGCTACCGGGCTAAGCTTGGCGAGCTAATTGGGCTACGTCGGTTTGGCTGCCCGTTAGTACTGCTCACAGCAACGCTACCCGTCGTGCTGGAGGACTGGTTCCGTGGTGAGATGCTAGCGAAGTCAGCGGTCATGGTGCGGGATCGGACGGTCAAGCCGAACTGCCGCTATGAAGTTCAGCAGGTCAAGCCCGGGCGTGATGCTGTTGAGGATCGCACGGTCGAGGTGATCAAACAGCTAGACAGAGATATGACGGGTTGTCAGAAGGGGGTCATATACTGCCGGTCAAAGAGTCAGTGTGAAGCGATAGCTGAAGAGATCGGCTGCGGGTTTCATCACAGCGGCATGAGCGAAAAGGACCGTCACGAGGCACGAACGGCATGGATAGAGGGCAGACACACAAGCCGTTGGATTGCAGCAACAACAGGGTTAGGGACAGGTATTGATATCGAGGGGATTGTGGCCGTGGTTCATATGGAGAAGCCGTATGGGCTCGTTGATTTTGTGCAGCAGACTGGGCGAGGAGGGCGGCGGGCAGGCGAGGTGGTCCGGTCAATCATCGTACACGACGGACGGCGGCAACGAGAGGATCAGCATCGAAGCTTTGTAGATGATATCAATCAGGCACAGATGGAGGCATTCATATCGACGCCGGGATGTCGAAGGGCTGTGGTTTCGGCGTTTATGGACGGAGCAGCCGGCGAAACGTGTAAGGATGTGGATGGGGCTGCACTTTGTGATCGATGTGAGCTGCTTCAGCAGGATAATAACAGTGATGAGGGTGCGGGCAGGGCCGAGGAGGTGATTGAAGGAGAGAGTGAGGCAGAGAGTGAGGGTGAGGGTGAGGGTGAGGGTGAGGGTGAGGGTTATGACACGAGAAAAGGCGGGAGGATTTGGAAGGCATTTGGCAAGGAAGAGGGTATGCGGATCAGAATGCTTTTCCGATGGCTAGACGATGTTGCAGAGGAGTGTCCGGTATGTCACGTCCGACGTCATCAGAAGGGACTAGAGGTAGGGGAGGTCCCAGATGAGCCGCGGCATGAGAAGGCCGGGCAGTGGTGCAAGGTAGTAGGAGAGGAAGGGTATGATGCGGCGCGCAGGGAGATCAGGTTTAAAGAGCTATCATGCTGCTTTATATGCAAGCTGCCGTTAGACTGGTGTGAGGAAACCCGGGATGAAGAGGGTAAGTGTGTGTATAAGGATAAGCTGCTGCCGGTGGTGTTGATGGGGTTGAGGAGCTGGCGGATCGGAGATATAGCAAGGGCTGCATTCGGGATTGATATAAAGGATAGGGAGGGATTTTATCGCTGGCTAGGGGTTGAAAGGCGGTTTCACGGGATGAAGGGGACAAATGCACACGCGTTATGGGAAGCAGTCGTTTGGCAGATATATAAGGATAAGGAGTAGCTATAGGGTAGCTATAGGGATTATAATAAGGATATATTAGTATAAGAGAGGTGAAGAGATAGAGAGAGTAATAAAGAGATATAGGGTAGAGAGAGATAAAGAGGAGGTAGGGGGGTATAGGGTAAGAGGGGTAAGGGGATAAGAGAGCAGGAGGGTGAGAGGGTTAGGGATAGGGAGGGGCGGTTAGGGACGTGAACCCCGTGTATCTGCTAACGGCAGGTATGTGTATAATGCTAAGGGTTAGGAGATAAGGGATATAAATGGTAAGGGAGCAAGAGAGGGAGAGGGTAAGAGATAAGGAGGGTTAGAGGGAGTAATTAATATAAAGGTTAAGGTAAGTGGTTAATATAAAATAAAGGTTAGGGGAAGGGATTACGATAAGGGTTAGGTAAAGTAAATAGTGTAATAATAAGGGGGTTAGGTTAGGGGGAGGGCATAGAGGGTAGAGAATAATATAAGGTAAGTAGGTTATAGGGTATAAAAAGCTAATAATAAAGGAAGTAAATGCAATAATAAATAAGGGATAAGATTAGGGGAAGCTATTACTATAAAGGTTAGAGTAAGAGTAAGGGGATTAAAGGGTAAGGAAATTAAAGTGAGGGGAAAGGGATTAGAGAGATTAAGAGGTTAAGGTAAGGGCAGATAGGTCAGAGGGTAAGACAGAGAGTAAAGGATAGTACAAGGCAAGTAAGTCAGAGGGTATAGAGAGGTAAGGGTAATATAGAGTAAGGAGGTTAGTAGGTAAAAAGGGCAGAGAGTAGGGGAAGTAAATATTACTATAATTAAGAGATAGGGTTAGGGTGAGTAACTAATATGAGGGTTAGGGTGAGTAATTAATATGAGGGTTAGGGTGAGTAATTAATATGAGGGTTAGGGTGAGTAATTAATATAAGGGTTAGGAGATAAGAGGGTAAGGTAGGAAGGAAGGTAATAGTAGGCGCCGAAGGCGCAGCTCACGGCAGGTGCAAGCGCGATAGCGGTTTAAGTAGGGGCTTAGGGACTTAGGGGTTAATAGAAGGGTATAATAGGAAGGAAGGTAATGCTATCCGCCGGAGGCGGGGCGCACGGCAGGTGCAGCGCGTAGGGCTGGGTTAGGGCTGGGTTAGGGTTAGGATTAGGGTTAAAAGAAAGGTTTCTTTAGGTGGGTGGGTGAACCCGTATATTTAGCTCCCGGCAGGGGTGTGGCAGCACAAGAGATAGGGTTAGAGAGAAGGATTTTGTGGGTTGGTGGGTGAACCCGTGCAAATCCGCTAACGGCAGGTCGCGCGGCAGCGTGGAGGGGTTTAGGGTTAGGGTTAGGGTTAGGGTTAGGGTTAGGGTTAGGGTTAGGGTTAGGGTTAGGGTTAGGGTTAGGGTTAGGGTTAGGGTTAGGGTTAGGGTTAGGGTTAGGGGTTAGGGTTAG